>NW_004444008.1:709261-710394 GCF_000243295.1 Trichechus manatus latirostris | reverse complement strand
CCAGCCAAGTAGACAAGTAATTTTGAGGGACACAATTCAATCCATGACAGGCAGGAACAGTCTTCATGGGCGAGACCCCAACCCCAGACCCTCAGGCTCCTCATGCTGTGTCCAAAGTAGGCGTCCTGTGTGGATTCTGAGCCCCAGTCTGCCTGGGACTCCATCCCAGTTCTGGAGTCTTCTGGCAGGTGTGCTGAGGATGTATCCACGAAACGCTGCTGCAGCCCCCGCCCTCCTGCCCTGCCCCCCTCCCCACGCCTCTGCTCTCCAAGGTTCTTCTAGGACTTCTCCTGCGGCTCACCTCCCACGATTTCTCACGGGTTGAATCACTGCATTTATGTCAAGAGTGTTTGTACACGTTTGAAAAATGAGCCAGACAGCCTCCATTTGGCTAATAGGATAGAGGAGCACAATGAGTAATGTTTGCAATTACTTCTCTGTTGTTAATAATCACGTTCAGGCCACAGAACTTCGGGCTACGGCCACACAGAAAGTGCAGCCAGCTTCTCCTGCACCCAACAATCCTGAGGCCTGAGGGGAGGGTGCAGGGGCAGCTCCCCAAGCTCCTCACCTGCTACCCCCCTCACACTAACTCTTCAGACTCAGCTGGTGTCTGGCCGAGGATTTTCAGTGGAACAACAATTTCAGAGAAGTCCATCTCTGCCCATGCCCAGAAGTAAAAGGAAGGCGAGCCTGACCTGACACCCTGGCAGGTGGAGCTGACGCTGGGCCTGGGTCCACGTGGGCTGGTGGTCTATAGTCCATGCCCCACCCCCACCTTCCTCTGCAGCCTTGGTGGGCTTGGCTGAAGTAGAGTGCTAGTCCACACTTCTGCGAGGGCTCACCCTGCACTTGAAAAGCCCAGCTGTACCCCAGGAAGGGGACAGAGCCAGAGGTGTGTGGGGAGAGGTCTGTGGGGGGTGGGCAGGGTCAAGGTGCGTGTGTGGGCAGGGGAGGATTGTCTAATAGGCAAGGTAAGTACAGTGCTCACCTTGCTTACTAGATCATCTATAGTGAACAATTACACATTTTTTCACCTCATCAAAGATTCTGCTTCTAGGTATGGCTGGCATGTCTCTCTCCCAACCCCACAGCACTTTCCTATAGAATCAAATCCTCTTTTCAAATTTACA
>NW_004444008.1:707559-708566 GCF_000243295.1 Trichechus manatus latirostris | reverse complement strand
AGGGGTCTGGAGGTGTGTGTGTGGGGGGGTCTGGAGGTCTCGGGAGGAATATGCTCCCCCAGGGCAAGGACACAGCCTGAAGTGGCCGTCGTGGTGGGGAGCGGGTTGGGGTCGCAGGCCAGCTCCACCGGAACCACAGCAGTGAAGCTGGACCCTCTCACCTCCCCCACGCCTGGCGGCTGTGTCTCTCATCCGCGACAGACGGGGATGCGCTGGGGTTGGGGGGGAATGCGACCCTGACGGCGGCGGGGCGCGGGTCGGGGTGGGAGGGGCCGCGCAGGTCTGGAGGATGAAGCCGGGCCTGATTGGCCAGCTTCCCTAGGAGGCCTCTGCACCCCGAGTCCCAGTCCCCGGCCCCTCAGCTGCGCAGTAGCTCCCCTAGAGTCTGCGGGGTGGGGAGCGGACAGCAGGCGTCCTCAGTAAGAAGAGGTGCATCAGGAGAGGCTGCCAGGCCCGCAGCTTCCATCGGGTAACAAGGTGGGGCCACGGGAGTCGAGGCTTGGAGCCAGGGTGCGGGTCGGACCTGCAGCACCCGGAGGGACGCGGGGGATGGCGCAGCCGCTGCTTGTCCCCGAGGCGGGGGCGCCGGGAAGCTTCGACTTGAGGCGGCGCTGGGGGTGGTGCCCAGACGGACCTGTCTCCGACTCGGCCGACCCCCGCCCTGGCCACACGTCCCGCTGGACCCCAGTGCTTCCCCCTCGGTGGCCGACGCGTGTCGGCGGGGAGCCCAGCACTCCAGGCTGCGCCGACGCCAACGCCGGACCCTGCAGCTGCGTCCGCTCTCTGACCTCCTCCCGCCTCGTACACCCGCTGCGCGCCCGCGGGGCGCGGAGGTCGGGGCTCCGGCCGTCCCCAGGGCCTCCCAGCTTGGGGTTCCTCCGCCGCCAGCAGGCCCGGGCCGCACCCTGGGAGCCGGCGAGCCCGATGGCTGGCGGGCCCTGCGCGGAGCCGGCCTTGTAAGGCAGAGGCGGCGCTGGAAACCCAGCTCCCGGGCTCGGTGCGTTCGG
>NW_004444008.1:697711-707117 GCF_000243295.1 Trichechus manatus latirostris | reverse complement strand
GGCCTCGGGCTGCCAGGCGGCGCTGGGCCCTCGGGTCCGGGCTCCCCACGGGCTGCGCGGACGCTGCGCTGGGAAACACGGGTCTGGTGGCGCGCGACACCCATTCGGCTGGCTGCGCAGGGACGAGTCTGGCAAGGAACGGCTTATAACTGGGCCCTAAAAGAGGCGCTTTGGCCTCCGAATACAGCCTCCTCTTTCCTCGCGTCCGTGCTTAGCGCGACAAAGGACGCCCCGTTTTGCCCCTTCCTCCAGCGAGGCCGCAGCTGCGCGCGTCCCAGCGCTCTCCACGTCCGGTTCCATAAACACCATTTACCGCCGCCGGGCCAGGGGGGCCCTGCCCGAGCCGCTGCGTCTGTGCGTCTTCCAGAGGGCCGTGGAAATTAGGGCTCTTGAATGCAGCAAGGCTTTGAGGGGGATCAGTGACCACAGCGAAGGTCATTTTGTGTCCACAGCCGCAGAATGAACTTGACCCCTTGACCTGCCGCCCGGTTGGGGGTCCCAAGCGCCAGATCCCTAACGGGTCCTCCTCCTGTGGCATTGACCCCATTGTCGTTACTGGTGTGAGTGCTGGTTCACAGTATCCAAATACAGCAACTCCCCCCGGGGTGTCATGCTATCTTACCACACGTTTGCATATGAAGGAGCCACCTAGATAGCGGGGCTGGCAGCCAAGTTTGTTTTTTCACACCCTCTGGGGAGCAGCGTCCAGGCTCCCAAGGCCCAGAGGGCCTTTCATCGGTGTTTCAGTTAGGTGAATGGACACTTAAAACGCGGTGATAAGAAAACCCTCAGAGGCCACCTTTGCGGGGACTGCTGTCTTATAGGTCTTTGTGTACTCTTTGAGGGCCAGACACCTCTGCAGGGACTTGGTCTGTGCAGCTCACCTCGGATCATTGATCAGCTCCTCTGACAGACACATCTGTGTGCAAGGTCTCTGGGGGCCGTGGAGAAATGGACTGGTTCCCACCTCTGCCTCCTGGGATTCCCCTCGGCAAGATTAGTAAGCTCTGCAGAGGGTCCCGGCCCCTGAAAAAGAACCCAAACCAAACCTGTGTGATACAGAGTAGAACTGCTCCATAGGGTTTTCTTGGCTGTAATCTTACAGAAGCAGATCGCCAGGCCTTTTTTCCATGGAGCCGCTGGGTGGATTTGAATGCCAACGCTGGTTAGTAGCCGAGAGCAAACTGTTTGTGCCACCCAGGGACCTTCCTGGCCCCTGGTGGGTGATTGGTAAATGCTGGCCTGAGCACCGAGTACACTGGGTGGAGAGAGCTTGGGGCAGGCACAAGTGTGTGTGTGTGTGTGTGTGTGTGTGTGTGTGTGTGTGTGCACGTGTGTGCATGTGGCAGGCTGGAGGGTGGCGATCATGTAGTCTGCCAGCCCCCTCCTTACCCTGGGCTCCGTAGCATCCAACAGTAGCTGTGATCCCGTCCCTGGTGCCAGGCCCCCTTCCCACCACAGGATCCAGAACGGATGCGTCTTGATGATGGGGACAGGCGGGAGGGAGTGAACGTCCTGGAATTGTGAGGGTGTTTGCATTTCTCTGGGGGAAGGGACCATGGTTCTCATCAGATTTCCAAAGGGATCTGTGGCTCAGGAAGATACCATAACTTGCCGGCTGCGTTACTCAGTTCTTCTTGTGTCCGTAATCACAGAGCTATGGAGATTAGAGGGCAATGCTGTGGTTAGAGGAGGCTGTATTGCCTGTATTTTATATCCCAGTCCTGGTTTAATTGACCTTCCTGAATCCTTTCAAGTTTCAATAAATAACTTCTAACTGCTATAAAAATAGGCTTAAATGCTCCTTGTGGAAGATGTGCAAATCTCAGGTAAATTTTAAAGAGAAGTTTTAGAGCACTCATTGCAAACTGAGGCATAAGAGACGCTAAAAGGGTCAGATTGTCCTCCCATGCAGCCTCCTTGGGGCGGAGGAGCCCCACGCAGGGAGCCGTGAGAATTAGAAGCTTCCTCCTGGAGCGGCTGCCACAGCCGAGCCTATTTATAGACGGTGATGTTGTTGTGAGGCAAGGCGCATGCACAAGGGACCAGATCCGGAGGATCTTGGGTGTGAGGCGAAGGCCAGGGCTGCGCCTCGGACGACCAGGGTATGCCCCGCATGCAGCCTGGGCCAGCAGGCAGAACCACCATTGATAGGACACTCAGGGCTAGGAGCCTCCTGCCTCCATGGCTGCAGGGTGATCCGCGGTGCCTGGTCATGTCCACCAAGGGTGCTGGCACAGTGCCCAGGCCATCTGAGCCCCAAACTGCCCACGAGGCAGGCTCTGGCATCAGGCAGGACCTCTGGAATCAAGCTCAGGCTGCTTAAGCAGGTCGTCACTGGCTCCTGTGGCTGGAAGAAAGGGGTGGAGGCGCCGGTGTGAGGCCCAGGGCCTCTGGGGTGTGGGCTCCAGCTCTCCCGTGCGCTCTTCCCACTGCCCAGCGCGTCTGGGGAGACCTGTGTCCTCCTTGCGGGGGAAGATAACAGCATCCCAGTTCACAGCACCCCGACCGGTGGAATCCCAGCCTATGGCACCCCTGACCCATGGCACCCTGACCCATAGAACCCTGACCCACGACACCCCTGACCCATGGCACCCCAACCCCTGGCATGCCGACCCACGGCACCACCGACCCACGGCACCCCCAACCACAGCACCCCCAACCACAACACCCCCAACCCACAGAACCCCAGCCCATGGCATCCCGACCCCTGGCACCTTGACCCATGGCACCACCGACCCACGGCACCCCCAACCCACAGAACCCTGGCCCACGGCATTCTGACCCATGGCACCCTGACCCACAGCACCCCCAACCCACGGCACCCCCAACCAGCAGAACCCCAGCCCATGGAATCCTGACCCACAGCACCCTGACCCACGGCACCCCCAACCCATGGCACCCCGACCCACAGAACCCCGGCCCACGGCATCGCGACCCACAGCAGCCTGACCCACGGCACCCCAACCCCTGGCAACTTGACCCATGGCACCACGGACCCACAGCACCCCCAACCCACGACACCCCCAACCCACAGAACCTGTGGCCCCCCACATTCCTGTGCCCCCACATTCCCCATGCAGGACATCCCTGCTCAGTGGTGCCTTCACAGAGAAGGTGTCTCCTCTTCCAGCATCCGCGTGCCAGTCCTGGGAATGGCCTTGACCGGCTCTGCTGGGGTCAGCCATGCAGTTTCTGTGAGCGGCAGCCCCTCTCCCAGTCACGTGGAATGGAGGAGGGGTGGGTCCCCACAGGACAGTGGGTGACTTTTATCAAAACCAGGCAGAGGGAGACAGCAGCTGTCCCCAAACCCCGGCCCCTGATGCAGGAATTGAGGCCCTTGTCATTTCCACGTTTCCCCTTCAGCTGTGGGCGTGCAAGGATAATAAGGCAACTGTCAGCTGTAACTAGGTGCCCAAGTGCCCCAGGGCAGGGCCTTCTCCGGGGAAGGACTGTGAAACGTCCTCTTGGTCCCAGGCGCTGGGAGGTGAGCCCGCCTGAGAGGAGCACTCGTGACTTCCCTTCTCTGTCACGGCACCTGTGAAGGAAGGGCTGGCCCTCACCTTTCTCCAAGCCCCAGAGCTGGGCCGGCCTGGCACTCTGTGCTGCCCTGGTGCCCAGCGGCTGGGAGGACTGAGAGGGCTTTGTGCTCTGGCATTTGCCTTTTGGCGTGATAAGTGGGGCGCCCTGCCGTCCCCCGTGATCCCTTCTCCCTGGTGCCTGCGGGTAGGCCACCCCTCCTGAGGGCTTGTCTGCCACCTCTTGCATCCATTTGTCCAGCAGTTGTGTGTCCAGGTGCCAGGTGAGTGAGCCGACACTCCTGCCCACGGGAGGGGTCACCCAGCCTCTCCTGCAACCCCGTTTCAGCCTCACAGCAGCCCACCCGTCTCATCTCCACGGGACGCTGGCTGACGGAGGCGGGTCAGGTTCTGCACAGCCTGTGTGGGTGGGGGTTGATGTGGGCTGCAGGCCTGGAGGTTCTGCCTGCTGTCGCGTCCGGCACCCTTAGCTTCCCAGAGCCCACGTGCTGCCCTGGTCATATGCGCCCCGCCAGGCGCGTGAGGTCGGGACACACCCTTCTTACCAGTGGAGACGTCCACGGTGCTCGTCCTGCCCAAGGTGGTGTATGCCCACTGACCCGCAGCCCCGCACTGGCTCTCCCTGCCTGGGTTATCTAAGGCAAGGCCACACGCCGTCCCAAAGCCTTAAAACAACAACAGCATTTATTTTGCTCGCTAATGTGCCGTCTGGGCCGGGCTAGGTGGGACAGCTCGTCTCTGCTCCGCTTGGCGTTGATGGCACCCGTGGGCCAGGCAGTCACAGCTCCCTCTGCTTAATCACGTTTCCAGAAGGCTGCCATGGTGGGTGGGGTGGAAGGCTCCTTTGTCCCTGTGTGGGTGGTCTCTGCAGCATCGGTTACCCCCAGTTCAGGGCGCCCGAGTCCGTGACCTGGGAGAACCCAGTGAGAGCCACATCGCCTTCTATGACCCGGCCTCACTTCTGCTGCATTCTGCGGTCAAGGTGTTTACAGAAGTCCCTCCAGGCTCCAGGGCAGGGCGGAGGGTCTACATCTCTGCTGAGGACAGCATGTGGCCGGGCTGTGAACTCACATGGCCATTGTTGGAGAATACAGTCTGCCTCTTGCCATGTGGACCCCGTGGGCAGACCCAGTGTCGTCCTTCATCGGGGACAATAGCTGACCGCGTGCTCACCCCTGACCTTGATTCTGTGAGTCCTCAGTCCTGTTCCTCGTGTCCCGTCCCCATGGTTAGGCACACCCAGCCCCTCCTAGACCCTCTGCTGTCCCCTGGACGTTCTCTCCTTGCCGGCTGCCCTGGTCTCCTGGCTCAGGGACCTCCTCTCACTGCATGCTGGTCTGGAGCTGTCCACTGCTTACCAGCCTCTCCGCTTGGTCCTTGTGGTTCTTTCCACTCAGGGAGGCGCCGGGGTCTGCCGACATTGTGACTCAGTCTGTGCGGGGCCTTCTCCACCCTTACTGCCGTTCTCTCCACAAGCCGTCACTGCTTTCTGCCGGAATGGCCCCGTTTCCTCTCAAACCTGCCCTATACCTGGTGGATGGGTTACTCTCCCTCCAGTATTTTCCAAGCATGCCCCCACTCAGAAATGCGGGTGCCGCCTCAAGGCCCAGAGAGCAAGGCTTAGACTCCAGCATGGCCTTCAGAGCCCCTGGAAGCCCACCCAGCCTCCATTCCACACTGCCCTGCCCACTGGTGGCCCCGAGTTCTCATGAGAGCCCAACCCAAGCATGTGTCTCCTCCCCTCAGCTCCCCTGGCCCTCCAGAGGCCACCCCAGTGCCTGTCCCCTTTGTCCCCCGAACGACACAGTGTAGCGCACCTCTGTTGGGGTCTGACCCCCTCCTCCCAGCCCTCGGACTTCCTCCCAGTGCTCAGGCCGGGAATCCCTGAAATGCCTCCATCCTGGTGGGAGGAGTGGGGTGTGGGAAGAGCCTAGGCTGGGCGATCATGTTGTGAAGTTCATCTGGACTCACCCCCACCGCCAGGCCCTTCCACCCCATCCTTCGCCTGGATGCTGTGTCCCCAGACGCTCCCACAGCCAGCTCCTTCTCAACTCACGTGGGCATGCCTGGCCACCCCCTTGAGTCACATCTGCAATTTTGTTTTCCGCATGCCAGCTACTCCTGGCTGATGTTTTCTCATCTTCCTGGTGGGGGGACGTCTTGCTTTTTGTTATAGTTTTACCACTATGGCACTTGGCCATGAACACTATGATGTCGCTTTGCTGGTATTTTTCTAAAGATTATACATATGAAATCATAGTGCACACATCCTGTGGTACTGGCTTATCTCAATCAACATCCTCGAGAGATCTATCCATGCTGTTGCGAGTAGCTGCAGTCTGTTCTTTTTCACTGCCGTGTAGTATTCCATTCTGTGACGTACCACTGTGTATCCACTGTGTACTGGATGGGTGTTTGGGTTATGTCTGTCTCTCACCCTTTCTTTGGTGTTCTTTGGGCACATGTGCCAGCATTTCTGCTGGGTACACACCCAGAGTGGGATTGTGGAGTCGTACGGTATGCACATCTTCACATTTCATGGTAAATGCCAAACCGTTTTCCAACGTGGGTGAAGCAGTTTGCATCCCCTCCAGCAGGTCCCTGTGGCTCCACATCCTTGTCAGCACTTGGCATTGTCGGTCTTTTTATTTTTAGCCATCCTGGTGGGTGTGTAGTCCTACCTGATTTGGAGTTTCATTTGCATTTCCTGATTATGCTAATGAGGTTCGCACTTCTTATGTTTGTTGGGCATTTGGATATCCTCTTTCGTGAAGTACTTTTTCAAGTCTCTTGCCCATTTTTCTGTTGAGTTATCTATCTTTTTCTTATTGATCTGTAGGGGTTCTTTATATATTCTAGATGCCAGCCAGTATTTGTTATGTGTAACAAACATCTACTCTGTGGCTGGCCTTTTCTCTCCATTAATGATGTTTTCTGATGAACAGTTCTTCATTTTAATCTGGTGCCATGTAACCATCTTTTTCTTTAGGGATAATGCTTTTTGTGTCCTGTGCAACAAATCTTTCCCTACCCCCAAGACATAAAGTTATTTTCATACGTTACCTTGTAGAAGCTTTATTATTTTTCTTTTCCTGCTTTGATCTACCCTATACCTGAATTGATGGTGCTATGGGTCAATTTTCATTTTTTCCTCAAATGTCTATTTAATTGACCCATCTCCACTTATAGAAAAGTTTCTCTTTCCCCTATTTTTCTGCAGGGCCACCTTTGTTATAATCAAGTGTCTATATATGCTTGGGCCTGTTTTGGGGCTCTATTCCGTTCCATTGACTTATTTATCTATCCTTGCACCGATACCACACATCACACTGTCTTCACTTCTGTACTTGATAATAAGTCTTGATGTCCAGTGAAGCAAATCTTCTCTCCTCGTTCTTCAAGATTCCTTGCCTATTCTTGCCCCCGTGCCTTTCCATATACATTTTGGATTCAGCCTGTCTAGATACCCAGATGTAAAAAATGTTGGGAATTTTTATTTGGCTTACATTAAAACTTTGGATGACCTTAGGGAGGATGGGTTTCTGTCTAAGTCATCCAGTGCTGCTGTAACAGAAATACCACAAGTGGATGGCTTTAACAAACAGAAGTTTATTCTCTCACAGTTTAGGAGGCTAGAAGCCTGAATTCAGGGCACTGGCTCTAGGGGAAGGCTTTCTTTCTCTGTCGGCTCTGGAGGAAGGTCCTTGTGTCCTTCTGAGCTTCTGCTTCTGGGCCATCTTCATGTGGCTTGGCCTCTCTTTCCCCTATCTCTGCTTGCTTCTCTGTTCCCAATCTTCTCATTTTACATCTCAAAGGTGATTGACTTAAAACACACTCTGCACTGATACGGCTTCTTAACATAACAAAGAAAACCCATTCCCAAATGGTATTATAATTACAGGTATAAAACCAAAAAACCCATCGCTGTCAAGTCGATTCCAACTCATAGCGATCCTACAGAACAGAGTACAACTGCTTGATAGAGTTTCCAAGGAGTGGCGGGTGAATTCAAACTGCTGACCTTTTGGTTAGCAGTCAAGAACTTAACCACAGGTATAAAAAAAAACCCAAACCCGTTGCAATCAAGTCGATTCCGACTCATAGTGACCCTACAGGACAGAGTAGAACTGCCTATAGGGTGGATTTTAACTGCTGACTCTTTGGTTAGCAGCCAAATGCTTAACCACAGGTGTAGGAGTTAGGATTTACAACATGTATTTTTTGGAGACACAGTTCTATCCATAACAGCATCTTTATGTTTTCAGATTTTTTTTTATTGCAGTAAATATAGATAACAAAACATTTGCCATTTCAACTGTCTTCACGTGTGCAGTTCAGTGACATTGAATATGTTCAACATGTTGTTCAATCATACCATGAACTGTTCCCAAAGTTTTCCATCACCCTTAACAGAAGCTCAGTGTCCCCTCAGTTTTGTGACTTCCTTCCCCACCCGCCCCGCACCCGCCTGCCCCTGGTAACCACTGATAAACTTTGATCCCTATACATTTGCCTATTCTAAATAAGTCACGTGCTGGTAAGTGGGATCATACAGTATTTGTTCTTTTGTGACTGACTGACTTCACTCAGTGTAACGTTTTCAAGGTTCAGCCATGCTGTGGCATGTATCAGGACTTCATTCCTCTTTGTGGCTGAGTATAATGTTCTACGTATTCAGATTGTAATCCATGTTCATAATATAGCTCTCTGTTTAATAGTTTTCTGTGTTGATCGTCTTTTATATCTTTTGTTAGATTTATTCCAGGTAATTGATATTTCTTCATGATATTTTAAATGGTATTTCTAAACTACCTTTTGTTGTCTGTTTCAGCTGGTACATGGAAGTAAAATTTGATTTTGATCTATTGATCATGTATCCAGCAACCTTGCTAAACTCAGTTATTGATTGTAGTAATTTATCTGTCGATTCCTTGGAATTTTGTACATACACAATCATTGCCGCTGCAAACAGTAACCGTTTATTTCTTCCCTTCCAATGCTCATATCCCTTATTCCCTTTTCTTACCTGTGTACTGGCACCGTGCATGGAAGTCATGATAGTGTACATCCTTGTCTTATTCCAATTTGAAAAGAAAAGTTTTCAATATGACATTGGCAAGTGTGGTGAAATGAGTTTCTTTATGTGGCCTTTTGCCTTGGTTCTTTGGAAAAACAGAGAGATTTTTTTCCCCTAAGCCCTGAGGAGTTACTGTTGCCCTAGTCTTCTACCCCAGAGGGTTTGTTGTATTTCCTGGGTGAGCTGTAAACAGCTTGGTTTGATACTTTTTGTCTGGTCCTGGCTGCAGCCTGCCCTGTGATTGGTGTGCACCTTGCAGGGATTGGTCAATAGACTATGCAAATGAAGTGTTTGTAGTCTACTATGCCAATGAAGTGTCTGTGGCCTACTGAGAGGGCATTGGTCAGTTCTTGGCCCTGGTGGGAGGACCATGCCTTGAAATTGACAAGGAGTTTGTGTATATAAGCAGCAAACTCTACAGGAAGAAGCAGAAGGAAGAAAGAAAAGAGAAGCAGAGAGAGAGAAGGCAAGGAACCTCCTAAAAGAGCTGTAACATGGGTCAAGGGCTACAACACTGAAGAAGGTGACAGGCCTGGAAGGGGCCCTGCAGCAGAGCTGGTGGCAATAGATAGCAGGGCCAAGAGGAATCTGTTCTGAGGGGGCTGAGAGCAACCTGTCCTGTGGGCCTGTCCTCAAAGGGCTGAGAGGAGATCTATCCTCAGGGGGATGAGAGGAGGCCTGCATGGCCGAGAGGAGCTGAGAGAGCTGTCCTGTGCTGAAGAAGGGAGACTTTGTCTACATGCTTCCTGATCCTGATCCTGAGTTGCAGCCTGTTGATCTTTTTTTTTTT
>NW_004444008.1:685669-695680 GCF_000243295.1 Trichechus manatus latirostris | reverse complement strand
TTTTGTAAAGACTGTAAATTCTGCAGCTGTTGAGTACTATAGTCTATATATGTTCTTTAGGCCAAGTTTGTAACATGGTGTTCAAATCTTCTATATCTTTACTGATTTTTTAACCTTAAAAAAAAAATCAGTTTCAGAGAGAGGTATCTTAAAATTTTCCACGGTGTTTGTGGATTTTCTATTTCTCCCTTTAGTTTTGTCAATATTTTGCCTCATTCATTTTGAGGCTATGTTGTTTAGGTGTATGTTAAGTTAGAATTTTTATATATTCCTGGTGAATTGAACCTCTTATTACTTAGAAATATCCCTTCTTATCTCTAGTAATGTATTTTGTCCTGAAGTCTACTTTTCCTGATATTAATGTAATTATATTATCTTTCTTTTAAATGTTTTTTACTGTGGTAAAATACAAATAACATAAAATTTGCCATTTTAATCATTTTTAAATTTACTATTTGGTGGCATTTATTATATTCACGGAGCCCTGGTAGTGCAGCAGTTAAGCATTTGGCTGCTAACAAAAATGTCGGCATTTTGAATCCACCAGCCACTCCTTGGAAACCCTATGTTTCCAAGGCAGTTCTACTCTGTCCTATAGGTTCACTGTAAGTTGGAATCGACGACTCAACAGCAAAGGGTTTTTTTTTTTTTTTTTAGATTATATTCACAATGTTGGGCAGCCATCAACGCTATTTATTTCCAAAACATTTCATCACCCTAAACAGAAACTCTGTACCCATTAAGCAATAACTCCCCATTTCCTCCTCCCCCACTCCCAGGTGACCACTAATCTACTTTTTGTTTCTGTGCATTCACCTGCTGTAGATATTTCATAAGTAGAATCAGAGAATGTTTGTCATTTTGTGTCTGGCTTCTTTTACCAGCATGTTTTCAAGGTTCGTCCATGTCATAGCATATAGCAGAGCTTGATTTCTCATTAGGGCTGAACAGCAGGTTTCTTTGGATTAGTGTTTGCATGATATGTATTTTTCTATCCTTATTTTTTTCATACTTTCGGTATCCTTATGTTTTAGATGCATATCCTATAAATAGCATATTGTTGGGCTTTGTTTTATTTTTATCAAGTCTGACAATCTTTGTCACTTAATTGAAGTATTTAGTCCATTTATATTTTATGTAATTACTGATAACTTTGAGTTAAATTTACCATGGTACTATGTTCTTTCTCTTTTTTTTGTCTGTTTCTTCCTTCTTCCTTTTTTAACTTCTTTTGGTTTAAATATATTTTAATATTCCATCTTTCTTTCCCTTATTTGTTTTAGAAAGTTAAATATTCTTTAACTGTTCTTTTAGTGGTTACATTAGAGATGATATGAACCTTTGACTTATCAAATCTAATATTAATCAGTACTTTCAGTTTCTGTCCGTAAGGGCAGTGCTCTTAGAACACTTAACCCCATTTACCCTCTTCCAACTCATGTATCATTGCTATCATGTATTTTAATTCCACATTACATTATAATTATTTTTGCTGTCTATAATCAATATTTGCTAAAATAGTATCTTTGTTTTATGTCATTGATAGTTAATTTATTCACATATTTCCATTTTCATTGCTCTTATTCCTGTTGAGTCTCCGAACTGGGAGCATTTTCCTTCTGCCTAATGAATGCTCTTTGGGATTTATTTTAGTGTGAGTCTGTTGGTGTCATATGTCATCCTTATTTTTTTTTAAAGATATTTTCACTAGGTATAAGAATTTGGGGTTAACTGTTCTTTTCCATCAGCACTTTTATTGTATCATCCCATTGTCTTCCGATGTCTAATGTTTCTGTTGAAGTTAGCTCTCAGTCTAATTGTTGCTCTTTTGAAAGTAATATGACTGTTTTCTCTAGCTAATTTTAAGATCTTTTCTTTGAATTTGATTTTCAGCAGAAGTTTTCCTGTTTGGGGTTTTTATAACACTTTTAATTAGACTTGGAAAATTCTTCAGATATCGCTTTTGCTGTTTTCTCCTTCTTCTCCTTCAAGGACTCCAATTACATGTATGTTATACCATGTCACTGAACCCAGCCTATCATTGTCTCTTCTGTATTACCCATCCTTTTTCTTTCTTCATTTCTTCCCAGGTATTTTCTTTCAACCTAACTTTCAGTTCAATAATTCTTTTTAAAGCTCTGTTGAATCTGCTGTGCTGTTAACCTATCCACTGAGTTCTGAATTTTAGTTATGTTAATTTTTTTCTTTTTTAGGGCTAGTCTTTCTAATTGGTTCTTTTTTCAAAACTGCTACATACATTTTTACAGTTCCCAGTTCTTAGCTGAAATTCCCTATCTTTTCCTGTTTCTTTTTACATACTACACAATTATCTTAAAGTCAGTGTCTGATCAAACTTCAGTAACTGAAACCTCTGGGTCATTTCTATTGCTAGTTGTTTCTCCTGGTTCCTGATTTTTTTTTCCCTCGTGTACCTGGTTATTTTTTACAGTTTGCTGAGTATTGTAATTTAAAAAATATTCATAGAAATACTTTGAGGTCTAGGATAAAAGACAGTGTTTGTGTTTGTCCTGCCTGGCACTTTTGGGCAGTAGCAGTCCAGGATCAGCTTAATCTGATTTCATGGATTCAGAGGAGCCGAGCTGTAATTCCTGCAAGGGCCAGTCTACTTCCAATTCACCCTTACTCCTAGGGTGCAATTCCTCAGGAACAGCTGATAAAGCAGCGATCAGCCTCTCAGCCTCTCCACTTCCTGTTCCAGAACCAGCCAATGGCCACTGGGGAGAAGCGGCCCTGAGCATAGGACTTGCCTGTCCAGATTTCCCTCTTCTCCTTGGTCTTGGCTGGGTATTTTTCTCTCCTTGTTAGTGCTTAGATATCTTCGGAAGCATGAGTTTTCTAAGTGTCCATTTTTCCAAGTTGCCCTCGGTGGAGAGTTGGCCTGTACTATGGGTTAAATTGTGTTCCCCCAAAATACGTGTTGGAATTTTAATCCATCTACCTATGAATGTAATCCCATTTTGAGAATAGTGTTTTGTTATTCGTTAATGAAGTCGTATCTGTTTAGGGTGTGTCCTAATCACTTCTGAGTTAATAAAAGAACAGATTAGTCACAGAAGCAAGATGCCATGGTGTATTTTCAAGGAATTAAGGAACTCCAGGACTACAGAAGCTGAAAGAGACAAGGATCTTCCCCCAGAGCTGACAGACAGAGGCCCTCCCCCAGAGCCAGTGCCCGGAATTTGGACTTCCAGCCTCCTGAACTGTGAGAAACCAAACTCCTGTTCTTTAAAGCCACCCACTTGTGGTGTTTCTGTTACAGCAGCAGTAGAAGACTAAGACAGCCTGCATCACCTAGCCTCATTCTAGGAAGCGGAGTCTGACATCCGCATTTTCAAAGCTCCAGTTGATTCCAATGGGTATCCAGATGGGAAAGCAGTTTCCCTAGTCTATGTGCTGCCTTCGGGGCAGAACCATGGGTCCTAAGATGACGCTTTCAAGAACAACACACCGGCGGTGCCCACTTCTCTTTCACAGAGTTCACACTTCATGTTAAACTTGTCAGTGTTTTCCATATGTCTCATCCACAAAAAGTGACCAAATTATCTCAGGTTTTGCTTAATACTACCATTTTCCTAAAACCACTGACTGGCTTCAGGGCAGAGAGAATCTTTGTGGCCTGGTGTATGACTATGTCCACTCATGTGAGGTGCCGCCACTTGTCAGCTAGGCTCTGGGGTCAGTGACATTGACCAGGAGCACGCAGCCCCTCCTGCAGCTCTCCTCTGCTGGCTGGTTGGATCCTCTGGTCCCTGAGTCAGCCTTCCCACCTCAGCCTGCCTGGAAGTAAGCAAACTCTTTCGATTCTCTGTGAGGCTCCAGATTTACACTGGTGTGTCCACACACCTTGTTTGTTCAGCCATGGCCATCTCTCAGAGCACCACTGCTCCAGCCTCTGCTTCCTTGCCCCCAGGATGCAAGATTCGCAGGGTCTTCTCTGAGGTCCCGGTCATTCTCTCAGTGAGAGCCACCCAGATCTAGAAGATGGCCACACAGCACGCAAATGCATCCTAACTCTTCCCAAATTAGCAGATTTCATGTTGTGGGTCTCTGTGCTTGTCCACTCATTATCTTCCCTCCCAGTGTGTGCATGCCCATCCTTTTTTCTGCCAATATGCTCCACTTGAGGCCAAAATGGGCATCTTAGGGGACAGATGCCATGTCCCCTACTCAAAACCCATGCTGCCTTAACGCGACACTGCACACCCTGACCTGACCTCCATGGGCCTCCAAGATCTGACCCCATCAGCGTCCCCACTGCTCTTGCCCCTGGGCTGTCTGTGTCCAGCGCCCCAATGGCTTGGCCTCCTCTGGGCCTTTGCACATGCTGTTCCCTCTGCAGGGATGCTGTCCCCTCAGGTCTCAATTGCTGTGTGAGTCCACTGCAGCTGCTGTAACAAAGTACCACACACCGGTGACTTACAACAACAGAAGTTTACCCTCTCACAGTTGTGGAGGCCAGAAGTCCAAAATTAGGGTGTCGGCAGGGCCTCAGTCACTCTGAAAGCTCTAGGGGAGATTCGTGACTGTTTCTCCTGGCTTCTGGTGGCCCCCGATGTTCTTGGCTTACAGCTGCAGCTTCACGTGGCATTCTCCCTCTGTCTCCGTGCCTCTCCTCTTCTACAAGGACACCACTCAGATAGGATGGGGACCCACCCTACTCCAGTATGACCGCATGTTAACTAATAACATCTCAAAGACCTGATTTCCAAATGAGGTCACATTCACAGGTACCGGGGGTTAGGACTCGAGCAGAACTTTTTGAGGACATGAGTCAACCTGTAACAGATGCTCTGTTGGTGGAACGTCTTGTGTGATGTTTTAAAGATGCAGAGTTTGATGTGCAATGTTTGAATGTCTTGGGGTTTGATTTTAATTCTCGTCTTCTGCAGGAGCTACTATGGGCCAACAGTTACCTGGGTGTCCCGTGCTCACTCAGGGTTGCTGTCAAAGTCTTGGCAGGCACCTGAATGTTGCCCAGAGGGTCCTGGCCCTGAGAGACCCCGCAAGCGTCATGTAGCTGTGCGCTAGTCTGAGGTGTCCTTGGGCTCTTCCAGCTGCAGGAGAATGAGCCCCAGGATGCGCCGGCAGTGAGCGCCTGGTAACCCGCCTGTGAGTCAGGAGGTCAGGCAGCTCCAAGATGTGGCCACTTGCTCACTTCCCGACCATCGTTGGTTCTGAGCCCACTGAGGACCTGGAAAGCTTCCTGTGTTGTTGTCTCGAGGGGTGTCTTTCTCTGGCCTCCAACCTGAGAGCAGGTTGTCCTGATTTTCTTACTCTTATATCCGTATGCAAGTGTACTTCCCATCAGTCCTTCTGGAAATAGCTGGGCTCTGGGTTTTATTCCATAAAAATCCAGAGGGAAACTGAGGCAGCTATCTGAGAGGGGCGGTCACTCCAACGGAGCATCCAGGGTGTGGGGCAGGTGCTTCAATGGCCTTTTGTTTCTGCAGGAGGCCGGACCTTGGAGGGGGACGTTGGGGGCCTGGGCCAGCCCTAGAGGACCGGCTCGGGGGCCTGACCTGGCACAGGGGACCCTGGTTCCACTACTGCCCTTTCTTTTTCCATGGGCCCCAGG
Organism: Trichechus manatus latirostris; assembly: GCF_000243295.1. Classification (NCBI taxonomy): domain Eukaryota; kingdom Metazoa; phylum Chordata; class Mammalia; order Sirenia; family Trichechidae; genus Trichechus; species Trichechus manatus. The sequence continues at coordinate 690,084 of NW_004444008.1, read as the reverse complement.
CCACATGGTTCCACCTGCCGGAGCCTCAGCTGACGAGGGTCTCGCACACTGAGGCAGCCTGGCTGAGCTTGAAGTGGGCTGTTGGGAACCCGTGCCAGCATGGCCAGCTGGTGCCCCAGACAGGAGGCTCCACTGACCATCTGAATGTGGCCGAGGCTCCTCTGTGCCACTGGGGTGGGGGAGACGGTTTTATTTGGGTTTTGTTCTGTCATTTCCTGTCCCCTCTTCCTCCCCCATCAACTTCCTGGGATCCAGCTATAAGGGAGCCCCATGGAACGTTCTGGAGACTTTCTCCATATCAGAGGCTGCGCTCAGCTCCTCCCCTTTCTGCACTCTGTCTTTGGAGCCCCCCGGATTGACTTTGAGAGTCCCGCATGTCCTGAAGGCGACCCCATGGCCAGGGCCTGGACGTGTGGCATCCCTAGCTCAGCCCTGACCCCGAGCCCGAGGACAGACACCGAGCGGCGCTCTCATTGCTGCCTGGCTCGTGGAGGGCAGCGTGTTTTGAGCCAGAGCTGAGCTCGCCGCAGGCTGCCGGCCGTGTCAGCTCCTCAGGAATGTTTTCACTGTCAGGCCTGTGGAGGTTTCCCTGCCGGCGGGTGGCTGACCACCGGGTTTCCACATGGGAGCGGGGCTTAGCCATCACGGTGGCATGGCCAGACCCTGGGCCTCGGCTCAGGTCCACTGACCCAGCGAGGGTCCAGGGACTCTGGGGGGCTGGAGTGCCCTGATCTGGCCATGGTGGCACCCCCACCACCCTGCTCCCCACTCTGGGCTGAGGTCCTGCAGGAGCCTCCTGGGCATTGTGGGATGGGGTGGGGGTAAAGCCAGGGCTGCCTGGGCAGGGGCTGTGGAAGCCTGCCTCTCCTGTTGACAATGCCGTTGACACCCACCCTTCCGGAAACCCTGTACCTGCAGGGACCCTAACCCCAAGAGGGCCGGGCACACCACCTTTGGGAGACAAGGCACTGAGGAGTCTGGCTGGGGCAGCGCGGCCCTGCCAGGTGCAGCTGGGGTCACACCGCATCCTCTGGCCAAGCCCAGAGCTGGGGGAGAGTCCCCAGCCCCCGAGGCCTCTGGGTCATTGTGGATCTGTTCTCTGCAGAACCAGGAATACTCCAGGGACCAATGGTGGACCCTCCTTCTCTGCAGCCACCTGGAGGATCAAGGTCTCGCTGCCCTGTGCCCCCAACCTACGGTGATGTCCAGTTGACGAGGGAGCCCCTGGCCCCCAGACTGGACCTGCCCCTCCAGGAGTCCCGTGCCCATGGTCACCTGACTGGGGTGGGCAGGGATGCACTCACTCATGGGCAGGGAGACCGAGGCACAGGCAGGTCTTGGGGTCCCCAGTCAGGCCCGCAGAGCCTATACAATTGCCACTCCGGCCGCTCCCCACTTGGGGAATGAGCCCTTGGACACAGTGGGAGCCAGGGTGCTGTGTGGGGCCCGGTGGCCAGAGGGGCTATCCTGGCTGGTGGGCTCAGGACAGGAAGGGGTGATGCAGGTGTTCCCAGGTTGGGGAGAGGTGCTCCAGGGCATGGCAGGTGTCCCAGATGGCTCCCACAAAGCAAGAGAGGCTGATCTGTTCTGCTCCTTTCGGGGTCCTGGGAAGTAGGTCGGGACCGCTGGCAGGGGCAGAGGTTCCTGCAGGTAGCGGGCACTGGATAGGGCCGATATGACCCTAGAGGCTGGGGGGGCTGGTGGCAGTGTGGGCGGTGGGCACAGGGTGGGTGCAGGGCTGAGGCACCCTGGGAAGCTGGTCTGAGTATGGGAGGCAAGAGCCAGGGGGAGTGGGGCTCTAGAGCAGGGCTGGACTGGTGCGGCCGCGCTGCCCAGCGCCCTCCTTCCCACACTTCCACCTGCTCCTCTCTGCTCCTCCTCCTCTCACTGAGGGCGGGGCAGTGGGGTCAGGCCCAGGAAAGATGTCTGGTGAGCGCGGAGGCCGTGGCTGCATAGGAGCCACACCCAGGCTGCAGTGCCTGCCAGGCGGCCTGATTTGGGCAGGGGGGCTCCTTCCTACCTGGGGGGATGCTCCGAGGGGTGCAGCAGTTATTGGGACCCCCCCACCTGCTTGGGGGCACTTGGAGGGCATGGTGGATAGGATCTTGGCCATTGCTGTGTGCCCCCCTCCTCTCTCTGGAACCCCAGGTGCACATGTGGTCTGAGAAGTGAAAGGCTGAGTGAGGGTAGGGGAGAGACTCCGGGCTTTCACGGGGCTGGGGGCCTGAGTGTGGCTGACTTTGGAAGAAGTCGGGACTCAAAGAAGTCTCTTTGGGCTCCTGGTGTTGAAAATCCTCAGGACCCAGAACATGAGTGTCTTAGCCATCTAGTGCTGCTATAACAGCAATACCTCCAGTGGATGGCTAAAACAAAGAGAAATTTATTCTCTCACAGTCTAGTAGGCTACAAGTCCAAATTCAGGGCATTAACTCCAGGGGAAAACTTTCTCTCTCTGTCGGCTCTGAAGGAAGGTCATCGTCATCACTCTTCCCCAGAGGAAGGTCCTTGTCATCAATCTTCCCCTGGACTAGGAGCTTCTCCTTGAAGGAACGTTGGGTCTAAAGGGTGCACTTTGCTCTGGCTCTGCTTTATTGGTGGTATAAGGTCCCCATCTCTCTGCTCACCTCTCTCTTTTATATCTCAAAAAGAGATTGACTTAAGACACAATCCAATTTTGTAGACTGAGTCCTGCCTCATTAACATAACTGCTGCCTATCCCACCTCATTAACATCATAGAGGTGGGATTTACAACACATAGGAAAATCAGATGACAAAATGGTGGAAGATCACACAATACTGGGAATCATAGCCTAGCCGAATTGATACTCATACTTTTAAGGACACAATTCAATCCATGTCAGTGGGGGAGGGCGTGTCCAGGCTGCCTGCCCATGGCCAGATTGACCCCCGAACTGCACCTATGAGGGTTTCATGGCCAGGAGGAGTTGGATCTCCTTACTGACAGTGCAAGGACACATCTGGGAGTGCAGGACACACCTGGGAGTGCAGGGCATACCAGGGAACACAGGGTCCACACCTGGGAGTGCAGGACACACCCGGGAACACAGGGTACATACATACCTGCGAGTACAGGGCACCCCTGGGGGTTCAGGTACACACCTGGGAGTGCAGGGCACACATCTTCCTTTAACGCTTTCCTTGCAGCCTCTTACTGAGTGGTCTTATCTTCCCTGAAGGAAGAAAGGTGGAGCAACACAGGTGGGAGGGGACATGAGGTCTGCCCCGCCCAGGCGGCAGACCCACCAGGCCTCCCCCAGAAAACACGGGCCCGGAGAGGAGAGGGGAGCCTGGCGGGATGCGCGCGGCTGGGGGAAGGCAGCCAAGGGAAGGCTGGCCTTAATTGTTGGTGTGAAAGGGTCTCTAGACATGCCCGTATTCCAGTACAGTCTCTGCCGGCCCCTGGATTTCCTTGTAAATGTGTTACTATTATCATCATTATGACAACAGCACATGCATTTCACACACACGAGAGCACAGAGATGATGCGCCCTCTCCACCACCACCAGGCCGGGCTCCTTACATCCTTCCCTTGTTCTGTTTTCAGAATGGGATGTGTCGCTCCTGCTAAGTTTCCATTCAGCTTCTCCGCAGAACAAACAGTAACCCTGGAGCGCTTTCCACGTCAGCACTCAGAGTCTAACTTGTTATTTTATTTTTGTTAAGAGGAGAAAAATACATTTTATTAAAGAAATACACATTTATGGTGAAACACCCAGAAGAGAAGAGCTGAGACATTTTCTGTGGACTGACCGAGAGGCTTTCCTCCCCAGCCCTGTCTAGTGTCCAGTCCTGTCACCTGTGTAGCTCAGACAACGTGTCCTGTGTCACCATAGACAGGGCAGCAGGATGGGACGACAGCCTTTTTGCCTCCTTCCACCACGCCGCAGCCCCTCCTAGGGAGCCCTTTGCCTTTGACCTCATTGTGTGGATCAGAACATTCCATCTGAAATCGTGGTTGAACATCTTCTTAGAATCGACTCTATGCTGATGCCATCAACACACCACAACCCTGCAAACACACTGTGTGGTCGAGTCACACTCAGGGACCCATTTCCGGAAGGAAATATCTCACATCACAGCCGCTGTGCTGCTGGGCAGTGGACGTTCCTGGGCCCAGTGATGCCAGAGTGGATCAAAGGGATCTGCTTTTCCACCTCCAAAATCTCTTTTGTCATTTCCTTGACTTCTCCAAGCTCTCAGTCAGTCCTACCATCGATCAGTTTTCTGTTTCCCTTCTTTCCTCCCAGGCACCCTTTCTGGTCGAGGCCGCCACCTCCTTTCTCCTGGGCTTCCCTTCGCCTCGCTTCTGGGTCTAAGCCATGGATTCCTGCATCCACACCTTTCTCTTTCTGGGTTCACTGGCTCATCTTCCTGGAATACTGACAGTCACCAG
>NW_004444008.1:679076-684484 GCF_000243295.1 Trichechus manatus latirostris | reverse complement strand
TGCAGTGTTGTCCATAATTCGTTATGATCTGCACAGTTGAATGCCTTTTCATAGCCAATAAAACACGTCTTTCTGGTATTCTCTGCTTTCATTAAGCATGGTAGGCTTACCATGCTGGGGGGCAACCTGACCTGACCTGACCAAGATCCATCTGACATCAGCAATGATATCCCTTGTTCCATGTCCTCTTCTGAATCCAGCTTGAATTTCTGGCAGTTCCTTGTCAATGTACTGCTGCAACCGTTTTTTAATGATCTTTAGAAAATTTTATTTGTGTGTGATATTAATTATGATATTAATGGTGTTCTTTGATAATTTCTGCATTCTGTTGGATCACCTTTCTTTGGAGTGGGTACAAATATGGATCTCTTCCAGTTGGTTGACCAGGTAGCTGTCTTCCAAATTTCTTGGTATAGACGAGTGAGCACCTCCAGTCCTGCATCTGTTTGTTGAGACATCTCAGTTGGTATTCCATTAGTTCCTGGAGCCTTGTTTTTCACCAATGGCTCAGTGCAGCTTGGACTTCTTCCTTCAGTACCATCAGTTCTTGATCATATGCTACCTCCTGAAGTGGTTGAACATCGACCAATTCTTTTTAGTACAGTGACTTTGTGTGGGTATAGAAATTATTCTACCCTCACACTTGAGTGATAGTCTGAGTGGGTATTGAAATTCTCAGTTTTAAGCAGTTTCTTCAGAACATTTAAAGTGTCCGTGTGTTTGGTGCCCAGGGCTGCAGGTCCAGTGCCAGCCTGATCCATGTTCCTGTCAGTCTTTTCCGCACCGACCTTCATGCCACTCTCCCTCAGGGCCACCTGGCTGTGGTGGGCTTACCATGCTGGGGCCAACCTGACCTGGGTTAGAGTTGGAGTCTGTCTGGATCAGCGTCTGTGCCAGGCACTGTGCCCCTGAGGTGTATGACATGCATGGATCCTCATGCTGGTGCCCGCACATCACGGTAGTCTCCACTCACTGTTTCTCTCCCACGCCGTCTAAAATCACCTGTGCATGGCTCCATTACTTGCCCTTATTTCTACTCAAAGTGCTTCTTACTACCTGATGATACAGCGTTTATTTGTGTCTGCTTGTTTATTACTGTCTCCCAACTAGAAGGTAGACGTTAGGAGGGCAGATGTTTTATATCTCGTCCGTTCCTCCTCCCTCTTTAATCTGCTGTGAAGGTTGAGCTCCGTGCATGTTTAGAACATGTGCAGGACACACGTTGGCCTCAGAGACATTCCTGAGTGCGTGCCAAGGCCACTTCTGTGAGTGACATGCGCGGCTGTGCGCGGCTTCGTGACCTCACTGTTGCCTTTCCTAGGCCGTCCCTTGTCTCCCTTCTTTCTAGCTGGGTCCCACATGTTGAGGTTCTCAGAGAACCTCAACTTCTCTCAGTTTATCGCAGGTCTCCAGAATACCCAGAGCACCTCGCAGGTATTAACATTTCCTGTGGGACTCCTGGAGTGTTGGCTGCCAGCTCCCCGGAGGCGCTCCATGCTGTGTGTGCCTTTCTGCTGCACAGAATTTGGGGAATGTACACTGAGGGTGGGGGGCCTGGGCAGTGTCCCCCCAGGTCCGGCCCCTCAGCAGGTGGGGCTGAGCCTGCCACAGGCTTTTCTCTGGCTCGGGTGTCGTGGTTTGATGCTCTGTAAAATAGTTTACCTCTTCCTCATTATAAAATAGCACCTGCAGGAAATCTGAAAAATACAGATGAGCACAGAAGAATCCACCACTTGTCCCGACACCCAGAGAAGAGCCTGGTACTGTCTTGCTGTGTTTTCTCCCCATCTTTTTTTCCTCACAAGACATTTCTTAGACTGAGTTTGAAGCTTCATAAAAGACGCTTCTCTTTGACCGAGTGTTCGCACACTCAACTCACTAATGTTTCTAGTAACTTCTGAGCAGCCTTTCCTTCCTGAGACATCAGAGAGCCTGTGGTGACCACGTGGTCCATCCCCTAAGAAACTCCTGTTTCAGACACAGAAATGGTGTCAGTGATAAAGGTGGAACCTGACCCCAGGCCCCTCCCCTGCCTGTGTCACCTCTGGGATCCCTTTGGAGATAGTGCTCTGGGCAGACCTGTGCCCTGGGAGGAGGAGGCTGGCCGCTCCCATCCACAGGCCTGCCCAGAGGGCTTAGCCTCAGGCTGCCCTGTGGACTTCCTCCTGCAGCCGAGTCTCTTGGGAGGGCCCTAATGGAACAGTCTTACTCTCCACGCTTTCCTCTCGTCCCCTCCCTCCCCCCAACCAACCCTCTACTTTTAGAGTGTCCTGGTGCCTCCTAAGGCAGGGGGGATTTTCTTAACAGCGATTTGCACTTCAGGACCATCTCGGGAGTGGGAGGGACAGGTGGGCGTCCACAGCCCTGGGGGCTCAGGTCAGGGCTTGCTTCGTTCCGATCCGTCTGACTTTGGGGAATCCTGTGTGATCTGGGGCTCTGCAGGGCCACACCCAGGAAGCCCCCCGTGCTGGGCCTGCTGTCCTTCAGCCAGAAGGTGTCGAGATCCCAGACTCTGTGGTTGAGGGTGCCATGGACCCTCCTGCCTGAATTCGGGTCTGCAAGCTGGCAGGCAGGCTTACTCTCCTGCATCCACCTTTGGAGGTGCTGCAAACCCATGTCGCCCCTGCTCCTGAGGGGCAGTGACAGCACCCTCAGATTCAGAGCGTCATCCTGTTTTGGGGCATGGGGGGATGTCTTTGGGAGCCTGAGGGCGCCATGGGGTTGGCCTCTATAGCCTATGTCCCAGCCTGACCCCAGCCCAGATGGCGTTGTCTGCCAGGTCTGGGCACCAGGAGGGAGGCAGACAAACGCTGGGCCTCTTCAAAGCCCCTGGGACCCAACACCCTGCTCTAGCCGGCGGCTGGCTCGGCATGCATGTACTCACACGCATGTAAGCTCCTCTCCCCGTGACCCCTGTGGGCCGCCTCGCATGGGCCGCCACTGGGAGGCCGCGGGTTTGAGACTGGCGGGACGGCAGTGTGGGCAGAGGCGAGTAGGGGCTTTGGGGGCCAGGAGCCTGGGGGACTGGGTTTGCGCTTGGCCAGGCTGGATGCTGAGACTGGCCCGAGGCCCCCAGCTCGCCCAGAGGAGCCCCCACCACCCGTGGGGGTGCGAGCGCTGGGAGGAGCTGCAGTACCTCCCACGCCTCTCTCCTGCAGGCCCCTGGGCAGCCGGCTCCGTTCCCTCCTGCAGACCAGGAGCTCGGTGAGGAGGTCCTGGGGTCTGGGCGCACTGCCCGGGAGGTCTCCCAGGTCTCACCCCTGCCCCGTCTGAGCGCCTGCGGGGACCAGCCCAGTGACCCCTTCCTTTTCTGCTTGTCCCAGCAGCATGGCCGACAGCAAGGCCAAGCCCACCAAGGTCACCAACAAGACACCCCCTAAGTCTCCGGGGGACCCCACGAGGGAGAAAGCAGCCAAGCGGCTTTCGCAGGAGTCAGAAGGCACCCCTGAGGGCGCGGCAGCAGCCCCAGAGCTCAGCGCCCTGGAAGAGGCCTTCCGGAGGTTCGCTGTGCATGGGGACACGCGGGCCACGGGCCGCGAGATGCACGGGAAGAACTGGTCCAAGCTGTGCCGTGACTGCCAGGTCATCGACGGCAGGACCGTGACCGTCACCGACGTGGACATTGTCTTCAGCAAGATCAAGTGAGTGTGGGGCTGGCCGCAGGGCACCCCAGCACATGGTGGGGCTCCCGATACCCGTCCTGCTGCTCCTTCCTGAGGCTCCTTGTCACATCCACTGTGAAAATGTCTATATGTGCAGAAAAGTTGGAATAATGGTCCGGAGCAGGCCCGTGTCTCCACCACACAGCTTCTACGTGTGCGTGTGTGTCCCTGTGTGTGTGTGTGCGCCCGTTTGTGATATGTGTGCAAGGTACCCCTTTGTACAGTGTGTGCATGTGTCCCTGTATATGTATGTGTGCGTGTCTATGTGCTTGTATGTGTGTGCGTACATGTGCACACGTGTACCTGTGTGCAGTGTGTACATGTGTGGTGTCTGTGCTTACGTCCGTGTGTGCTTGTGTGTATATGTGTGTGCATATCTGTGTGCATGTGTGTGGTACGTGTATGTGTGTTGTGTGTGTGCTTGTGTCCATGTGTGTGCATGTGTGCATGTGGGCATGTTCACGAATCTTTTCCCTGGACACGTCTGGGTAAATGGAGATGTCAGTGCACCTCCCCTCGCGCTTGACAGCACCCCTGAAGGTAAAGCCCCCTTCCCTCCAGAGCCCCGTGGTCACACCTGAGAAGTCACAAGTGCCCAGCCCGGGGCCTGTCCCCTCTGGTTGCCTGTTGTTGGGAGAACGTGCTCGGACCTGCTTTACTTTGCGTTGTTCTTGACCCGCGCGCCCTCGAGGTTGGTGCGCGATGCATTTTGGTTGTTAGTTGCTGAGACCTCGTTGTCTTTTCCCCTCGAGCCGTCCCCGGCCCCCCTTCGTGCATGCCTGGGCTCTTGAAGGGGCCATGCCGGGGGGTGGGAGAAGGACCGCACCCTGGAGGTCCTGCAGGTGTGTGGGTAGGAGAAGGCCACACCCCGGGGTCCTGTTGGTTAGTGGGCTGCGCTTCTCCATGAGGCCTGGGGTTGGCCCACGGGGTCTTGGCTTTGTGGTGTGGAATCTGGGCCACGTATGAACCTGGTGCTCGGCAGCCTGGCTCAGGGCAGCAAACCAGGTGCCCGCTTGCAGTGGGCGGCCTTCTTCTTGATACTTGTCCCCGTGGCACAGTGTGGGAGGGTGTTTCAACGTGGAAAGCTGTGTTGGGAGGGACGTGAAATTTGCCCGAATGGGTTCCCCAAAGTTTTCAACCCCTTGGGCTCCTGCCGTCTCCATGGGGGCACATGGGCAAGAGGGCTAAAATGGCCAGTTAATTCCACTATCTGTGGGCCCCACACAGCCCCTGAGAGGCTGGAGGAGAAAATAGCCGTGTGGGCTGGACAGCCGTGAGGAAGGGGGTGGACATAGCCCTGGCCACCGCCAGTCTGCGCAGGCCCCCTCGGCCTCTTTGTCTGCCTGCCGCTCTGGGGGGCTGTGACAGGATGGACTCGATTCCTTGTGATGACCCGTGTTTGACCTGCTGACCCAGGAGCTAGTTTTGCCCACATAGATGCGAACACGTGTGATTATATATGTTACATAGATGTATGCACACACGTGCAGCCCTCCCTCTGCACACAGTAGGCGGATGCAGTTAGAGCGAGAACAGTCGGGAAGAATCCAGAAACAGCAGAAGGATCTACACATCCTGGTGATGACTGTCATTCCGGGAGCTGACTCTGCAGGCAGCTTTACTTTTTGCTTACTGCCTGTGTGTATGTTACAAACTTTCCTCAGTAAACAAATAGTTCTTATGATTCAGGCCCTCCTTCAAGAAGGGAAAATGCTTTTAAAAGGGGAAGTATAACTGGGGGAATTC
>NW_004444008.1:676039-678687 GCF_000243295.1 Trichechus manatus latirostris | reverse complement strand
GCAGTGGGTGCCCGGTCCAGGTGTGGTGGGGGTCACAGGGTGCATGGGCGCAGTGGGTCCTTGGTCCACAGGCCACCCATCCATGTTCCCAGGAATGCAGGGGGCTCAGTGCCAGGCCAAGCATTCCCAGAGCTGGGCAGGCGCATCCGAGCAGGGCTGCTGAGATGCGGCTGCTCTCTGTGACTCCTCGGCTCCCTTCACGCACCGGCTTGCGCTGTGTCGGGCAGGTGGTGGTGGAGACTTTCTTCCCATTGCCCACAGTTCCTCCCACAAAGATTACCTTCAAGCTACAACACGTGCACACATCTGCATGCCCACACATGTCCACACAGGCACATGCCTGCACACATACACACACACGTATGCACAGAAATGCACATGTGCACACCCAATATGCACGCACACGTATCTGTGCACGTACATACATGTTGTGCACAGGGCATGGTGTGCATACACACACATACATGTCCACGTGCATGCCTACACAAGCAGAACTAATGTTCTACCACTCTCGCCAGGTAGTTAGGTGGTTAGCGTGGTTGTGACTCCATTTTGAGGAAAGGTACGCTGGAGAGGGAGGTGGTGCCCAGGATGGCTGTGCCCAGACGGGGGTGCCCAGGATGGCAGTGCCCGGGCTGGGGGTCCCAGGATGGCGGTGCCCGGGCTGGGGGTACCAGGATGGTGGTGCCCGGACGGGGGGCCCAGGATGGCGGTGCCTGGGCTGGGGGACCCAGGATGGCGGTGCCCGGACAGGGGTGCCCAGGACAGTGAAGGCCCAGGACAGCAGCACGTGGGGTCCTGCCGGAGGGGCCGGAGAACTGAGCGGGGGCAGCCAGGTGCGACGGGGGACCATCTGGGATTGTTTCACTTGCATATTGGAGAGTGGTCTTTCTGGGGGGTGGCCTGGTCTGTAGTTGTCATCCCCAGCGGTGCAAGAGAACCGTGGTCCCCGGCTGTGGGGTTGGTGGCAGCCCAGGATGCGATGCCTGAGACCACTGTGCTCGTCGAGGTGGCAGCGGCTCAGCGGCGGCAGAAACGCCCTTGCCCTGCCCAGGGGTGCGGCGGGCTGCAATGGCCGGTGTGGGTGTTGCCCGACCATGACCTGTGATGAGCCTGATTGCCGGTCACTCACTCTGTTGATGGCTGGTTGCCGTGGCTCCCGGCCCAACGCCAGCCCCGGATACCCGCCGGCCTCTGTTTGGACCCTGTCGTCATGGCAGCGTCTGTTTGTTGTGATGTTACCATGTGTAAACTTTAAACAAAGTTTCTGCAGTCTTCCACCAGCTTTGTGTGGAAGGCTGCTGCTAACCAGGATGAGGGCGCCTCTGCCCGCCCCGTGGGAACTGACGGCAGGGAGGCAGGAGCCCCAGGGCGCGGGGAGTGTCCCTGGGACGTGTCTGAGGAGCCTCGCCTGCGAATGCTGCCCACCCTCCACTGTCTGCCTGTGTGTCTGTCTGTGTGTGTGTGTGTCTGTGTGTGCTTGCCTGCCTGCCTGCCTCTGTGTGTATGTTTGTGTCTATGTGTGTGTCTGTCCGTGCCCATGTTGGGTCTGTCTGTGTGTGTCTGTGTGTGTGTCTGTGTGTCTGTGTGTGTGTGCCTGTGTCCATGTTGGGTCTGTGTGTGTCTGTGTGTCTGTGTGTGTCTGTGTCCATGTTGGGTCTGTCTGTGTGTGTCTGTGGGTCTGTGTGTGTGTCTGTGTGTGTGTGCCTGTGTCCATGTTGGGTCTGTGTGTGTCTGTGTGTCTGTGTCCATGTTGGGTCTGTCTGTGCCCATGTGTGTGTCTGTGTGTGTGTTTGTGTGTGCGTGCCTGTCTGTGTGTGTGTCTGTGTCCATGTTGGGTCTGTCTGTGTGTGTCTGTCTGTGCCCATGCGGGGTCTGTCTGTGTGTGTCTGTGTGTGTGTTTGTGTGTGCGTGCCTGTCTGTGTGTGTGTCTGTGTCCATGTTGGGTCTGTCTGTGTTGTGCCTGTGTGTTATGTCTGTCTGTATGTCTGTCTCTGTGTCTGTCGGGGAGGCATGGACCCCACGGTTCTGTCTTGCTGCGTCCCTTGAGCCCACACCCACTGGCTCTGGGTGAGTCAGCTACACGTCACCTGGCGTTTTGGAGGTCCCCACCTCGCAGGTGGAGGCCCACCCGGGAGGTAGGGGGAGCCGTACCTGCCTCCTCACCTTTTGGCTTGGTGGCCTCTGGGGTGCCCAGATGGAAGCTTGGGCTGGCGGGGCCTGCGTGGGGCTGGCGGATTAGCTGTTGCCCTGGCGGGCTAGGTGGGGGCTTGTGGAGCTGCCCGCGCCCACCGCCCGCTGGCCCTGTCGTGGCACCTCCATGGAGTAAAGATGTTGGGGTCTGCAGCACACACTGAGCAGGGGCTGGAAAGCAGCGCTTGGCTGCAGGGCAGCTCTGCCACTGCGTGTCCCTCAGGGAGATAGGCCTGGGGCTTGGCCAGCTCTTGAAGGTGCTCGATTCAGACCTTGCCCCTCAGGCAGTCACCAGTGACCCACAGGCAGAGGTTTTAAAGTGGGGAGCATGGGGTGTCCACATGGTGGGCAGGTTCAAGCTTGTGCTGAGGGGTGGTGTCAAACGGAACCGTACCTGCAATGCTATCATGTCAACCTCGCTGGAGCAGGACCATGGCCAGAGAAGTGACCGTGCT
>NW_004444008.1:672814-674170 GCF_000243295.1 Trichechus manatus latirostris | reverse complement strand
GTCCTTATCCAGGACTCTCCCCAGCCCCTGCTGTCCTTATCCAGGACTCTCCCCAGCCCCTGCTGTCCTTATCCAGGACTCTCCCCAGCCCCTGCGGCCCCTGGTCCTTCTCCAGATGGACAGTCCAACGTTGCCACCACTGCCCCTCCCCGACTGCTCTGCAGCCCTCACCGTTGCTAGCCACCCGCCTTTCAGATGCTTCTCCCCACACCTGACCTCTTCACACTGAAGACTAAGCAGAAATGGGAGTGATGTGGCCACCAGCCAAGGAACACCTGGGGCCACCAGAAGCTGGGAGAGGTGAGGAAGTCTCTTCCCTCAGAGGGCATGGCCCTGCCAATACCCTGAACTCTGACTTCTCAGCCCCAGTGCTGAAAGAATGAATTTCTTCTTTTTTAACCATCCAGTGTGTGGTCATTTGTACAGCAGCCCCAGGACCCTCCTACGGCGTGACTGTTTCTTGGTCTTGGGCAAGGCTTAGGCCTGGCTCTGGCGAAGGCGTCATTGGTGACCAGTTCCTCCTCCTACAGTGATGCAGGACAAGACAGCCCTGACAACCACCTCTTGTCAGCACAGGCCCGGGACGGAGATGTCGGGTGTTAGTGGGGCCACTGTGTCCTCAGAGTGGGCCACCCGTGCAGTCAGGGGAGAGGACGCGGGTGGGTGGGCATGGGGGAGAGGGTCTCCAGGCTGGGCGCCAGAGGGCCTAAGGCCCCCTCCAGGTGTGCACAGGACCTAAGGCCTCCCCCAGGTGAAAACAGGGTGGGGCAGGCACAGCAGAAGAGGCTTGCTGACCCCAGGAAGTGGATAGACCAGTGCCTGAGCCATGTTCTTTCGTTTGTCCGTTTATTCATTCATTCATTTGTTCACCCCTAGAAGAGCACTATTCATGACTAAAGACCAGACGAGTGGTGGGATGACATCAAGGACATCATACATGAAGAAAGCAAAAGGTCATTAAAAAGACAGGAAAGAAAGAAAAGATCAAAATAGATGTCAGAAGAGACTCTGAAACTTGCTCTTGAACGTAGAGTAGCTAAAGCAAAAGACAAAAATGATGAAGTAAAAGAGCTGAACAGAAGATTTCAAAGGGTGGTTCGAGAAGACAAAGTAAAGCATTATAATGACATGTGCAAAGACTTGGAGATAGAAAACCAGAAGGGAAGGACACGCTTAGCATTTCTCAAACTGAAAGAACTGAAAAAAAAATTCAAGCTTCAAGTTGCAATACTGAAGGATTCTATGGGGAAGATATTAAATGATTCAGGAATCATCAAAAGAAGGTGGAAGGAATACACAGAGTCACTGTACCAAAAAGAATTGGTTGACGTTCAACCATTTCAGGAGGTAGCACAT
>NW_004444008.1:666437-670834 GCF_000243295.1 Trichechus manatus latirostris | reverse complement strand
ACCAAGGGCAGGGCAGGGGTGCAAGTGAATGCCGAGCTCCCGGGCGGCGGGGCCACACCCTCACCAGACAAAGCTGCCGTCTGCCCAGCAGGACAGTAGCAGGACCGAGAGGGAGGGGCAGCAGCGTGAGGGGCTGGGCCCATTGTGCACAGAGAAAACCCTCAAGTTCTAATTGACTTTGCAGAACAAACTGGCTCTGTCGCCAAGAGAAGCGTGATGCCATTAAGTGTCTCTGGGGAATGGCTTCTATTGTCCCCTCGAGCCCCAGCGGCCCTCCAGGCAGACAGTGGCGGGGGGTGGAGGGGCTCTGTGGCCAGCACTGCAGGCGCCATGGAGACCATGTGTACCCGCCCATGGGGGAACGCTGGTGCAGATGGGCTGGGAGGGCTGCCGAGCCCACGGTCCCCCACATCTGGCGCCTGCACCCCGGCCCCAGTGACTCGCTGGCGGTGCCTGGTGCCGCGTGGGGAGGCCATGCGCCGGGCCAGCAGTGTGGTCACCGGGTCGGGCGTCAGGCCTGGTGTCCACATGTCAGTCCAGGCAGGAACAGGAGCAGGGGACAGGGGTGCCTTTGACAGCCCAGGACACACGGGGGGGGTGGGGTGTGTGCTGTGTGCAGAGTGAGCTCACCCAGCAGGGCCAGAGGGCACAGCAGCAGTCCGCGCTGACCCGGGCCGCTTCTTTGCACATCGTCCACCTTCTCCCGTGCTTGGTCCTGAGCCACAGGGCGCCCGTGGCCACACGATGTCCCCAGGCCTGCGGCCACTGGGATGGCTCAGGGGTCCCGAGGAGCGGCACTCAGGTGTTGCCCTGGTCACCCAGCCCCGCATCATGGGCAGTTTAGGGTGTGGGGCCGGCCTCTCAGATCTCAGCCCAAGGGCCTGGACACACCCCCATACACAGCACGTCGGTCCAGGCGGTTTCGTTTGCTATGTCCCGTTGTCCGATCGTGATTTCTGGACACCATTATAACCTTACGGGACCATGGCGAATATGCAGGTGGATGTTGGCCGAATGGACATTATGCGGAGCATGACTGTATACAAAACACACACACAAACATACACACATTCAGAATACATACACACACACACACACCAACATTTACAAACATACACACAAATACATGTACACACTCAAACATAGACATACACACACAAACATACCCACATTTACACATACACACAGACATGTACGAACACACACATGCACACACATTGTACTGTCGGTAAGTATTGTAAGTCATTCCTTTGTCAAACGAGGGCTTCATGCTGACTCCATAATTAACGCAACAAAAGGCAGAGATTCAAAGGCCTGCAGTTATTCCTTCCAGGCCCAGCCACGGTGGTGGGTGCCCACGGTGGCTCGTTCTCTGCACCTGTCCCTGTGCCTGGCTCCCTCTTCCTAAGTGGGGCCAGTGCAAGCCCTGCCAGTCCTGCTCCAGATTCATGGGTCAAAACCCGGGAGACGTGATTGTGCCAAGCCTCTGCGCCTGTTGTCCTAGCGGCTTCCTGCCTTCACCGGGGAGTGGGGTCGGCCGCCCTCTGGACTCAGGTCTGCCTGGGCGCTGTGGGATGGTGCCCGCGGTGGTGTGGTGGGTGGCTCTGGGAGGCCGAGTGCCAGGACCCGCTAACTGTGGGTGCCAGAGCCGCGTCTAAGCTGATGGCAGAGGTCTTTCATCCCTGGGAGTCCGGGAAGGAGCAAAGCGGCGCTGGGAATGGACTCCCCCACCCCCACCTCTGCATTCGGAATAGGGGAAAAGCCGAGCACCGCCTCCTGGTTGGGCCCCGCTGTTCTCGGGGTGCCCGGTTCCTGGAACAGCCCAGGTGACTCCATCCTCTCTTCCGTGTCCAGGGACAAAGCGCATCCTGGACCAGGTGCCTGCGGGGGTGTGGGTGGTGCTGCTGGCGCCACACCTGTCGGGGAGAGGCACCACCCAGGGAGGGCACAGGAGGGGGAGGCAGGACCCTTGACCAGCAGCTTCAGGTGCGAGGAAAGAGCGAATTGGACAGACTCCAGCTTGCAGGCCCTGCCTACCCTCTCCCCTCAAGTCCCTACTCCCCCACTGCTCCCTGCTTCAGGCTCTTGGCACACGCGGGTGGGAGCGGCGGCGGGGGCGGGATGATCCCGGAAGGGACGATCCGGGGAGGGGGCAGGGCCCTAGGAGTGGCCCTGGGAGAGGGCGGGGTCCTGGGGTGGGGTGGGGTCTCGGGAAAGGGGATGGGCCTTAGCAGGGGCTGGCTGGCGGGCGGGGGAGGGCGGGCCTTTAAGGAGAGGTCCCTGCCCGCAGGTGAGGGCCTGAGGACCCCTCTGGTCTCCCAGGCGGGGTGGGTGCCTCCCCATCTTTCCTGCTCCGAGCGGAGGCCCGACCCGCGCTCTATTGTAGAAGCAGAGAGAGCTTTGTCCTCTCGTCCAGTTGCTCACGGAGGCTGTTTCCCCAAGGTTTGTTCCGGGACAGTTTGTATTTGCAGCTGTTGCCGATGGCGACCGGCTGTTGGGGGAAAACAGCTCCTTTGCCCGCGAGCTCCTGCCGGCGGGGCGAGGGCCGCGGGGGAGGGGTGGCTCCGTGTTCCGTTCTCTTGTTAACAAGGAAGGCTCACATACCGCGGTGGGGGCCCTGGTTTGGGGGCTCGGGGGGGGTCTGTGTGTGCCGGGCCAGTACCTCCCCTCACCCCAGGTATTTAGCTTTTCCTTTCCACGTCCCGCCGCGCCCCCCCCATGACTGCAACCCCACATTCCAGGAGCCCTTGTAGGAACCTGGAAGCGAGGGCATGTGGCCTCTGAGGGCTTGAGGGCCGGGTAGGGGGGGCCTCTTGGAGGCCAGGAGGGAAGTCGGATCCGCCGAGAAGGAGCAGCGGGAAGTGGACGCCCAGGGTTGTGAGGTGGGGACAGGTTGAGGCAGATACAGAGGCACTTGAGCGTCTTTGAAAAAAACACAAGAGGTGAGCGTGCCTCTGCACGCCCATACGTGCATGCGTGCACTGTGTGTGCGCGCACGTGTGCATGTGTGTATGCATGCTTATGTACATCTGTGCATGCGTGTGTGCACGTGCGCATTTGCTTTTAGACTACATCCTGTACCACGTGGTTCACTTTCCCGCTCAGTGCGTGGGGACCTCCCTCGCCTCACTGCACCCTAGGTTTGGTGGCCTCTGCTCGCGGTCACCGCATGGACCAGGCACGCAGAGACCATAATTTGCCTGAGTAACTGTCTGTGGTCAGCTGGGCTGTTGACAGCCCCCTCCTTACATAGACCCTGGGGGCAGTGAGCATCTGTCGCTGAATTCTTGGGCCGGAACGTACTTCCTTTGGGACCGTTATGGAGAGTTTAACAATCCAGACGGGACATTTTCATCTGTGGAGGAGGAAACCAGGGCTCGTCCCAGCTGAGTCACCTCCATGGAGGCGTCCTGGAGACAAGGCGCCCCAAAGCGGGTCCCCGGTGCTGTGAAGGGGCTGAGACAAAGGGGCAGGAGGCAGGGGTGCCCGTCCTGACGTTATGGCAGCTGGGGAGCCAGGGCCCCGAGGGCTTATGGGGAGCCCCTGGGGGCCCCGGAGAAGGGAGGGACCACCCCCGACGTGTCTAACGCAGGCAGTATCCCCAGCGCCGGGCCAGGTGCAGAGACGCGGAAGCCACGTCTCCTCAGCCCCCTCTGAGGTTGCAGGTGTCACTGCTATTATGGGGACAGGCAAGGCCCAGGGCCGCATAGCCTTGCCCTCACGGCCTCCGGGCTTGTTGAGCAGTTGGGCTGGCACCGGGATCTCTGCTCCTCCCGCCGGCAGGATACTGCGAATTCTGACGGGGCTGCAGTCAGATTTCCGGGGTGGGATGAGCCCAGACCCAGGCGGGCAGAGCCGGGGTCTGTGTCGACGGGGACGACACGCCCTGGGGCTGCGGGAGCAGCCTGAGCACCCCGTGGCTTTGTCGCTGTGATGGGAGGGCGCGAGGAGGCCGTCTTCCCTAGCTGGGGCGTCTGGGGAGCCGCGAGTGTCTGCTTTACAAACCGGGTGGGTGCGCCCCTTGCCCCAGGCCGACCCACGCACGGCACCGCGGCATCCGGCGTTCAGCCCGCCCCAGGAGGCGGAGTCCGTCCGCGACGCCCACAGCCCGGTCCCACGGCCCACCCACGTGCGGCCACAAACACAAAGTACACATGAGGCCCGTGTGGGAGCGGCGTCCCGGGCGGCTGGGGCACCGGCGCTGCGCTGGGCGCGGGAAACATGGCCCGGGCCGAAGACGCTGCGCTGCCAGACCCTCACGCACCAATTCACACCGAGCCGCGGGCGGCTCCTCCGCGCGCTCCCGGCGTCTCAGGCCTTGGCTGAGTTCTGGTGCCAGGTTGCCGGTGCAGTTGTGGGGGCTGCGGACAGGGGCAGATTCCCTACGGGGGGGGGGG
>NW_004444008.1:658538-666311 GCF_000243295.1 Trichechus manatus latirostris | reverse complement strand
GGGCATCCCGGGCGGGGACGGTCCCGCAGCCTGTCCTGAGCGCTTGCCCGCCCGCAGGGGGAAGTCCTGCCGGACCATCACGTTTGAGCAGTTCAAGGAGGCGCTGGAGGAGCTGTCCAAGAAGAGGTTCAAGGACAAGAGCAGCGAGGAGGCTGTGCGGGAGGTGCATCGCCTGATCGAAGGCAAATCGCCCATCATCTCAGGGGTGACGGTGAGCGCCTAGGGCGGGTCCTGGGGGTGCAGCTTCCAGAACCGCAGCTCCCTGCTGCTGCCGGGTGGGGTTCTGGTGCTCCAGGCAGGCCCAGCTCGCTAGGCCAGGGCTGGACTGGGAACAGGGCCAAGGACCGGCCTCTAGACCCTTCGCCAGGCCGCGCAAAACCACCCGTCACCGGGGCTCAGCATTTGGTCCAAGCACCTCCAGCCTTAAACTGCTCCTCCAGAAGGGATTAGGCCCAGTAGCTGTAGGTCAGGTGGGAGGCCAGGAGAAGACAGGTGAGGTTGGGGCCAGGTGAGGGGCCACCAGGTGAGGGCCACCAGCACCTGAGGGTGGCTGAGGTGCTGAGAGGCACTCTCAGGGAAGGTGCTGGCAGTGGGAGTGGAGTCTCTAGGGAAGTCGTCAGAACTGCTTACGAATTTGGCAGAAACTAACTCCCAGGATTTGGGGACCTAGCAGTTTTCACGCCCATGGCTTGGAGAAGTGGGTTCAGGCTGATCCAGGGCAGCCTTCCTCGGGCCAGGAGAGCAAGGCCTGCGCTGCTTACGCCCACCCAAGGCTCCCCCACCCCCGGGACGGGGGGCCCAGTGAGGGGCTGGAAGGGTGCGGGTGCAGCGCCCCATGCTGACGCTTCTCCCTGCTGCCCTGCAGAAAGCTGTCTCGTCGCCCACCGTGTCACGGCTCACGGACACCACCCGGTTCACGGGCTCCCACAAGGAGCGCTTCGACCCGTCTGGAAAGGGCAAGGGCAAGGCGGGCCGCGTGGACCTGCTGGATGAGTCGGGCTACGTGTCGGGCTACAAGCATGCGGGCACCTACGACCAGAAGGTGCAAGGTGGCAAGTAGCACCCGCTGGCGCCTCGTGAGTCAGGACTACCCCCCCAAACCCCCCACTTCGTGACATTCCTGTGCTTGCTGGGCAGAAGGAGGACTGGCAGAGGAGGCCCAGGGAGGGGCCTTCGTGTCTGGGGGCCATCCCAGGGGCAGCACGGCCGTGGGGGGCGGCGGGGGGATGCAGTCTCCCCTCCACTTCTCACTGCTCACAGGATTGGGGTCGCATTCACCTCTTCCTACTAAACCTCCTTGTCTCCAACTAGCAAGTCAGCCCACGGTGTCCCCAACTAGCAAGTCAGCCCACGGTGTCCCCAGAGCCTCCCTGAGGCCACTCAAACCAGTCACTGGGTTTGCAGAGACAGGTTCTGTGACGTGGGCTAGTGGGACAAACACCCTGCCAGGAGCCCCGAGGGCCGATGAAGCTAACTCACTAACCAACAGCAGAAATAAAACCAAGTAAACCGCTGAACGGGACTCGGACAGTGTCTGTCCTGACACACGGGGGACGCAAACACCCATCATCCTTCCCAGGGCTGAGTGACGTGGAGGTCTTGCTGGGCCCAGACATGGTTCAGGTGTGGGGAGGCAGGGCCGCCAGGTCCTGGTCACGTGGGCCTGCCTGCACCAATAGCAGCCAGTGTGTGGCCGGGAGGGCAGAAGCGCCAGCGCCAGGGGAGGACGCGTGTGGAGTTAAACAAGTTCTCTAAACAGACGCTCAGCTGAAGAGACGAGACGACATGCTGGCTGGCTGCTGCCCGTCTGCCAGGGGACTCAGCACTGCCGTGTGTGGCTCCCGCGTGCCCGCTGCCCTGTGCTGGGGCTGGGAACTTCGCGGAGTGGAAGGTGCTCTCCAGCAGTGTTTTCAGCCAGCAGTTGAGAGCCTGATTTCCTTTGACAGTCTGGAGCTCCGGAATCGATTTTGGCTGTGAGATGTGGGCCGGCTGCATGCCCGCTCTCACCCACCCTTCCGCTGGCCGCAGCCACACTGGCCATGCCAGCTCTGTGCACAGACATGCCTCTCGGCTCTTCTTCCCTGGCACTTCACAGCCCCACCTGGCCCACACCTGGCCCCCCAGGGCCCCAAACCTACGTCCACTAAGCTCTGCCTCAGGGGCTGAGGGAGTAACGGGCTCAGGCTCCGGGCGTTGCTGTTTGGACGTTGCTTCTGCTGCTGAGGTCCCGACCCAGGAGTCCAGGACCGCGGGCGCTGCCCACCAGGCCCCACGCCATGGTGGGAGGAAGCAGGACAGACTGGGGGCATGAAGACAGGTGGGAACGCGGGATCCCACCCACAGAGGTATCCCCCACTGGAAGGTGTTCAGAACTGTGCAGTGTCCAGCGTGTTTCCTAGTAATGTCCTGGTTACAAACGGAAAAGCCCGTGTGCTGGAAATGCTGAGGACTGTGAGTGCTCATCAGACAAGGGCTCCCCAGTGACCAAGCCCAGCGGCCCCCACCCCTACCTGCCCCCCTGGCCGGCACAGCACCTGGGAGACGCCCACCGTGTGGAGGCCGGGTTTCAGAGAACGGACACGGGAATCCAGTGGACCTGGACGACAAGTGCCGCCGCAGCAGCCAGGGCAGGAACCCGCCCAGAGACACCAACAAGGCCGTCCCGTCGGAGACCAGCAGATGCCAGCGAAGGCTGAGCCCACACTGGAGGCGGCCCGCCCGCAGCAGCAGAGAAAACCGGCCTGAGAACGAGGAGGAGAGTAAGCCACTGGCCTGGGGACAGGCCCTCGGTGGGCACCCAGCACGGCTCCGCCACACCACGCCCCTGGCGCCCACCCCACCCCGCCAGCCCTGAACCTTCAAGGTGCAGATGCTGATGTTCTGGACTCACGGGAGAAGCTGCTTGGACAAGAACCTCTTTATTTCTCATGAAGATCTGAGCACCGTCAGCTGTGCGTCTCTGCGTCTGAGAAGCAGTCACATTCACGGCTGCTTTGATGCCTCCTGGCGCTTTCTGCCTGCCGGGGCCCAGGCCACCCCCTGTGCAGCACCTGGTCCCCATGTCCCCAAGGCTGCCCAGCCCCACAGCCTTGTGTCCACCCAGCCGCCCAGCCCCTGGTCCCTGTGGCCCCCCAGCCCTGCATCCTCGAGGCTGCCCAGCCCCTGGTCCCTGTGGCCCCCCAGCCGCCCAGCCCTGCATCCTCGAGGCTGCCCAGCCCCTGGTCCCTGTGGGCCCCCAGCTGCCCAGTCCTGCATCCTCGAGGCTGCCCAGCCCCTGGTCCCTGTGGCCCCCCCAGCCGCCCAGTCCTGCATCCTCGAGGCTGCCCAGCCCCTGGTCCCTGTGGCCCCCCAGCCGCCCAGTCCTGCATCCCTGTGGCTGCCCAGCCCCTGGTCCCTGTGGCCCCCCAGCCTGCGTCCACACAGTCTGGTGGGCATCGCCCTCCTACGCCCTCCGAGGTGAAATGTCACTGTTCCTGTCACGTGGGGGGGGGACAGGCCCAGTGGGCCCCGCCCTCACAGTGTGCTGTCCCAGTGCTGTGAACAGGCGGGTGCTGTCTTTGTGGCTCATTTTGACTCAGTGCTGATTAGCTTCTACTCACCACACTAGACAGAAAACAATGCTCACCTGTGGGTCACACAGCCTGTGCCGCACTCCAGGCCCAGCAGGACCGCTGTGCCGGTGGACAGCGCGTCAGCATCTGCCGAGTGAGTCACTCACTCTGACACTCGAGGGCCAGCAACTTAGCAGGACCCAGGCTGATTGCACAAGTTTAAAGTGTTAGAGGAAGAGATATATATTTATACTGGAGTATTTTTACACTTGTAATACCCTCAGAATATCCTCAGTCTTATATTTGGGGCAGATGGGTAAACCAGGACCGGCGCGGGGGGCAGTGGGCTTGTCTGCACCACGTCCACTGGTCTGGGCCCCCGTCCCCCAGCTTGTCCGTTCCCGCCTTCCACTCCACCTGTGTTCCAGTGGGCAGAGTGTAGGGCCAGAGTGGGTGCTTCCCAAGCTGCTCACCACCCTCACGGGGCCAGACGCACCCCACAACCCTCAGGGCCATGGAGGACTCCCCACAGGCCCACGAAGTGCCCCCGCCCCCATGGCCGTGGAGGACCCCCCGCGGGCCCACAGCCACATCCACGGTCTGCGTATGGTCCGTGCCTGCTCTCAGCTATGAGGGCAGAGGTGAGAAGCTGAGATGCAGACACCATGGCCCGGGAAGCTGGAAGCACTACTGGCTGCCTTCACAGGAACAGGGTTTGGGTCAGGCAGTCTGCCCGCAGACCCCGCCCCCAGCCCCGTCTCTGCCGGCACGGCACAGGGTGCAGTTCGGCTGAGCTGTGACGTGTCTGCGTGCTGAGTGTCTCATACACTGGACTCTGCCCGGCCTGCTGCAAGCACCATCAGACCCAGCAGCTGGAGGGTGCGGCAGGGCGGGGGGTTGCAGGCAGGTGGGAGGGGCAGTCCTCACCTGTGCGGGGAGGTGCTTAGCTAACCTCATCTTCCTTTAAACAAAACAAAAACCCACTGTCCTTGAGTCAGTTCCGACTCATAGCAACCCTCTAGGACAGAGCAGAACTGCTCCCCAGGGATTCCAAGGAGAGGCTGGTGGATTCGAGCTGCCAACCTTTCGGTTAGCAGCTGAGCTCTTAACCACTGCGCCACCAGGGCTCCTTCAGGCTCCTTCAAAAACAACCAAACAACAAAGGAACCCACACAACTTAAAAAGAAACTTGAACGAGACCACGTGCATAGTTTGTACTAAGTGTTTCCGGAGGGAACAGAGCTATGTCTATATATATGGGATATATTTTTGCACTGTCTTAGTAAAGCCAGAGCGCTGGTTGTGGCTGTGTCAGGCGATGGCTGAGGTCAGGCCTCTGTTGGGCGTGTGTGTGCTGACACCCGCGGCCGCAGCTCTAGATGCCCCTGCCGGACTGGCCCCTGCCCGGCTCACAGCCATCAGTGACAGCTTGCATCCGTGTCCCACCACCCATGTGTGTCTGCTGTGGTTAACGCTATCTGTCCAGTTGGTAAAGTGGTGAATAAAGGTGTTAAAACACAGACATGTCTGCTGTCCTTAGTGCGTGGTCTGTGACACTCTCATTCCCTATGGGCATCCACGTGTTAGCTCAGACCTGGGGTGGGGGGCTGCAGAGCGTGTCAGGCCCCCAGCCCACAATGCTGAGCCCCCATGTCACCCCGCCCTGGTGAACCTTCGCTTCCTGGCTCAGCCTGGCCTGGGACAGCCCTCTGCCAGTGCCAGGCCCGGCCAGTTGGCCGCAGCTTGGGGTGGGGCCCAAATTCATGGGGACCACAGCTGCCCCCAATGGGAGTGGAACTGACGATAGAAACCGCCACCAACTTGAAACACTACCCGTCATGTCATCAAAAATGAGGATACAAAGGGCAGTTTTCAGCAACACGAGGTGAATTTGCCGCCAGTAGACACTACAAGCAATTCTGATGCAGAAGGAAAGAGCCCAGACGGAACACCCGAGACGGAAGACAGAAGGTGGGGCTGAGAGGAGCAGGCGAGGAACACTGAGGCATGACTGTGTACTCTCTCTCTGGGGTTAAAGACATTTCATTAATGTCCTGGGAAACAATCACAGGGACGTCAGAGGGGAGAAAGGGAACTGCAATCTCAGAGGAGGCCAAGAATACAGATTAAACAGGTACACAAATGACTGGCCCATCTAAACTCAAATGCATCAATTACATCACTTGATAAAGTGGGCAAAAGAAACACAGAACAGGAAAATATGGTACAGTAAGACAGCATCCTTAGCCCAAATACACCAGTAATCCCCATGGGTGAAAACAGGAAGAAGAGCAGAAATTAATGAACTAGAGAACAAGCACAAAGGAAAGCAAACTCCTAAGACAAAGGGTGTGTTCTTTAAAAAGGCTGAGAAGCTTGGTAAACTTCTGGTGAAACATCCAGAAAACAGAGAACAGCCTCAAACAACATTACGAATGACGAAGGGGTGGAAACGGAGGCAGACCTGACCTGCCTTCTGTGAGGAAAGAGGGGGAGCACAATCAGTGGGAGCGCCTTGGTCTGCAGGCCTCGCAGGGGACTGCCAGCAGAGGAATCCCCAGGGCCTGGCCCACCTGCTCCTCGTGGAGCAGGGCTGCAGGGGCACATGCATGCTCAGCCCAGAGCAGAGGCAGAGCCGCAGATGTGAACAGCTGGCAGCTGTCTGCTCACCCATACTCCTTTGTCTGAAGGGCAAGGTTCTGCTTAAAGGGAGGCCACGGCCCTGCACCTCTACACAGGGACATGACTTCAAATGCCAGAGCCACTGAAAGATTATGTGTGCTATGCCAACAAACTTGAAAATTAGGCAATGTCATGGATTGAATTGTGTCCCCCCAAAATATGTGTCAACTTGGCTAGGCCATGACACCCAGTATTGCGTGATTCTCCATTATTTTGTGATCTGATGTGATTTTCCTATTTGTCCTAAATCCTACCTCTATGATGTTAATGAGGCAGGATTAGAGGCAATTATGTTAATAAGGCAGGACTCAATCTACAAGATTAGATTGTATTTTGAGTCAATCCCTTTCAAGATATAAGAGAGAAGCAAGCAGAGAGACATGGGGACATCACTACCACCAAGCAAGAAAAGCCAGGAGAAAAGCATTTCCTTTGGACCTGAGGTCCCTTTGCTGAGAAGCTTCCAGACTGGGGAGAAGATTGATGACAAGGACCTTCCCCCAGAGCCAAAAGAGAGAAAGAGAAAGCCTGCCTTGGAGCTAGGGCACTGTATTTGGACTTCTAGCCTCCTAGACTGTGAGAGAATAAATTTCTCTTTGTTAAAATAATCCACTTGTGCAGCACCAGATGACTAAGACAGGCGATATGGACAAATTTCTCCAGATATATAATTTACGATAACTAACCCAAGAAGTGGAAAGTTGACACAGTCCTATGATTTAGTCAAAATAAATAACTGCCAACTACAATGGAAAAATCTCCAAATCTCAGTGGCGATACACAACGACCCCCCATGCACCTGTCAGTTTGTCGTACTGTGGGGGCTTGCGTTTTGCTGTGATGCTGGAAGCTGTGCCACTGGTATTCAAATACCAGCAGGGTCACTCATGGCAGACCGGTTTCAGCTGAGCTCCAGACTAAGACACTAGAAGAAGGAGCTGGCAGTCTACTTCTGAAAAGAATTAGCCAGTGAAAACCTTATGAATAGACGTGGAGCATCGTCTGACATAGTGCCGGAAGATGGGCCCCTCATGTTGGAAGGCACTCAGAATATGACTGGGGAAGAGCTGCTTCCTCAAAGTAGAGTCGACCTTAATTACGTGGATGGAGTCAAGCTTTCAGGACCTTCATTTGCTGAGGTGGCATGACTCAAAATGAGAAGAAACAGCTGCAAACATCCATTAATAATCAGAACATGGAATGTACACCTCATATGCATGTGAAAGCTGGACAATGAACAGGGAAGACTGAAGAAGAATCGATACCTTTGAATTATAGTGTTGGCGAAGAATATTGACT
The DNA here is from genome assembly GCF_000243295.1 of Trichechus manatus latirostris. NCBI lineage: Eukaryota > Metazoa > Chordata > Mammalia > Sirenia > Trichechidae > Trichechus > Trichechus manatus. Next base: position 658,779 of record NW_004444008.1, on the reverse strand, counting down.
ATACTATGGACTGCAGTTAAGAATGAACAAATCTGTCTTGGAAGAAGTACAGCCAGATTGCTCCTTAGAAGCAAGGATTGCACATACTTTGGACATGTTATCAGGAGGGACCAGTCCCTGGAGAAGGACATCATGTTTGGTAAAGCAGAGGGTCAGTGAAAAAGAGGAAGACCCTCAACGAGATGATTGACACAGTGGCTGCAACCATGGGCTCAAGCATAGCAACGATGGTGAGGATGGC
>NW_004444008.1:654630-655969 GCF_000243295.1 Trichechus manatus latirostris | reverse complement strand
ATGTAAATTCGAGATCCAAGAAGCTTAAGGAAACCAAAACAAGAGAAACATAAACAGCATGGCAAGCATTTTTAAAGCTTAAAGTGGATTAAAATTGAAATCTTACTTTTTGGAAATTAAAAAAATGGTCTAATGATGAAAGAAATCCTCCCTCCCCCAGAACAAATGTATTTGGGTGACATACTTCCCTGGTAAGTTAAAAAAGCAGGTGCTGCTGGACATGCCATGATCAGAGTTCCCTGCAAAGGACACCCTGAAGCCCAGAGGTTCCTCCTCTGTGGGGGAGACCCTGGCTACCATCTCTTATTCACCGCCAAGAATAAGATTCTAACAGGCAGCCAGCTCAGAGCATTTTATTGTTGCATCAGCTCACTTTTCCTAAATCAATTAAACGTTGTTAACAAAGGTTACCTTCTTTTACCAATGAAACCAAGTATTAAATAATATATTATGATTCAAGACATGACGGGTCCAAACCAAAAATCCAGTTGTATGTCTTGTTAAAACATAATTTCCAGAAATCTACTGCAAGCGAAAGAGAGAGCCAGGACTTGTGTAGACATTTTTACTATGACGTGTTAATACCACAAAACAAAATTGGTATATGTTTCCCACATATATAATTGTTCCTTTTCTTAAGTCTTCGGACTTGTTTATTCCTGCTCACCTACCTGGTGCTTTTTTTGTAAAAGAATTCCACAAGAAACTCAGTTATGACTTATAAAGAGCCAATTCACAGGTTAACTTTTCAGAACTATACATTAGTTCATTAAATAAGGATTGCTTGTTACACAACAAAGTATTTTCTCTAACGATCACACATGGCTCCTTTTCATATTAGGCAGAAAACACTGCATTCCCTTCATCTGAAAATAGCTGATGAAAATTAATGGTCCCTTTGTCTCGAAATACGTCAGCGTATGGCCTCAAACCGAGCTAAGGGGTTGGATCAGCCTCTCTTTTTAGGATGCTTTAGAAAATCAAGCTTTGGGCCCTGAAAACATTTCTAAAACTGTAAGGAAATTACAGACAGAAAAGACAACTCTCCCAACACATGAACCGGTTAAAGACACCGAGGGCGCAGTCTCATGACTTCTGGTCGCAGGTGACTGCAGCGTGAGCTCTAGCAGCCCCCGCGGCCCCCGCCGTGGTGCGGGAACAGGGCCATGGTCTTCTTGAGCTCCTGGTAGCTCCAGTGCAGCTGCTCCACCTCGGCTCGATGCAGCACCCGCGTGTGGCCCAGCTCCTGCAGCAGGTGCTCGTTGGTGCTGACCAGGGAGCTGGGGGACAGGGAGCAGCTGCTCAGCACCCTCCCCAGCTGCCCGCCTGCCTTGGGCCC
>NW_004444008.1:651189-652341 GCF_000243295.1 Trichechus manatus latirostris | reverse complement strand
GTATCGCCCCCACCCCGTGCAGCGCCCCCGCAGGCGGCACCTGTGGCTCTCCTGCAGCATGTGGGTGAGCTCCTGGATCTTGTCGTAGTGCTCCAGGTGCTGCTTCAGCTCCATAATCTCACCAGACAGGCTCTTCACACTGCTCTGAAGTCCTGAAGGAGAAAACGTGGCAGGGTTCAGTGAACATCCAGACAGTTAAAGATCAGAGCCATTCTAGAGTTTAAATTGGGTTTGGGTTACAAGGAAAAGCATCGAGTTTGAAGAGGGTCAGCTCTTACAAGAGGCTAAGAGAACAGGATGAACACAGAGCTCCAGGCCCCAAGTGCATGTCAGGTCACCCCGAATCCGGGGTCTTATCTGTGCCCACAGCTCCTGCCCCTTGTGTTGGGGACACCCAAGAGGGGCCTGTGTGCCACCAGGCCTCCTTTACTGCCTGTGGGGTGGGGGACTTTGGGGTGACTCTCCCGTCAGGCTCAGGAGAAGCACCCAAACGTCCACGTGTCCACAGCCACCCACATCCTCCCTCCGCTCTCCTCAGACCTAGCTGGCGCTCCTATCACCAGGACTCTGTGTCTCCCGCGAAGGAAGAGATCCAAAACCAGGCTACAGACAAAGCCACCGTAGACACATCCCCAACACACCACCGCAAAACCACACCTGCCAGAGACAGAGACACAACTGGGGTGGCACCCAGCAGGGGGCAGTTATGCCAGCAGCAGCTCTCTCACCAATGGCAGTAAGTCCGTGGCAGTGGGGCGCACCGTGGGCGCTGAGGTAAACACGCTGCTCAGAGCCCCACGACAGACATCTCCCCTCAGGGCTGTGTGCAAAGGGACTCTGGGAGGAGGGCAGCACGTTTTGGAATCTCCCAGAACCCCCACATCACAGAACACTCAGAGTAACCAGAATGCAAAGGCAAACCCTGTGGCCAACAATTACAGTCAGCCCGGTGACAAAGTATCCTCACAACCCCCAAATCCAAGGGGCTGGATAAGCCCCCAAGAGCGACGAGCCATGCATTATCCCACCTGGGGGTGAAGCTGAGGTCATGTCATGGTGAGGGGAGGCATCTGACAGCCGCAGTTGTGGAGAGGGAGGGTGTCTGACAGAGTCACACTTGTGACAGGGGGGCGTCTTCACAGAGTCACGGTC
>NW_004444008.1:647745-650660 GCF_000243295.1 Trichechus manatus latirostris | reverse complement strand
GGGGGGTGTGTCTGACAGTCACACGATGGGGGGGTGTCTGACAGTCACGGTCAAAGTGAGGAGGAGGTGTCTGATAGAGTACGGTCACTGTGGGGGGGGGTCTGACAGTCACAGTCACAGTCACAATGAGGGGTAGGGTCTGAAAGGGCCACGGTCATCGGGGCGGGGGGCATCTGACAGACTTATGGTTACGGTGAGGGGAGATCTGACAGGATCACAGGCACAAAGAGAGGGGACGCCTGATAGAGCCATGGTTGTGGTGAGGGAGGACGTCTGACAGAGTCACAGTCACGGGGGGCGGGGGGCGTCTGACAGAATCATGGTCACTGGGGGAGCATCTGACAGAGTCACGGTCATAATGAGGGGGGACGTCTGACAGAACCATGGCCGTGGGGGCTGTCTGACAGAACTGAGGGCAGGAGACCTGTTAATGTCCCTTGGGGTCCCTAGCCTGTGATGAGGGCGAGTCTGTGAGTCGTGCACTGTCTGAAGGGGCAGGGGCAGCTGGTGACCCTCAACTCTTCTGGAGCAGGCCCACCCTCTGAGACACGGCTCGGTGCCGGTCAAGGTTGAGTAGGACGGAGCAGAGCCCAGAACCCCAAGGGGAGCTACTATATCTTTGATTGGTGAAGTCAGAGAAGCTGCCCTGACCTGGCATCCTCCTAAAAGTTCAGGACAGCCAGTCCTTTTTAGGTACCACTGATGGCTTCTGGAGAGCCTGCCCTCGTCACGGTACCGCTAATGGCCCCCGGGTGGCCAGCCCTCATCACGGCACTGCTGAGAGCCCCCAGATGGCCCACCCTCGTCACGGCGCCGCTGACGGCCACGGACGGCCCACCCTCATCAGGGCACTGTTGCTGTCACGTGACTGGCACCAGCCCATGTGTGTGGATGCCTGCACTTCACCAGTGATGCCCAGCCAACCGAGAACTTACCGGCAATCTGCACGTTCAATGTTGCGACACTGTCTGCGCTTTTTGCTTCGTTTTTCATACTGAACAGAAGAGATTTCAAGCTGCTGTTCTCCTCCAGAGACTTGTCTAAGTGTTGCTTCAAGTCATCCTGATGACACAGAAAACCACACTTATAACAGACGAGGGAATGTCCAAGGCATGTGGAGGACGAAGCTTCCGACGGTTGCCACAGGTATGCTTCCTCTCTGCACTCTAACTTCTGAGTCAGCACCGTGAAAGGCAGGGAGTGTGTGTCACACTGATCTCCCCTCCGGCGTGGTGCCCTGAGCTGTCAGTGTCCTTCAGGGGAGGGTGTGCAGTGACCAGGAGGGAGACCGCACCGCGCCCTACTTGGCAAGGGGGTGGTGTGTACCACATCCCCATGGCCCCCGGACAGACAGGGCCCAGTGTGTGGCAGCTGTTTCCGATGAGGCCAGTGTGAAGGACATCACTGAAGGTGGCTGCGTGGGCTCCTCTCCTTTGACCTGGATAGGTGTCTCACCCCTGTCCCACGGGCAGGCCTTTGGCCACACTCTGCTGGCACGGTCTGGAAGCATCCAGCAGCCCAAGCCACGCTGCTAAGGGTGCTCTTGTCCCAGGGAGGAGCAGTGGTTCGTGGGATGGTCAGGACTGTGGCTCAGGCTCTGTCTGTGCCTTGGGGATGAGGAGGAGACCCCGTGCACACAGGTCGCTGCGCGTACCGGTGGTGGTTAACGTGTGGGGCTCATGTCCCTGCGAGAGCAGCGACTTTCCCGAGCCCCTGCCACATGCATCACGCATGTCCTGGCAGCTCCTGAGCTGTCAGAGCCGACTGTGGCCAGAGCTGGGGTCCTCAAGACCCCAGACCTGTCGCACTGCCTGCTGCTCCCAGGGGCACCAACGGCACCCCGTGTACCTGCATCCGGGGCCTTGACGTGACAGTGTCTCCCTGTCCAGGAACTGCGTGCTGACGTGCCTCCCCACCACGACAGGGTGAGCCCCATGCCCCAGCAACTGCTCCTCCCTAGCTTCGCGGGGCCCCTGCTGCTGACATCGCATCTCTCTGGCTCCCGGCCTCCTCCTCAGGACCCTCCCTGACGGAGCCAACAGTCTTGCTCGCTACCACCTTCCTCATTGGGCTGTCCAACAGCACCCTACCTTGGCTCATTCTGACTGCTCTGTCTCTGGGGGTGCAGGGATGTAAGGGCAGGGGCTTGGGCTCCCGTCTTCCATGGGTGTCTAGGCTGGAGGGTCAGACATGCCTGCAGCAGGGGTCGGAGTGGGGGGCCACCTCCTCTGTGTCTTGGGACTCAAGGATTGTGGAAACCATGACGACCAGCTTCCACGTGAGCACAGCTCTGGTCTGTGAGAGCTGCGGCTCTGCCTTCACGCCCGAGGCCACCCTGCCTGCGATGACACTCGCGAAGGACAGAAGCTGGGGCTTTCAGGAGGGACGCCCAGCCACCTGCACTTGCAGTGAGGTATGTTAGCTGGAAGAGGGTCCCAGCCTGTCCTGCTGAGACCTCGGACGAGACCGCCACTGGCTGACAGCTGATGGCGACGTGGAGACCCCGAGCTCTCTCCCCCAGCTAAGCCACACTGGGTTCCTGGCCCGAGGCACTGAGACAATGACTGTTTCCTGTCTTAGGTCTATCTTAGGCCATGACGTTTTGGGTCATCTATTATGCAGCCGTAAATAGCCAACCCAGGGCAAACAGCCCACCGCGTCCCCACGTGAGTGACTCGCCCATCGGCACTGGCCTTTCAGAATGAGCACACCCCAGGAACTCCAGACGCTAAGTACACCCACACGGGCCAGGGCGAACCCCAGCACACTGACCGCACAAGGAGGTCAGGCAGCCAGCAGGAGCCCCCTCAATGCCCTCTGGTGCCACCTGGTGGTAGAAGTTCCCTCAGGTTAAACCACAAAACGTCAGGTGCCCTTGAATCGATTCTGACTCACAGTGACCCTACAGGACAGAG
>NW_004444008.1:643446-647259 GCF_000243295.1 Trichechus manatus latirostris | reverse complement strand
GCTTAACTATTGTGCCACCAAGGCTCCTTAAACCACAAGTAAGTGTGCAAACTGTTAGCGCATTTGGCTGCTAACTGAAAGGCTGGAGGTTCAAGTCCATCTAGAGGTTCCTTGGAAGAAAGGCCTGGCAATCTACTTCCAAAAAATAAGCCACTAAAACCCCTGTGGAACACAAGGGTACAATCCTCACCCATCACAGGGATGACGCAGGACCAGGTAGAGTTTTGTTCCGTTGCGCACGGGGTCGCCATGAGCCGGGGGCCGACCGGATGGCAGCCAGCAAGATTGCAAATGGACCTTTCTCCTCCTGGCTCAGCCTGTGTGGTGCCTGGGTCAGGGGAGCACTGAGGACACAGACTGTCACAGCAGCCCCACTGCATCTCTCCCATTCAGCCCCTCCTCCTCACCCCCTCCTCCCCCTTCCAGGAGGCAGGACAGCCTGGCCCCAGTGGGCACGACGGGGACAACTGAGATCCTGCGATTTCCACAGCACCGCGTCCTAGGGCTGGTGAGTGTTACACAGCCAGCCACGTGGTGGGACAGTTGCTGGACTCGGCATCAGGGTCTCTGAGGCAGAGCCTGACGGCGGGTCAGGGGCCGGGCAGTCAGGGTATCTGTTCCAAGAGCGGACAAGGGGACCAGGGCTCACCGTCTCCCTCCGCGCAGCCTCCAGCTCCAGCCGCAGCTCGCTCATCTGGGCGCTGTGCTGCTGCTGCTGCTCGGCCAGGTGGCCGTGCAGAGACTCGATCTCCAGGGACAGGTAGCTAATCTCCTCACTCTCGGGCACTGCCTTGTCCTGAGCCGCTGTGAGTGCTTGAACAGATGACAAAATGTGTCTCGCCTGAGCTGGGAAAAAAACCAAACATGACAGTAGCCCTAGTACTTAGAGGAAATAGGAGCAAGCTGCTTTCAGTATATTTTAAACAGTGCAGGCTATGGGCCTCAAAAACAGTCCCGAGCTCTGGGCTGGCACAGGGAAGCTGAGACGCCTTATGCCGGAATCACCACCCTGGGCTTGTCTGCGTCCACTCATGGGGAGGGTGGTTCCGAGAAGGCTGCCACAGAAGCTCTGTCTAGAAGGCGTTGTTCGCCTCGACGCTTGCTCAGGCCCTTCCACAAGTGCTGCTGGTGCTCCGGCCCGCCCAGGGACCTGGACCTGAAGGGCCACCCCAGACAGGGCCGAGGGCGGCCAGACACAGGACTGGGCCACACAGCCCACCCTCCTGCTGCTGCGCACAGGCAGAAGACACTGAGGGCCCCAAAGACCCTGGGACTGCAGGAGTGTTGGCGTGCAGTCAGGATCAGGGCTCCCACCTCTGGGAGCAGCAGGGCCGCAGACTAGGCAGGGCTGAGTCCCCCGGCTATGGGGGGGAAGGCAATGTCAGCCATGGCATCTCCTCATCCTCACTGCGACCAAGGCCAAGGTGGCTACGCGGCCACAGCCTGATGGCCCAGTGCTCCTTCACTCCCACGTCCTCTCCAGAGGAGCCATTCCTGGCCTGATGCCATGCCAAGTCCCGCAAACCCTGGTCCTGCACACAGTCAGCAGCACGTTTTGAGGACCCAGAGAAGGTGGTGGACGCAGAGCTTCCCAATCTCTCCAGACCCCACATAAGAGCGGGGACCTGGACTGCCCACCCAGGGAACGACGTCTCTGCAATCTGATGTGGCAGGTGTCCTCCAGACCAGAGCACAGCAGGCGCAGACCTCACTGCACGGTACCTGCAGGCTCAGCTCCAGGGAAGAGACAAGCAGAACCCTCCGAGAGCCGAGGAAGCGGCCGTGTGGCAGCGGGAGGTTCTGACTCGCATGCAGCATGCCCCGTCGGCTCATGTCTCACACGACGGCAGCCCAGTGACCCTTGACCCCACACTCTCCCCCTGCCACCCCTGTGCATGGCCGCCCACCTCACCCAGGAATGCTTCGTTGCCATGCAGGGACCTGCGGCCTCCCCAGTGCCTGTCCACCAGGTCCAGGAGGGCTTCCAGGAGCTCTGCCTCCAGGGCTGCTGTCCTCCCAGGGGGGGCTGCCACGTGCTGCAGGGAGAGAACTCAACACCTCAGGTCACAGATGACTGAGTGCTAGACCCAACAGGGCCCAACACAAGGGCCTGCCTGCCCACGACGCACCCAACACCCTCATGCTGGCTCCATCTGTCCCCGTGCCCTCATGTGCGCACTCACTGCCATGTCCTGGGATAGTGATGAGGGCACCCCATGTCCCAGGGACAACAGGTGGAGTCGGGAGGCTTTACAAAGGAGCTATGTGGACACAGTGCTGATGCCCATAATCCCAGTTTCCATCTGAGCCAGGGGAGCCCTGGGCTTATCTGGACACCCAAGCCTGTCCACAGAGGGACGCATGGTGGGGCTGGTGACAGTCCATTTTTCATCGTGGGAGATCACGAGAATTTTATATTGATTTCTGAAACAACTCAGTTCACTGACTCATTTTCTGTGTTGTAGAATACGTGGAATATTCTTTTCGTAGAAAATGTTGTATATAGTAAAAATCTTAGTACCCTGCATCTACTAAAACTTTTATAATCCGGTTCATCTCATTCCACTAAAATGGCAGACACCACTTTTGCATTCGATTACTAATATTATAATCATGTTTAAAAAGACGTTACATCATGGATAGCTAAGACACACACACACACACACACACACACACACACGTATATCTATAACCCACATAACCCATTCGAATGTGTATGCTGAGGAGGGGCTGCCACATGCCTTAATCCAGTCCTGGGTTGCACACAGGTGTGAAGTCATGCACAGGTGCAGAGTCACACACAGGTGAGGGGAGCACAGGTGTGGGGTCACACACAGATGCGAGGTCGCACGCAGGTGTGTATCACACACAGATGTGGAGTGTGGTGCAGTGAATTACTTAATACAGCCCTTCTAGCCACAGTCTTTGTAACTTCCACCAAATGACTGAGTGGGACTATGCAAATGATGTGCTTGTGGCCTACCAAGGGGACTGGATAGCTTGCTAATAATGTAAATAAGATGCATGGCACCCTTATGGGTGCCATGTAAATAATGTAAATAAGGTGTATGGAACCCTAACGAGGGGATTGGTCAGTTTTGCCATCTTGTTAGGCTTAAAATGAGCCATCCCAGAGGTGGGAAGAGAGAGAGGATCTCACCACCAAGAAAGAACAGCCAGGAGTGGAGCACGTCCTTTGGACCTGGGACCCCTGTGCTGAGAACCTCCTAGATCCAGAAGACAGAAAAAGAAAGCTGTAACACCAGAGACAGTGAGAAGCAGTGGCAGATAAACAGCGACAGCGGAAGCAGGAGATTGGCGGGAGACAGCATGGTGGGCTTCCTGGCCCACGGAGCAAGAAAGCTGAGTGCCTTCAGGCAGGAGGCTTGCTGGTGGAATAGCGTACCTCCTGGCACTTGGTGGAGCTAGGTTTGCCAACTCATGGAGCTAGAGCTCAGCGCCTTCGGTCTGAGGCATACTAGCAAAGTAGGTTGAGTCTAGGCACTTACGGGCAGAGCTAAGAGAGCTCTGTAACACTTGCCCACGCAGGGCAAAGACTAGGCTGAGCAGCGGAAGGCCACAGACAGACCTGCCTGTGGGCATAGCTGAGAAGAGGCTGTCCTGATCCTGAACATTCCTGAACCTGAACAGTAACCTGTTGCTTCCCTAATAAACCCCATAACTGTGACTATGGTCTGTGTGGCCGTTGCAAGGAGTTATTGATCCCAGCAGAGAAGTAGAGAATGCCATGGGAGGGATAGCTGGTGTCACAATTGGTAAAAAGGTTGGAAGGTGGAGGTATGTCTGACCTCC
>NW_004444008.1:640988-642438 GCF_000243295.1 Trichechus manatus latirostris | reverse complement strand
GAGCAATGTAAGAAAGGGTGTGCAGTACAAATGCAAACTTCTAATAAAATAGAGAAGCACCAGGAAGAACACTAATCTGAAAGCTACGTCGGTTCTGGGCTGCAGTCAATACTGACACTATAAATACCGCATTAAGAGAGACACAGCACTCACTCAGATACAAAGAAATCCTGTAGACTCACACCACACACCACGGTTCCTGACACCTCGGCCCCGCAGCTCACCTCTCTGGGAATATTTGCACCATGGGGCTGCAGCTTCTCAGCCTCGGGCGCCTTGATTTTGGGGTGCGTGCATGTCCTCGTGTTGGTGTTCTCTGAGCTGTCCAGCATGGCAAGGCTCTCCTCAGAGCTTGGGGGCCCACCGGCCCCCGCCAGGTAGCCTGGGCACTCCTGATCCAGAGGCACGTGGACCCTCCCACCAGGCATCCTTCGCTTCCTGTACTTTTCAGAAACAGGCAAAGGATGGACCACCCTTTGTGTCGACACGCTGGACTTCTGAGAAGACGTGACCGAGTCATCCATGTCTGTGGACTCTGGAAGGCAGGAGAGAAGGGGGCCTCGTCAGTCTCCTGTGACTTTAAGGAAGGTGTGTGTGTGTGTGCATGTGTGCAAGAGTGCATGTGTGGTGTGTATGTCTGCATGACTGTGAGCACATGCATGTGCAAGTACGTGGGAGTGTGTGTATGTGTGTGGGGTGCAATTAATTACTTTTGTGTGTGGCCTTTCTAGCCATGGTCTTGTAACTCCCACCCAAGTGACTGGGTAGGACTCTGTGACAGGGTAATTGTAGCCTGCCAAGGGGATTGATCAGTTTTGCCTTAAAAGAGAGCTAATTTCAGAGTGGAGAGGAGAAGCCCACCACCACCAAGGAAGGAGAGACCCTGCAGCAGAGAGAGGGCAGCAGGAGACAGCGCAGTGGGCTTCCCAGCCCATGGAGAGAGAAAGCTGAGTGCCTGTGGGCAGAGACTGAGAGCCGGGAAGAGGCCGTCCTGATGGAAGAACTGCATCCTGATTGTTCTTGAGCTTGAATTGTAACTGTTACTTTCCTAATAAACCCCACAACTGGGAGTATGGTTTGTGAGTTCTGTGTGGCCACTGCAATGAATTATCGAAACCAGTAGAGTGCCTGGGAGGGACGCTGGTGTCAGAATTGGTAAAGATGGCAGAGGGAGGAGGCATGTCTGATTCCTGCCTCATAGGAATCAGCCTTGGACTGTTGATCTTGACTCTCCTTCCCCTCCGTGAAGTTGCAGGAGGTCAGACTCTGCCCTCAAGGCGTTTTTACGGTGTGGGAGCGCATGTGAGTGTGCACACCGTGTGTGAGTGTGTGAGAGGGTGCAGGAGTATGTGTCCGTGCATGTGAGCATCCAAGTGTGTGAGACAGTGTGTGTGCACACGCGGAAGACCCACCAAAAAGTGCAGGACAGAAGGAATACTTAAGTTTAACA
>NW_004444008.1:638267-639378 GCF_000243295.1 Trichechus manatus latirostris | reverse complement strand
AGTCATCCTCAACACCCTTCTTCCCTTGGACCCATGTCCATCACAAGTCCATCATAAGCTCCCTCAATTTCACCTCTGGAATCTCCCTCCATCACTCCAACTGCCGGCCAGGCCCAGCCACTGTGGTCTCTGGCTAAGGAGCAGCCTCGAATCTGGCCCACCCCACCCGCTCGGACCACCACCCTCCACAGCCCAGTGTGGACCATGGCTCGCTAATCCGCTCAGGCCACCGCCCTCCACAGCCCAGTGCGGACCACGGCTCGCTAATCCGCTCAGACCACCGCCCTCCACAGTCCACCCACCCACTCAGACAACTGCCCTCCACGGCCCACCATGGACCACAGCCTGCCTATCACTCAGACCCACCACCCTCCATGACTTAGCACAGAGCACAGCCCGCCCCCCTGCTTGGACCTCCCTCCCTCCATGACCCAGCACGGGCCAGCTGTCCACTTGCCGCCCCTTGCCCTGGGAGGCAGATATACTCCTTGTCACAGCCCACAAAGCTGCCAGTGTCTCCCTGCCCCCTCCAACCCCCTCCAGCCACATGGCCGTTGCACGTGCCACCCCCTGACCCTGCCAGAACACATGCTTAGTTCTGCAGCACTGGAAGGCACACCTTCATTCAGCACACCCTTCGGCACGCCTGTCACCTGAGCCCCGTCAGCTTCACCTTAGCCCTGTCAGATGGGCCTGAGCCTTGTCAGCTTCACTTGAGCCCCAACAGCTGGGCCTGAGCCCCGTCAGCTTCACCTGAGCCCCAACAGCTGGGCCTGAGCCCCGAAAGCTTCACCTGAGCCCCGACAGCTTCGCCTGAGCCCCGTCAGCTGGGCCTGAGTCCCGTCAGCTTCACTTGAGCCCCAACAGCTGGGCCTGAGCCTGTCAGCTTGGCCAGAACAAAACCTGGAAATAGTGGATTGCGGAAGGAAGGTGCTAGTCCACTCGTGTCAGAAGGTTCTCTGACTTCTACACCATATAACACGTATATTCCATTCCCAGTTCACTTATTACTGAACTTTTCTCATCTTTGATTTCTCAAATCTAGCTATTTTCATAACCTGCATCTCTGCATTTACAATAAAGCATGTGTACATTTGAATGAGTGTGCATG
>NW_004444008.1:627254-629428 GCF_000243295.1 Trichechus manatus latirostris | reverse complement strand
AAAAAACTAATACCAATCCTATACGATGTCTTTAAAATAGAGAAGGTGAGGAAACTCCCATTGTACTTTATGAGGCCAGCATTACCCTGATAATGCAACCAGACCAAAAAAGAAAACTACAGACCAATACTCCTCAAGATCATAGTCACAAAAATCCTTAACAAAATATCTGCAAACCAAATCAACAATATATGGAGAATATATAATGTGACCAAGTAATGTTTAGTCAAGGAATCTGAGGTTGGTTTAACACTTGCATATCAATCAGTGTAAATTAACTAAATTAACAAAATTAAGAAGAAAACCAATACAGTCTTCTCAGTGGATGCAGGAAAATCACTTGACATAATTCAATATCCCTTCATGATAAAAACTCTAAGCAAACTAGAATGGAAGAGAACTTCTTCAAACTGATAAAGAACATCTATTAAAAACCCACAACAAACATCATACTCAATGGTGAAAGACTGAGTGCTTCCTCCCTAAGATCAGAAACAAGACAAGGATGTCTGTTCTCACCATTTCTATTCAACATTGTTCTGGAGGTTATAATCATTGAAATAAGCAAGAAAATAAATAAAAGGAATACATATTGGAAAGGGGGAAAATATTCACAGAGGTATGATTATATACCCCAAAATTTTAAAGAATCTACAAAAAAGATACTAGCACTGATAAGTGAATTAAACAAGATTGCAGGATACCGGGGCTCTGGTGGCACAGTGGTTAAGAACTCAGGCTGCTAACCTGAGGCGGGTTGAATCCACAGCTGCTCCTTGGAAACCCTACGGGGCAGTTCTACTCTGCCCTATAGGGTTGCTATGAGTTGGGATCAACATGACAGCAACAAGTTTGGTTTGGTTCTGGTTTTGCAGGATACTAGTTCAATATACAAAATCAACTGTATTTCTATATACTAGCAGTGAACAAGTGGAAAATGAAATTAAAAGAATATTGTTTACAGTAGCATCAACAACATGAAATACTTAGGGATAAATTCAGCAAAATATGTGGCACTGAAAACTAGAAAACATTGCTGAAAGTAAAGAAGACCTAAATAAATGGAGATATACCATGTTCATGGATCAGATCATTCATGTTAGGAAGATGTAAATTTTTGCTAAATTTATCTACGGATTCAATGCAACCTCTATAAGAATCTCAGCAGTTTTTTGGTAGAAATTGATAGGCTGATTCTAAAATGTATACGAAAATGCAAAGAATGTAAACTAGTGAAAGCAACTTTGTAAAAGAAGAACAAAGTTGGAGAACTAACACTACCTGATTTCAAGACTTACTATAAAGCGACAGTACTCAAGACAGTGTGGTATTGGTATAAAGGTAGACATAAAGATCAATTATCAGAAGAGAGAATCCAGAAATAAACTCAGTTCAACTGACTTTCAACAAATGTGCCTAGGTAATTAAATAGGGGAAAGTCTAATCTCTTCAACAAATGGTGTTTGAACAACTGCATTATCCATATGGGCAGTGGGGGGATGACAAAACTTTGACCTTTATCCCACACAACACATAAAAATTAACTCAAAAAAGTGAATCATAGATCTAAACATTGAAACTATCACACTTCTGTAAGAAAACACAGGAGAACATCTTCATGAGTATGGAGTAGACAAAGATTTCTTTACAGAGTACACAAAAGCATGAACTACAAAAGAAAAAACTGATGAAGTGAACCTCATCAAAATTAAAATTTCTGTTCTTCAAAACACTGTTAAGAAAATGAAAAGGCAAGTCACAGGACATGTATCTGACAAAGGACTTGTATGCAGAAACCATAAAAAACTCTCACAACTCAATACCAAGCAGAGAAGCAATTCCATTGAAAGAAGGGGGCAACAGACTTGAACAGTGTTACAAAAGAAGATAATAGTTGGCCAATAAGTACGTGAAAATATTTTCAACATCATTAGTCTTCAGGGAAATGGAAATTAAAATCATAATAAAGTACTACTACACACCCACGATAGCTAAAATTAAAAGGACTAACAATACCAAGTGTTGACAAGGATGTGTAGCAACTGGAACTGTCATACACTACTGGTAAGAATGTAACGCAATACAACTTCAGCAGTCTGACAATTCTTAATAAAATTAAACACATTCTCACCATAAATCCAGCAATTCCACTCTTAGGTATTTACCCAAAAAAA
>NW_004444008.1:606566-626720 GCF_000243295.1 Trichechus manatus latirostris | reverse complement strand
TGCATAACTGTAGTGAGCTGAAATATCATCCATCTTGAGAAAACAGAGAAATGCTAAAGCAGTGAGCAGAATTCACAGCGATGCTTCCAGATTCTGAGCCCTGAAGGTCTTCCTCCTCCGTAACAGTCACTCCTCTGGGAAAATGAGTCTTAAATTCTCACATTGTGACTTATACAAGGTCTTTAGGACCACATCCCACCATAAAATTTGGACTCAATTCCAAAAGCTTCCTTCTCCACCAGACTGCTAATGAGAAGATGTCCGAAGGGAGAAATAATTTTCCCCTAATAAGTAAAAAATAAGTCTTTAAAATATATATACAAACACCTGTCTGGGGCAAAACACTCTCATTACCATAAAACCCACCAAGAAACAAGAGTGAATCACTGACAGGAAAGTCTGTCTGCTCCAAGGAGGAGTTGTGCAAGCGCCCCGAGGGGCAGTGCTGAGGGCAGGCAGAGGTGGGCACTGGCCTTGTAGCCACCCATACCTGCCCCAAGCCAGGGCCACTGCAGGCCTCTGCAGCACAGTGACACTGCTCTGAGCAGACTGCAAGTCCTTGCTGTCCTGATCTGCTCTGCTTCAACACGGCCAGCTTTCTCTGAAAACACGCTTCCTCCAGAGCCTGTTCAGCCCACAGAGTGCAGCTTTAAGGCATGGTCACCAAGAGCTGGTTTACATAAGAGAAGACACACTGACGCTCAGCTAGGGTAACCACATCACCAGGATCATTAGCTCTGTGTGACCCTTGGTTTCAGCAAAGATCAAATGCACCCTCAAAGGTCTCCAACTACAAAAAGCATTTAGAAGAATGGGGTATAGGCATGGAGATCCCTCCGGAAGTCACTTTTAATCTGCACAGAGTGGAGCAGGGCCTACCCTGAAGACTATTAACCTGGGCAGGCATACTTCACAAACGAAACCACCTGGGGGAGCTGCAGGACAGAGTGCCTGTGGGGAACCACCTCTCCTCACACTGAGCGGTTCACAAAGCACCCCAGGGAGGAAACACAGGGGCCAGGAGGTGAGATGTGACTGGCAGTGGGTGCGTGCAGGTTTGGGCCCAGATGCCAGGGTCCTACTCCGGGGCTCCCGTCCTGCCCCGAGCTCTGCCACCGGTGCCTCAGTGCCCTCCGTGGGCAGGCGGGTAGAGCTGCACCCTCCAGGGGTAGGTGAGGACCACTCACAGCAAGCACAGTGCTGGTGCTGTTCACTGCTATCAACACGTTCTTCTCAAACACTCCTTTTAATCCTGTTGTTTTGAGTAAATCAGACTAGACAAACCCAAAAAGCACTTTGGAGGAGGGGCTCTGCAGCTCAGACCTTCGCTGAGAAGGTGACGTGACTCAGGACTCAAGGTGTGCTGTGGTGGTCAGGTTGCTGTGACAGGGGTAACCGGGGTCATAGCTCACACCTTGCGAGCTCTCCCAGCATAACCCCTACCCACTCTGTGAGGAGAGACGGCCACAGAGCCGGTCTTCTGAGTGGACACAGGTGGTCTCGGGGTGTGCCCTCCCACCACCTCCAGGCCCCTCTGGATGGACATGGGTGGTCTCGGGGTGCACTCCCCACCCCACCACCTCCAGGCCCCTCTGGATGGACATGGGTGGTCTCGGGGTGCACTCCCCACCCCACCACCTCCAGGCCCCTCTGGATGGACATGGGTGGTCTCGGGGTGCACTCCCCGCCCCACCTCCAACCAGGCCCCTCCTCAGTGGACGCGGGTGGTCTCGGGGTGCACTCCCCACATTCCCTCTGGGTGTGTGGAGTAAACAACCTACATTTCCTCGTTTTAGCTGAGGAATAAGAACAAGGGCAACTGCCTTCAGTCAGCTGCCATTTTCCGCCTCCCATGTTTCTCACTTTATTGAAATGCTCTGCTAACTTTCCTTTGGTCTAAATCTTCTTTATTATCCCTGCCCTTCAAAACCACTTTTTAAAATTTTCCTACTAATTTGCATCAAGTAGCATCTAAACCATTGAAGCCCTGGGGCAGGCTGCAGGGGTGGGGAGGATGCGGACCCAGGCGCGTCCAAGAGGCAGGTGTGAGACGTGGTGAGCTGGTGAGCACAGGGCGGGGACGGCACTGCAGAGAGGGCAGAGGTCCTGGGGTTTCAGGCCCCACATACCCTCCGCTTGTTAGAAACCCATCACGGAAGAAGAATAAGGAAGCTGAAGCTCAGAAACAAGTCCCAGTAAGAAACAGAGTCCCCAAACAAGGCACATAAACAAGGTCAAACACGGAGCCATCTACACGACGTCCTCATTAGGGTCTAACGTTCCAAAATCAAGGGCCGGGGCTCCTAACACTTCCTAAAAGCTAAGTGACCATCCCTAGCGGCTGACATGGACTTCAGTTTCGCCAGCCACAGAGCACCTTACCTCCCCGTGATCTGAGAGAAGAATTCGGTTTAAACAACTGTGCGGTACGGCTGCGCTAAACTTAAACACAATAACTTTTCCTTCTATAATTCTATGCGCCAAGTTACTGGTATTCAAAAGCGTATGAAAACTTTGCAAAGTTGCCACACCTGAAGGTAAGTTCTTCTAAAGTGTGCGATTGTGCACTGAGGCATCCCAGAATAAGCCGGGGACTGCTTGCTTGGCAGTCGCGTGGAGTGAGCGACGTACCTTGTGAGCTGGGGACGTCCGTCTCTCGCTCCCTCTGGCTGGAACCTGTGCTCCCAGGAGGGTTGCTCAGGTCCCACTCACACTCTGCGATGAGGTTCAGGACAGCCTCGTCGTCAGCATCCAGGACTGGGCACTTAGACAACGAGTCGGCGCATTTGGCTCTGCCGTGGTGAGGTCTACAAAGAAAAGCAAACTCAACAATCTCCATTTGAACCAGGGGTGCACGCCATTCACCAAGACCCTGGGAAAAGCAACTGCCTGCATGACTGTAAGGTACTTAATCAGGAATATTTTAGTGCAACTGAAGTAAGACATGTCTTAAACCAACCTCACTGGGATTGGCATAAAAATCAAAATTCTGGAAACCTTTGCTCTGCAATCTTCAGCAGGCTAAAGTTCAACTTCTCCTTTTCTTAGTATTCTACAACGTGATATGTGGGGTCGAGAAAGTTAAAGGATATCAGGTTCCCAATTCCTACTTTTACATTAAGGGAAAATAGTCCCATACTGACTGAATCCTGAGGGGTGGTGGAATACAGCAACGTCTCGCTGTGGCTGCCCTCAGCATGGAGGTGAACATGCTCAAAGGGGACCTCACGTTCAATGAAGGTAACATAGGAAATCACTCGTCAAAGTTACAATCACATATACTGTTAATATCGATTTCAGGAGGTTGTTCACATGTATGACACCTGGTCATAAGAGGCCAGTCACAGTCACTATTCTCTACAACTGAAAGCTTTCCTGCTCACTGCACTGTGGGGGAACCTCAGAAAAGGGGGCTTGGTTCTCGTTCTGGGTCTGCCCAGATTCTTGACGCTAAGCACATTCCAGCCTCCTTGGGTCTCCATCTTCTCTGCATAAGAAGGAGGGGGGCCAGACCATCTATTAGGTCTCTGAACTCTAAAAACACTGCAGAGAACAAATATAAAAAAACCACACGTCAAAACATATGGTATGCAGCGGAAGCACTGCTCAGACGGCAGTTTGTAGATGTAAATGCCTACATTAAAAAAGAAGATGTCAAATCAATATCCTACACTTCTACCTTAAGAAACTAGATAAAAGAACAAACTAAACCCAAACTAAGCAGAAGGGAGGAAATAATAAAGATTAGAGTGGGGATAAATGAAATAGGGACAAGAAAAACAATGGAAAAGATAAAAAAAACCAAAAGTCTGAAAATATCAACAAAATTAACAAACCTTTCACTAGAATGACAAAGAAAAAAAGAAAGAAGACTCGAATTACTAAAATCAGGGATGACAGAGGGGACATTTCAACTACCAACCTTACAGAAATGAAAAGGATTATAAGGAAATACTACAAACAATTATGCCAACAAATCAGACACCTATCTGAAATGCACAAATCCCTACAAACACACGAACTACTAAAACTGATACAAGTAAAAAATCTGAATAGACCTATAAGAAGTAAAAAGGTGAAATCAGTAATCAAAACACTTCCAACAAAGAAAAGACCAGGACCAGATGGCATCACTGGTAAATTCCACCAAACATTTAAAGGAGAATTAACATCAAACTCTTCCAAAACACAAAAAAGGAGGGAACACTTCCTAACTCATCCTGAGGCCAGCATTACCCCAATTCCAAAGCCAGACAAAAAAATCACAAGAAAACTATAGATCAATATCCCTTATTAATACAGATGTAAAAACCCTCAACAAAATGCTAGCAAGCTGAACCCAGCAACATACTGAAAGGATCAGACATGACGACCAAGTGAGATCTATTCTAGGAGTACAAGGTGGTTCACGACACAAACATCAACTGACAGAATACACCACATTAGTAACGTGAGGGCAAAGAAACAAAGAATACCACAGGAGCACCTCACCTGATGCAGGAAAAGCATGTGAAAAAACCCAACACCCTCTCATAATTAAAACACGCAACAAGCAAGCGACAGAAAGGAATTGATAAAGGGCACTGCGGTGCAGTGACTGCTTTAATAAGGTCTTGTAACTCCTACAAAATGGTTGGGCGGGATGATGCAATAAGGTGTTTGTGGCCCACCAAGGGGACTGGACAGTTTTGCTAATGCAACTAAGGTGCGTGGAATTCTTGCAGGGATGGGACCATGCAAATAAGGTGCATGGAACCCTTGCAGGGGATTGGTCAGTTCTGCCATCCTGCTAGGCTTAAAATTAGCCAAACTGAGAGGCTGAGGGGGGACCTCCCTACCATCAAGAAAAGCTGGGAGCAGAGCACATCCTTAGGACCCAGGGTTCCTGTGCTGAGAACCTCCTAGATCCAGGAGCAAGAAAGAGCTGAAATACTGAAGGCAGCACGAGACAGCAGTGGCACAGGACAGGTAGGGTAGGCTCACCAACCCACAGAGTGAGAAAGCTGAGCACCTTCAGGCAGATTTCCTGGTGGAATGGGGTGCCTTGGGGCACTTATCAGCGGAGCTGAAGAGCTGTAACACCTGCCTGAGCAGGGCAGAGACCGGGCTGAGGGCCAAGGCCGAGAGTGGGGGCCTAGTGGCAGAAGCCAGGCCCAAGCAGGGCCTGGTGGCAGAGGCCTGCCTGCAGGCACAGCTGAGAAGCTGTCCTGATCAAAGAACCGTATCCTAAGTAGTTCCTGTTACTTCCAAGTTGATCCTGATTCTGAATTGTAAACTGTTACTTCCCTAATAAACTCCATAATCGTTGAGTATGCTCTGTGAGTTCTGTGTGTCCACTGCAATGAATTATTAAACCCAACAGAGAAGTAGAGAGTGCCAGAGAAGGGACAACTGGTGTCAGAATTATTTAAAAAAAAAAAAAAAGGTTAGAGAGTGAAGGTATGTCTGATCTCCGCCTCACAGGAATCAGCTTTGGACTGATGATGATGGTGATTATCCTCACCTCTTCTGAAGCTAGACAAGGAGGTCTGACGTCCACGTGCCATTTTAATGGGCATCTATGAAAAACCCAAAGCTAACATCATCCTTATGGTGAAAGACTGAAAGCTTTGCTCCTAAGATCAGGAACACAACAAAGATGTCTGCTCTCACCACATCTATTCAACATTGTACTATGATTTCTAGCCAGGGCAACTAGGCAAGAAAAAGAATTAAAAGGCATCCAAATTGGAAAAGAAATATAACTATCTCTATCTGCAGATAACACAAACTTATACATAGAAACCTCTAAAGAACTCCCCCCCCCACACACACAACTATTACAGCTAAATTTATTAGTTGAGCAAAGTTGCAGGACACAAGATACACCCCAAAGATACACTACAAAGGCTCACCTCACACAAGGAAGATTAACATGAACAAACTGAAAATTTTCAAAGAAACAGGAGATGCAGGGATTAGATGAGAACTTAGGGAAAATTAAAACCATAATTTTTCCTGAGGAGACCTGAGAAGTTACAACGACCATAAAACGAAAACAGGATGCCCTGGAAAAGGCCATTGCAAGATGAAAAAGCCCCTGGAAATGAGCAATACAATTGTCAATTAACCATTTAATAGGAAGGATGTCTAAGTCTCCTAGTGTTACCATAACAGAAATACTGCAAGTGGGTACCTTTAAAGAACAGAAATCTATTTTCTCATGGTTCTGGAGGCTAAAGTCCAAATCAGATATTCCTTCTGTGGGCCTCTCTACTAGTTTCTGGTATCTGCCTCGATCCCTAGCATCCGTCTTCCCGTGTCTGTCTAATCTGTTCTTTCTATAACTCAGAAGTGATTAGGTTTAGGATCCACCCTACAATGCAATGACATTAACATAACAAAAGAAACATACAGAAAACTTTGGAGCAGGAAGAGAGACTTGGCGCCCCGGGTGACACTCCTTCCTGCTCCTCTCTGCACGACTGCCCCTGAAATGGCCGTCAGTGCTCACAGAAGGTCATATCCGTCAGACATTCTATCAACAAACAAGCCTGAGAAACTTACTGCTCTACATGTTCAAATATCACTCTGCTTGTACCTTCCACCTTTCAAAGCAGCTGGGAAACTATGCTTTGAGTCAAGTGATTCCTCTGAAGTGAAGTGCAGCTGGGATGCTTTTCGCTCATTCTCTCTCACAGGGCGATCATCTAGGAAGAAAACGCACAAAGTAGCTAGCAAATGGCATCACAGTGCCACGAAACAGCCTGCCATGACTGGACCCCATGTGTATGGTACCAAGAAACAGCCCGCCACAACTGGGCCTCAGGTGCCTGGTGCACAGGCAGACTATCCCAGGCATCTCCAGGAGCAGACGGCCTAGGCTGAGCTCTGCCTCACGCTTCCTTGTGGGCCATACAAGGAAAGGGGCCTCAGAAGTTTAGGAAGGTGCCCAAAGTCAGACAGTGAGGGAGTGGTGAGCCGAGCGGGACCGAGCAGCTGGCTCAGCATCTGTGTCCCTAACCCCAGCCGGCACCACCTCCCTGCATTGTGTATATACTCAAAGGGACTCAAAGCCAGCAACAGTAGAAAATCAGTTTCCGTTTTAAGAAGGAATCATGCACAGGATCCACCTCAGAGCACAGAGCAGCCTGATCCTGCCCCACTGAACAAGAGTGTGACTGTTATGGCCACTTGACCGGGGTAACCGCCTGCCTACCGAGCTGTCTGAGGTTTGGGAGCATGTGCACAACAAAAAGGCGATAATCAGACTCGTTCTTTACAATGGGGTTCAGCCGGAAGTCCACCTCTGTGAGCTCCAACAAAGAGTGGAGCCGAAACACTTCTGCTAATGAGGAAATACAGTTGTAGTAGAGGTTGAGTTTTTCCAATGCAGTCAGATACTGAATGCCCTGTAAATGGGAAAAAAAATGCTGAGTGAGTTCACCCTTAAAAATAAATAAATGGCAAAATGGGCCACCAATACAAACGGGCCAACCTATTTAATAAACACACTTGTAATAAATACATGCATTCCAGAAAGAGCATAAGAATGAAATGTATGCTCAGATATACGATTCTGTGTTACACAGTGAAATGACTGTGCAGGAAGGCTCGCAACAGTCATAGTCATAACTGCACCAAGGATACGTATCTTTACCAAGTGTTCAGTATGCGCCAAGCTAAGTGACTTACCCATGATTTCACTTCATCTGCACAGTCCCATCCAGTAAGAACTGCTCTTACTCCCACTTTACAGATTAACGAACCAAGGCTTGGGAAGGTCTGACAGTGCCTGGCCTGAGCCTGTATCTGACTGGGCGGGGCCCCTGGCCACTGTGCTGGGTTCCCTCTACAGAGTGAAAGTGTCTGTTTCCCTGCAGCTTCTTTCAAAGCAAGAGATCTTCTTTGTAGTAAACTATGCAGTGCTTGCACAACTGTCTGCATTCACTGTTGGTCTGAGTGACTCCTTACTCACTCAGCAGATAGTGAGAGCTGGCCCATCTCACCCTGGGGCTTGGCAAAGGCAACAGGCCCTGCCCCACAGGCTGTTACTCAAGGTCCAGAGGCCACGAGGCAGAGGCCGCAGACATGGAGGGCAAAGTGAACAAAGAAAACATTGCTGATAAAGGGATGGAGAGGGAGAAGGACTCGTAAATGAGTCTCTGGGGCCTTGTTTTATTTCCTTTAAAGACACAACCACCTTCATCAGCAAGCCATAGCTTTTGGTTGTCAAAAGTAATTTAAAGATGTGATGGAACGTGTAAGAATCTCGCTCAGGGTAGACACAAGAAAAACAACACTTATACTTTTTCTAAGTGGGCGGGTGCGAGTACACGCCCCAAAAGCACACAGTTACAGAACAGACTACGTTACTGACCATGAGTGCACTTTCCACTGCTGTTCACAGCAATGATTCCTCCTTTAACAAACAAACCTAAAACTTACCTCTAGACTAACCAATGAGTTGCGTGAGAGATCTAAAAATTTTAGACTGGTTAAATGCATCAAAGAATTTCCTAGGTGCGTAATCTTTTCTTGGTAAGTTCCAGGAATAGATAAGGATCGAAGTTCAGCTAAGAATAGAAAATCATAACATGTTAAACTTTTTTTTTTATTGAAAAAATTATCGTAATAAAAGCCTAAATTCTTAGCTTTAAAAATACAGCCACAAAACATAAAAAGCTTAGAAGGAAAGGCAGAAAACATTAACACATTTTTTTCCCATTCTGGCTGACCTTTATTTTCCTTATAACTCATATCTGTATTTTCCAAGTTTTTTTATAATGAGATATAGTTCAAGAAAAAGTCATTTAGAAAAACAATGAAATTCATTCAAAATATGAATGCCAATATTAAAGAGGTTGGAGCCCTGATGGCGCAGTGGTTAAGAGCTCAGCTGATAACCAAAAGGTCAGCAGTTGGAATCCACCAGCCACTCCTTGGAAACCCTATGGGGCAGTTCTACTCTGTCCTATAGGGTCGCTATAAGTCAGCATCGACTCAACAGCAACGGGTGTTCTATTGTGGTTAAGTTTCAGCTTACATTTGCCTCCACACTATGCCCAAATCCATGCCCTCCTCTCTACGGCCATGGCTTCTCCCTAAAGCCCTCTCTCACCAGGGCGGCCCCCTCCTGTGCCCTCCTAATGGGTGTCCTGTCCCACTCCTGGCTGCCCAACTCCATCCCCCGCCACTGCCTTCACCGCGGGGATCACTAGTGGAAATGCACATGTGGGCTGACCTGTCCACTCTGTGCCACACGGTGTGTGTGAGGGCAGGCTGCGTGCTCTGCACATCTGCACTTGTGCATGGCCTGCTTATGCGTGCCTGTGCGGTCAACACTTGTTAAACACGTACTGCTACAAAAGCGAACGTTTCCCTAGTCAAAAAGACAGGCTGGATTTGGGTGCACCAATACTTTCACAGAAATATTTATTTTTAAAACACTTGGATTGAATTTAAACTTGCTTTGAGGACTTCCAATTTTGGACAAGATGGTGTAGACACATTTTACCCTATCCATCCGCACTTATTATATCTAAAAACCTGGGACGAAAATACATTAAACCAACATCAGAAGAATGTAAAGTGGAAAACAGGATGCTGATAGCCTAGGGATCTGAGCACTCAGGAAACGATCCAGCAGCAAGTTCCCTGGACTGGTTTTGGTTCTGTCTCCTCTGTGTACCACTCTGGCAGCCCAGGACCACCAATGGCGCCCGTGTCCCTCAGCCTGCTGCCCGCGTCCCTCGGCCCGGTGGCCGCGGCCCTCAGCCCGGAGCCCTCAGCCCGGAGCCCTCAGCCCGGTGCCCGCGTCCCTCAGCCCAGTGGCCGCGGCCCAAACCCCGGAGCCCGCGGCCCTCAGCTCGGAGCCCGTGGCCCTCAGCCCGCCCTCAGCCTGGAACCCGCCGACGCGCTGGCCGTACCCAGGTCGCGGTGCGCAGCCAAGCCGCTCTTCTCTCGAATCCTCTCCTCGCATAGAACCAGCCGCGGCCCCGCCGGCGCCATGTTTTCAAATAAAGCGCTCGTGCCACCGCGCCTGCGCAGTGCGGCCGGCGGACGCTGAGGCGGGACTACGGACCGGCGGGCGGGGGCGGGGCGCTAGTGGGCGGGGCCCCGTGCTGCGCACAACGGAGTGGATGGGGCCACGGACGGTGGGGGCAGGGCCTGAATGGGCACGGCTGTGGACCTGAATGCGAGGGCCCGACTGGGCAGGGTCAAGGGCTGCGGGTGTGAGCTGCCTAGTGGGCGGGGCAACAGGTAGTCGGGGCGGTGCCCGATCGGGCTGGTCCGCAGGACGAGGCCCCATGGGAAAGACCAACGACGGGAGAGTGGGCGGAGCCACGGATGAGGGGGGCGGGGCCGTGCCCCAGGGGAGCGTCCGGGCGGGGCCCAGATCACGGGAGCCCGCCCCACGGGCCGCCAGGAGCCTCGTTCGGTAGTGAAGGGGGCCCAGAATTCCCGCCCCGAGGAGCGCCGCCGGGGAGCAGGCGGCAGACCCGCCCCGCAGCTCGAGGCCTGCTCTCTGCACACTCCTCCTGGCGCCGCCGCCTCCTGCGGACGGTGTCCGCGTCCCTGTGGCGCCCTCGCCCCGCCCCGGAGGCGTCGACCTGATCTAGGGAAACCCGGGTGGGCGCGGGGTAGGGCGAGGACGCAGGGTGCCTCTGGGACCGATCCGTCGGGTTTCCTCGGGCCACCGCACCTCGGCTACTCCCGCCCGCCCGGTACGCATCGCCGCGGAGGTGAGCTGCCCCCTGCCGCCCCGGAGGGACTGGGGGTCCCCGGTGGGGGGCGCAGTGCAGCCGGCTTGGGGGGCTCACTGTGTCCCCCCCAGCTCAGGCTCGCGGCTCCACGTGAAGACCCCTGCAGGTTACGTCCCCAGTCCAGGGGGCGGCGGGGGCGGTTTGCACGAAGAGCCTCGCTGGACCGCGTGGTCCTGAATTTAATCCGGCAGGGCCCCGTGGGGACAGTGGCGACACATCCACATTGCGTGTGTCCACTCCAAACGAGCCATCACGCAACAACATTGTGATTGAGTGAGGGCTGTTCCCAAGGTGTGGCCCCTTGTGTACCCGCGGTGAGGGGAGTCAGCGCAGTCTCCGAGGACTCCCCCGCACCACGCTGCTGCTGGAGGGGCTGCAGGCTGGCGTGTAGTCCCAGCCCCACCCTCCGGTGGAACTCGGAAACAGTGCACAAAGACCCTGCCTTTTCACAAGCAAAGGGAAGCAACAGGCTTCTATAGACTGCCACCCCAAAAAAGTAGCTGGTCGTGGTGGCAGAATTCCAACTCCAGACACTGCAGGGTTTCTCTTCCTGCCCGAGGGCTAGCGCTGTAGGCGAGTCATTTCCGGTCAGGAGAGGGTCCAGAAGTGGTGTGATCATGAGTGGACCTCCCGGTACCAGGCCTGGTGGACAACATGACACAGAGTGAGGTTTCTAGTGCAACTGGAGTGTTACAGTTACCAAGCTTTAATGCTCTACATACTAAAATATTGTATATTCATTGTAGGAAATATGGAAGAAACCAACTTAAATATCCCACCACAAAGATAACCAATGCTCACGTTCTCACGTATATCAAGTATTTTTCCAAGCCTGTATATATTTAAGGAATCCTAGTGGCATAGCTGTTGAAGCACTCAGCTGTCTAACTCACCAGCTGCTGGGAGAGAGAAAGATGTGGCAGTGTGCTTCCATAAAGACTACAGCCTTGGAAACCCTAGGGGGCCATTCTACTCTGTCCTATAGTGTCACTAGGAGTCGGAATCTACTGGACAGTGGTGGGTTGGGTTGGGTTTTTTGGCATATGTATGTGTGTGTGTATATATATATATATCAGTGTTTCCTATATATATTTAGGAAGCCTCTAGGTGGAACAAATGATTAACGAGCTCGGCTGCTATCAAAAGGTTGGCAGTTAGAGTCCACCCAGAGGTACCTCAGAAAAAAAGTCCTGTTGATTTACTTCTCAGAAATCAGCCCCTGAAAATCCTTTGGAGCACAGTTCTACTCCGACACACATGGGGTCGCTGTGAGTCAGAGTCAACTCGACAGCAACTGGTTTATTTGTGCATTAAGTATGTTGTTGTTGTTAGGTGCTGTCGAGTCGGTTCTGACTCACAGCAACCCTACATACAACAGAACAAAACACTGCCTGGTCCTGCGCCATCCTCACTATCGTTGTTATGCTTGAGCCCATTGTTGCAGCCACTGTGTCAATCCATCTCATTGAGGATCTTCCTCTTTTTTGCTGACCCTCTACTTTACCAAGCATGATGTCCTTCTCTGGGGACCGATCCCTCCTGTCAACGTGTCCGAAGTATGTGAGATGTAATCTCGCCATCCTTCCTTCTAAGGAGCATTCTGGTTGTACTTCCTCCAAGACAGATTTGTTTCTTCTTTTGGCAGTCCATGGTATATTCAATATTCTTCTCCAACGCCACAATTCAAAGGCATCAATGCTGCTTTGGTCTTCCTTATTCATCATCCAGCTTTCACATGCATAGGAGGTGATTGAAAACACCATGGCTCGGGTCAGGCACAGCTTAGTCTTCAAGGTGACGTCTTTGCTTTTCAACACTTTGAAGAGGTCTTTTGCAGCAGCAGTGCAATGTGTCTTTTGATTCGTTGACTGCTGCTTCCATGGGCATTGACTGTGGATCCAAGTAAAATGAACTCCTTGACAACTTCAGGCTTTTCCCCGTTTATCGTGATGTTGTGTATTGGGCCCGTTGTGAGGATTTTTGTTTTCTTTATGTTGAATGAGACTATGCTGAGCATTCTCTTCTGAATTTTTTAGTTTACTTTTTAGGAACATTTTCCCCTGTTACTAAATACTCACTTTCATGTTTTAAACATTTTTAATGGTCACGTTAGATCATGAACTAAATGCAAATTTATACAACTGTTCTTCTATTGCTGGACACTCGTTCTGCTGCACTTCTTTTTAAGACTGTAAATCACGTTGGATAGTATTTTGACGTTCTATTTGAAGGGCTTTGGGGCAAGCCTCAGCATTCAAGCCTGGAGCTGGGGCCTGATTTAGAAAATAATATTGGAGTCATTATTCCCTTTCCCTGAGCATAGAGAATGACCCAGCTGGAGATGAGCTCAGAAGGACTTATCAACTGGGCCCTGAGATAAAGACAATAGCTAGGACAATCTTGGAAAATACCTTTTAGGGAAACTTTCACATAAGCCAATCAAAGAGAACACAGAGGACTTTCCACTCATCTTTTCTATTAGCATTTAGTGAATTGGAAATTTGTTGGACCAATGAAGACCCTCCTGACTGTCGTTACTGAAACCTGTACCAATGATTATTAAGAAAGATAATCCAAAATGTAGAATCACGTCGATCTAGTAGTTTTTAGCCAGTCGGTGAAAAGGTGAAGCTTTCAATGATTTTACCCATTTTGTGATGTTAATATATACTGATGATTCTGTAACATTCCTCGGATTCGGGC
Source organism: Trichechus manatus latirostris (assembly GCF_000243295.1). Lineage (NCBI taxonomy): Eukaryota > Metazoa > Chordata > Mammalia > Sirenia > Trichechidae > Trichechus > Trichechus manatus. The sequence goes on along the minus strand of NW_004444008.1, from coordinate 613,272 downwards.
AGACAGCTCTGGCAGCATGCTTGTCAGCTTCTCACTTTTGCTTTTTTGAATATATGCTGAATAAAACTTTCTTTTTGCTTTACTAAACTTTGTGATTGTTTTCCCTACAACAGGCCATCTAACCACAGTGCAGGGACAAATGTACGTGCAGTAACAACCACAGAGTTGGGGACCGTGGGTACCTGAGACCCCAACAACACCCAGCATAGGTTTGGGGGATCCCTGAGCACGAGGGACAGCTGTCTACAGCCAAAGGCTCTCTCCCAGCTCAGGCAGGGGTGGGGGGCAGCTGAGAAACCCCACAGTGGGTCTTTCTGCCTGAGTGGGGGGCTCAGGCCCTCCACCCTTGGGCCGGCGTGGGGGTCTCCCACGATCACGAGCCCCAGTCCTGAACCCAGACTCAGCTTGCTTCACTTATGAGTCTCTTACCCGTTTTCAGACTGGGCCCAAGCCCACCGGGGGGTCTCCACTAGCGTTTAGAAACAGGGGCCCAGGTGAGGACCTTGTGCAGGCAGGTACTGTGCTGTTGTGCAGCTTCTCCGGTCGTCATAGGAACGTGCATGTGCTGGTCACGGTGGGAACACCTTCGGCCCCAGGCCAGCGTGTCAGTGTCTGGGCCCTGGCCACTGCTCCCCATGCCCAGCCATCGACCTCCTGCCCCACATGGAAGAAGGAAGTCCTGCATGATTCGGCATCTCGCCTCCACTTCCTTCCATGTCTCTGTGTCCTTTTGGCTAATTCATAGGGCTGAGGGAGGGGCTGCAGGGGGAAGGGTGAGGGCCCCATGGCAGTCACTCAATGTCCATCTTGTGTTTCAGCATTGCCTGGAGGCTGGGGACCGGAAAAGCTCAGGGCTGGAGGCACTAGGATGGACAGCAGAACCTAGTACCCATCCCTGGACCTTGGGCTGTGCCCAGCTCTGCCCGCACCCCTTCATGGGCATGTCTAGCCCTGGGCACCTCCCAGTACCTTGGGGGACCATGTGGCCAGTGGGGAAGCACGTGCCAACAGGTTCTGCCCTGTGCTGCCACCTCTCCACGAAGCAGGTGGTGCTGCCAGCTGGAGGTGACATGGGCCTCCAATCGTTGGCCCAGAAAGTCCTCAAGTTCTCTTGAGTCCAGCACACTGGACTGGATCGCGCTAACTCCCCTGAGCTGACACTGACCTACTGACGAAGCAGCATGGTCAGACCCCCAGCACAGAGGGGAGTTAAGCCCCCACACCAGCCTGTCTGGACCTTGCTGTGCAGCTCCCAGAATCCTCCATGGTCTTGTAACTGCTGCTCTTCATGGTCAGTTGGCACCTGTGCCTCTGCTATTTCCTCAGGCGTCTCTAGCACCCAGCCAGCTCCTGCTGGTTCCAGCTGCCTTGGACTGAACATCTGGAGCAGAAGTAGGACCTCTCGGCCCCGTCGCCCCCCCACCAGGGGCAGATTAACCAGTAAGCACAGGGTCCTAGTTATCTAGTGCTGCTATAACAGAAATACCAGAAGTGGATGGCTTTAACAAACAGATTTATTCTCTCACAGTCTAGGAGACTAGAAGCCCAAATTTAGGGTGCCAGCTCCAGGGAAAAGCTTTCTCTCTCCGTCGGCTCTGGGGGAAGGTCCTTGTCGTCAGTCTCCCCCCCGTCTAGGAGCTTCTCAGCCCAGGGACCCCGGGTCCAAAGGACAAGCTCTTCCTTCTTGGTGGTATAAGCAAGCGCTTCCTGCTCACTTCTTTTCTTATATATTTCAAGAAGATTGACTGGAAATACAACCCAATCCTGTAGATTGAGTCCTGCCTCATTAATATAACTCCCTCTAATCCTGCATCATAGAGGTTAATCACATCAGATCACAAAATGGTGGATAGCCACGCAGTACTGGGAATCATGGCCTAGCCAAGTTGACACACATTTTTGGGGGACACAATTCCATCCATAACACACGGTATGTCTTGGTTGACAGTAAGCAAGGTGCTCACAGGCTTAATCTTTGATGTGGTGAAAACCATGTGAAATTGGGCACTACAGATTAGTAAATAAGCAGAATTAAGCCCCTGTCCACCTTGTTTATTGGGTAATTCGTCCCTGCCCCCCACTCCTGTATGTCTGAGCTGCCCAGAGCACTAGAGGTGGGGAGGGGGAGGGGAGGCGACCCAGGGTGTGGGGTGAGCCCCAACCACAGGATACAGCACTGGACTGCGGGTGGGGGACCCCGTGCATTGGTTTCCCCACCGTGTACCCCTCCGCCGCGTTCCAGAGCATCCCCACAAGGCCCCACAGCCTTGGGGGACACCTGCGGGTCATGAATCCCTGAAGAGACCAGGCCAGAGGAGGCAGGGAGGCTGTCACCAGGTGGGGGGCTGGGAGTGGGGCGGCTCAGGGCGTTTCTGGACTGCAGTGCACAGGTCTCGTGCACGTCGCTGACCGTAATTATGCTCGGCTAGGGCGGGGAGAAAGAAGCCTGATAGTGCAGTGGTGAAGCAGCCCCCTGCTAACCAAAACGTCAGCAGTCGTAGCTCGCCAGCCGCACCTCAGGAGAAGGGTGTGGCGGTCTGCTTCCACAAAGATCACAGCCTTGGAAACTCTACAGGGCAGTTCTACCACGTCTGTAGGGTCGCTATGAGTCAGAATCGACTTGTCAGCAACAGGGGAGGGGAGAAGACGCATGATATGTATCCCAGGGACTCCTGAGAGGAAAACCAGCACTCCCCAACGTGGGGGCTGGAGAGCTGTCCGTGCCATATCGGGGAGGGGCCCTGCTGCGGCCGGTCACAGACTCCCCACGAGCTGTGGGGTGTCTGAGGAGCACATTGAGCCATCACCTCTCCGTCCTGTGACAGATGCCGGCTTCTGTTGTTTTAACCACAAGGAGAGACACAGAGAGGGGCCCAACCGTGCTGTTTACCCAAAAATCAGTAGGTAAGGGTTTCAGAGTTAGCGGTCGGAGGCGTCCCTCTTCCAGGAGCCAGCAGGGCCCATGGGACGCCCATCGACAGCTTTGGGGGCTCTCCTCACGGGTCCCAGTGAAATGGGAAGGAGAACACAGCCCCCGAGCCTCACCCTGAGAGGTTAGCAGTGACGGGTGTTCCAAGCCGAGGCCGGCCCAAGCAGGGTGCAGCCGGAACAGGCAAACACAGGCAGGAAACAGCAGGTGGCTCCTCCTGGGAGGCAGTTGTCCTGCCCTGCCCTGGCCCTCAGATAGCTTTGGTTTGCAAACATGTTTGCAGAGTGTTTGTAAACATTTTTGTTTAGTTGAGGTGTCGGTTGCAATGCAAATAAAACCCAACCCAGACCGGCTTGACAATATGGAACACAGTTAGAAATCCCACAGTGGGGTGGGCTGCACTCTGCCAGCCCCGGGACCCTCCGCCAGGCAGTCAGCTCCCATGAGGTCCCAGTGGGGTTGTAGCTCGGGGTCCTCAGAGCCCAGAGAGAACGAAGAGAACCTCCCGCACATCACAAGCCTGTGCGTCTCATCCCCGTGTGTTCATCACCTCTCCTTGGCCGACGCTGGGTGATGTCTGCCACCTGAGGCTTTTGGCTGCGGAGGCAGTGGCTCCTGAACAAACTCGGGGTTCTGCTAGGACCATGGAGAGAGGACACAGAGGCTGGGCTGTTTCCAAAGTCGCCAACATTTAAAAGCCAAAGAAGTCCAGGGAAATCAGGAATCTCAGTGTTTTTGGAGAAGGGGAGTTGGGCGCCTGAGCCTGCATGTCCGTGTTTCCCAATGGTGGGGGGCAGCAGTGACCCCACAGGACCCTGCACTCCATCGCCACATCCCACCAGCCCCTCCGCCTCTGAGCATGGGACCCTCACCCTGAGGAACAGAGAGGCAGGTGGGTACGCGCTCACAGTCTGCGATGCCCTGCCTTCTTCTGTTCGCTGAGAGACACCCCTGGACACCATGGAACATTTCAAGGCGGTGCCCGGCATGGGGTGCCTGTGGACACACGTGCCCTCGCTGTTTCTTCACAGGCATCTTCCAGGGAAGTTGCCCTGGCCCCTTCCGCCTCTTTTCCCCCATCTGTTCACGGGCAGATGGAGTCAGGACTGGGTGCTTGGCAGGGAGAATGCAGGCCCGCCCTCGGGTATACACTCTGCAGAGCATCTGAGGACAAGGCCTCCTCCATCCAGGGACACTGCAGCAGCCAGCCCCTAGCCTCTGAGAGATTGTTAAGCCGGCTCAGGGCCCTCTGGCCCAGGGGCGGCCAGGCCCTGAAATGCCAAGGCCTCTCCCAGGCAGATCTGGGCCCTCCTGGTCCTAGAACCATCTCTGTAGCTCACCTTCACCCACGCACCTGGAGTCAGCAGCCGACCCCCCCAGCTGCACCAGGGACTGCTCTGCTCCAGCCCTGCTGGCCCGGCAGCTGCCCCCTGACCCCGGCTGCTGCCCTTGACCCCACCGGTTCCTACACCACCTGGCTTGTGGCTGGCGTGCTCCTTGAGGGGCCTAGAGCACAGGAGATGAGGGGTCAGGGCTGGGCTGGGCCAGGCCCCCTTCCTCACCCATGTGCCCCGTCCACTGCAAAGTGAGCACCAAGAGGGTGGACTGCACTGGGGACAAGGCGAGCACTTGGAGCTGACATCTCCAGACAGCAGGGTGCTGGGGGAGGGAGGTTGGCATCCTCGCCTCTAAAAGTCTAACGTAACAGGGATCCTGGAGGTACTGGCAGCCCAGTCCCATCCAACTTGCTGACCCCAGGCAGCCCTGCCAGCCCCTGGCCACCTTGCCAGCCCCTAGCTACCTTGCCAGCCTCCAGCCATCTTGCCCACCCCTGCCTGCCTTGCTGACTCCCAGCTGCCTTGTCGACCCCAGCATGGAGAATGCAGGGCCCCTCTCTCACGCGGGGCAGCTGGTCCGGCCAATTCTGAGTAAGTAGTGGTGTTTCAGACACGGGTTTGATTTTCTGGAAAAAAGGAGCAAGTGTAGGCGGCGCCCCTCTGTGGGGACCCTTATGCTCTGCTCCGTGTCCTGAGCATAGTAGTCGCTACAAGAATCTACACACGTGTGAAAACTCATAGATTTACACACCAAAAAGAGCCAGTTTTACTAAATGCCTGTAAACTGATTAACTATCAATTAATTATTTAATCGAAGGGGGCATAAATTTTAAAAGTTTGGGAAATATTGTTGATACTGGCTGCTAACTGCTCAGTCCACACATCTAATTCTGTGTTCAGGTTCTGAGCTAGGATCTTGATTCCAGGCTCCATGTTAAGGTTCTGAGCTCGGATCTCGACCCCGGGCTCTCTGTTGGAACACTGACTCCCAATCCAGACTCTAGCCCCAGCCTTTCGTCTGAGGTCACCTGTCCTGACTTTGCTGTCTCTGGTCTCCTTGGCCATCTGCGGCTGGTTCTCCTCCACAGGACTCACGACACCATGGCAGCTCTGCTGAGTGCGTGGACTTCCGCGCCAGGTGTGCAGTGGTGCTACTTTGGTTGATACCTACGTGGGTGCTGCTGGCGAGTGACAGCCCTTCTCTTCCCAGTTTTACAGCCATGGAGCTTTAGAGGCAGCACCCCGTTAGAGATTCACCCCGTTCTGACCCAAGCCCCAGTCTTCCCCTTAATTAAGGCATCTCCCAAGGAACACAGGGCCTGCAGTATAGCTAGAGACCCTGGGGCCACCTGGGTGGGGGCTTACCTCCCACCAGCCTGCCACACTCCCAGCCTCTGGTGTGTGCGTTTTCAGCTGTAATCGCTTCCTCCTGATGGGAGCCAGGTGTCTCTGGCCCTCCTGGAGGGGACTGAATTGTCCTCTGGGGATCACGGGCTGTTTTTCGTACTTATTGACCTTGAATAATTGTTTTCAGGGCTCAGTCCCCTCAGGGGATGTTTAGCAAGGCTCCTTTTCAGTATCAGGAAGCAGGAAGCAATGTCCTTTTAAAAGCCAATTAGCCATACATTTTTGCTCATTAAATAAATATTTCTACTTTCGACCCAATTGATTTTTCAGGCACTGAACAACGGCACTGACTCACCTGTTTGCTGCCGGAACCCTTTTCCTCCTGGGCCTTTGAAGTCGCACAGCTACACCTGCTCGTGGGCGGTGCTGGCCTCTCCTGCCTATATGCACCGAGTCACCAACCTCATGGGTGTTTGGAAGCGGCTTTTAATTTGCTGACACATCCTTCTCCTTGGCGCCCCAGAGTGGGGAGGTTCAGCACGCCACGCCCTCAGAGAGGAAGACGTAGGGGAAAGCTGCCTACCAGCAGTTCAACGCTGAGGAATGCCGCGGCCACACAAGCACCCACGCTCACCAACCTCCCCAGCCGCTTGGGCCCTTCCCAGGCCTCAGAGGCCCTCAGGGCTCTCCACACACATGCTTACCTATCTGCGGGTCTGCTTCTCTCCTCCACAGATGCCCATGCTGGCTGGGGGCAGGCACTGACTGTTGGGTGCATTTCTGCAGAAGAAGCCTCATCCATTCATCCAGCAAGCACTCACCGAGCACCTACTGTATTCCAGGAGCTCCTGGGTAGTGCAAATGGTTAAGCGTTCAGCTGCTAACCAAAAGGGTGAAGGTTGGAGTTCACCCACACGTGCCTTGGAAGAAAGGCCTAGAGATCTATTTCTGAAAAATCAGCCACTGAAAACCCTATGAACACGGTTCTACTCTGACATTTATAGGGTCACAATGAGTTGGAGTCAATTCAACAGCAACTGGTGGTGGTACTGTATTCCAGGCCCTGTTCTGGGTGCCAGTACTGTATTCCAGG
>NW_004444008.1:598480-606398 GCF_000243295.1 Trichechus manatus latirostris | reverse complement strand
AGTACTGTATTCCAGGTCCTGTTCTGGGTGCCAGGACTGTATTCCAGGCCCTGTTCTGGGTGCTAGTACTGTATTCCAGGTCCTGTTCTAGGTGCCAGGATATAGAGCAGACAAAGATCTTGAGGAGCTCAGTGTCCAGTGAGGGAGGAACAGAGGTATATTACTTTTCTGAGGCTGCTGTAAAAAATGAGCACAATCTGGGTGGCTTGAACCTCAGTTCTGGAGGCCAGAAGTCTGAAATCCAGGTGTTGGCAGAGCTGCTTCTCTCCAAGGCTCTCCCAGCTTCTGGTGGCCCCAGTGTTTCTGGGCTTGTCGCCGCATCATTTCAGTCTCTGCCTCCGTCATTCATGGCCTTCTTCTCTTCTGTTCATGTGACTCTACTCTGTGTGTCTTATAAAGACACTTGTCACTGGATTTAGGGCCCACCCAGGTAATGCAGGATGACCTCCCCATCTCAAGACCCTTCATTTAATCACACCTGAAAAGACCCTCTTCCCAAATACAGTTGCATCAACAGTGTCCAGGGATTAGGATATGGGCATAGCTTTGGGGAACCACCACTCAGCTCAGTACACAAGGTACAGGTAAATGAAATAGTGTGCTAGCAGGTGATACACCTGGTGGAGAAAACAGAGTAGACTAGGGTGGGGTGCAGTTCAAACACAGGGCAGAGCGGGCCTACTCAGGAAGTGGTGCTTGGGGAAGGCCCCAAGGAGCTTGGGGAAAGGCCCAGGGAACTTATCACTGTGTGGATATTGGGGATCCAGGAAGAGCTTTCCTGGCAGAGGAAAGAGCCTTGCACTACTCAGGCAGGGCAGGACTTCAAGGGTGGGGAGAGGGAGACCATGAGGCCTTGTGGTTGCTGAGAGAACATGAGGTTTATCCTGAGCTTAGGGGGTGTAGTGGATGGCATGGACCAAAGACCAGACAACTTGTGGGAAGACATCAAGGACATCATACATGAAGAAAGCAAAAGGTCGTTAAAAAGACAGGAAAGAAAGAAAAGACCAAAATGGATGTCAGCAGAGACTCTGAAACTTGCTCTTGAATGTAGAGCAGCGCAAGTGAATGGAAGAGAAATAATGAAGTAAAAGAGCTGAACAGAAGATTTCAAAGAGTGGCTCGAGAAGACAAAGTAAAGTATTATAATGAAAGGGGTAAAGACCTGGAGATAGAAAACCAAAAGAGAAGAACATGCTTGGCATTTCTCAAGCTGAAACTACTAAAGAAAAAATTCAGGCCTTGAGTTGCCATATTGAAGGATTCTATGGGCAAAATATTGAATGATTCAGGAAACAACGAAAGAAGATGGAAGGAATACACAGAGTTACTGTACCAAAAACAATTGGTCAAAGTTCAACCATTTCGGGAGGTAGCATATGATCAAGACCTGATGGTACTGAGGAAGAAGTCCAAGCTGCACTGAAGGCATTGGTGAAAAATAAGGCTCCAGAAATTGAGGGAATACCAACTGAGGTGTTTCAACAAACTGATGCAGTGATGAATGTACTCATTTGTCTATGCCAAGAAATTTGGAAGACAGGTACCTGGCCAACCAACTGGAAGAGATCCATATTTGTGCCCATACCAAAGAAAAGGGATCCAACAGAATGAAGAAATCATCGAACAATATCATTAATATCACAGGCAAGTGAAATTTTGCTGAAGATATTTCAAACACGATTGCAGTAGTATGTCTACAGGGAACTACCAGAAATTCAAGCCAGACTCAGAAGAGGACATGAAATGAAGGACATCATTGTTGCTGTAAGGTTGATCTTGACTGAAATCAGAGAATATCAGAAAGATGTTTATCTATGTTTTATTGACTATGCAAAGGCATTTCGACTGTGTGGAGCCTAACAAATAATGGATAACATTTCAACGAATGGGAATTCCAGAACACTTAATGGTGTTCATGCAAAACCTGTAATACACCAAGAGGTGGTTGTTCAAACAGAACAAGGGGAAACTGCATGGTTGTAAAATCAGAAAAAGCGCTCGGCTGGGTTGTATCCTTTCACTGTATTTATTCAATCTCTATGCGGAGCAAATAATCTGAGAAGATGGACCATATGAAGAAGAACGGGGCATCAGGACTGGAGGGAGACTCATTAACAACCTGCGATATGCACATGACACAACCTTGCTTGCTGAAAACAAAGAGGACTTGAAGCACTTACTGATGAAGATCAAAGACTACACTTCAGTATGGATTACACCTCAACTTAGAGAAAACAAAAATCTTCATAACTGGGCCAATAAGCAACATCATGACAAATGGAGAAAATATTGAAGTTGTCAAGGTTTTCATTTCACTTGGATCCACAATCAATGCCCCTGGACACAGCAGTCAGGAAATCAAACAATGTATTGCATTGGGAAAATCTGCTGCAAAAGACCTCTTTCAAGTGTTAAAAAGCAAAGATGTCACTTTGAGGGCTAAGGTGTGCCTGACCCAAGCCATGGTCTTTTCAATTGCCTCAATATGCATATGCAAAGGAGCAGGAGCAAAAGAAATATCTGGTTTATTCTGAGAGTAGCTTGCCATTGGCATGGAGCTAACTGGAAAATTTTTTTAAAAATCTCTACTTTTCAGCATTTCTCAAAGCAATGTACTGATCAATTTAGTGTGTTCTTACCCTAATGTGTTGTTGTTGTTATGTTTGTCAGGTCGATTCTAACGCATAGCGATCCTGTATGACAGAGTAGAACTGCCCCATAGAGTATCCTAGGCTGTAATCTTTACGGGACTAGATCGCCAGGTCTTTCTCCCGAGGAGCTGCTGGGTGGGTTAGAACTGCCAACCTTTTGGTTAGCAGCCAAGCACTTAACTATTGAGTTACCAAGTCTCCTTTACTCTAAAGTAGGGAATGTATTTTTAATCTTATTTTACAGATGAATAGTTTGATTGATGGCTACAAAGTCTAAGCGACTTACTCAAAGCCACCCAGGTTTTAAACGGCAGAGCTGGGATTTGAAATCACTACTTCAGAAGGACTGAGAAGCTCATATTCTTTCCATTGCCCATGCTGGTCCCAGACTTGAAAAAACGGGGGTTTGAAATTGAAAAGCCAGGAAAAATGTTTAAGATAATACATTTCTAATTTAAGAAAGACCAAGTAGAACAACTCAAAAACTTCCTAAACACATAAAGATTAAAAATTTCCCCTGTGTAAGGGTATGATTATAAGATGAAGAATCACAAAAGGGCTTAACGGTTGACTAAGCATTTTCACTCTTACTCTCCTGTTTAATCCTCAGAAGGCTACGAGGTGCTACCTGTTAGTCAATGAGGAAGCTGAAGCCTAAGGTGGTAAATGAAGAACTGAGCATGTCACCAGTAGGATGTGGCAAAGCAGACCTCAGAATCACATTTACAGCAAAGCCAAATATTAATTCGTCTAATCTAATTTTATCCCTTACTGTTGTTTGCTTTGGTCTCTCCCAGTCCTTTAATGGAGCAGGCCTCTCTCTGCAGAAACTTCTAAGAATCCATCAGGTCCCTTTGCTTTGTTATTGGACTCTAGGACCTGCCCTCCTCACCTTGCTTTACGCCTCTCCTGATGCCGGCTTGGGCTACTTGATTTTGTCTTTTCTTTTTTTTAAGAACCCTCTTCACAAATGGTTTGTGCTCAGCCCCTAACCAAAAGGTTGCTGTTCAAACCCACCCAGTAGCACCATTGAAGGCGTGGCTATCTGCGTACTATCTGCGTGTGTAAGATGGTTGTTGTTGGTGGGTGCCATCGATTTGATTCCGACTCACAGTGACCCCATGTGACAGAGAAGAACTGCCCCACAGGGCCTTCCAGGCAGCAATCTTTAAGGGAGCAGATTGTCAGATCTTTCTTCCGGGGAGCCTCTGGGTGAGTTCAAACTGCCAACCTTTTGGTTAGCAGCCAAGTGCGTAACTGTTTTTGCAAACAGGCCTTCTTTATGTAAGATAGCAGCCATTGAAAACCCCACGGGGCAGTTTCCCCCGACACACATGGGGCCGCTATGAGTCGGAATCAACTCGACAGCAATGGGTTTGGTTTTTGGTTTGGTCTCTGGCTTAGCTGCCTTACTTCATTTTTCTTTAATCCCTTAGCTTTGCTTAAGAGACAATCTCTCTCCCTGTCTTAGCCCTAAGGAACCCACAATAGCTGGCCTAGGCTGCCTTCAGCACCCCTCAGTCTTTTTTTACTGTTGTAGTTTAAGTGAAAGTTTACAGTTCAAGTCAGTCTCTCACAAAAATTTATACATACACTGTTATGTGACCCCAGTTGCTCTCCCTATACTGTGATGGCACATTCCTCATCTCCACCCCTAAATTCCCATGTCCATTCAACCAGATCCTGATCCTCTCTGCCTTCTCATCTCACCTCCGGACAGGAGCTACCCATTTAGTCTCGTGTATCTACAAGAGATAAGAAGCACACTCTTCACGAATATCATTTTAAGCCCCACAGTCCAGTCCAATCTTTGTCTGAAGAGTTGGCCTCGGGAATTGTTTTAGTTCTGGGTTGACGGAGAGTTCAAGGGCCATGCTTTCTGGGGTTCCTCCAGTCTCAGTAAGACCGTTAAGTCTGGTCTTTTTACTAGTCTTTTTCTAATTTCTTAAGGTGGAAGTTTTGATTGTTGATTTCTAATTTTCTTCTGTTTTAAATATAAATATTTTCTTTTCTAATAAAATGCTTCTATTTACAAGCAATTAATGCTATAAATTTTCCTGTAAGCACTCTTTAGTTTTGATACATTGTATTTTTTCATGCAGTTCAAATAAGCTCTCTTTTTTCTGAGACTTCCTCACTGACCCATAGGTTATGTAGAAGGGTGTTGTTTAATTTGCATATCTTTGGGGGTTTTCCAGCTATTTTTCTGTTTTGACTTCTAGTTTAATTCCATTGTATTCAGAGAACATATGGTTTCAATTCTTCTGAATTTGTTAAGGTGTGTTTTATGACACAGAATATGATCTTGATAAATGTTCTACTTCCTTCATTCCTGAAGAATGGGAAGAATGTGTATTTTACTGTTGAGTGGAGGGTTCTATAAATGTCAGTGAAATTTAATTGGTTCTTGGTGCTGTTCAGTTTTTCAGTATCCTTTCGGATTTTCTGTGAATTACTGAGTAGAGTATTGATGTTTCCAACTATAATAGTCATTTGTCTATTTCTCCTTTCAGCTCTATCTGTTTTTGCCTCATGTATTTTGAAGCTCTGTTGCTAGATGCATGCTCATTTAGCATTCTTTTGCCTTCTTGGTGAATTGACCCTTTCCCATTATGCAATGTCTTCTCTTTATCTCTGGTAATTTTCTTTGCTCTAAGGTCTACTTTATGTGATATTAATTTAGCCACTCCCTTTTTTTCAATTCCTATTTTCTTGGTGTATCTTTTCCCATTCTTTTCTTTTTGATCTACCTATATCATTATATTGTTTTAACGTGATTACGTGGAGATTGTTCCTTTGTAATCTCTGCATTTTATTTGGTACATTAAGATTTACATTTATTTCAGTTATTGATATGTTTAGATTTAGGTCTATTATTTTATTATAGGGGCCCAGATGGCACAGTGGTTAAGTGATACGGCTGTTAACCAAAAGATTGGCCATTCAAATCCACAAGCAGCCCCTTGGAAACCCTATGGGACAGTTCTATTTTGTCCTCTAGGATTGCTATGGGTCAGCATCAACCCAATGGCAACAGGTTAGGTTATTTTATTGTAAGTCTTCCATTTGTCCCCTCTAATTTTTTGTTTTTTTCCTCTTTCCTGCCTTCTTTTGGATTACTTGAATTTTTTTAGTATTCCATTTTAATTTACTACTTTTTTTTTTTTTTTGCTATATCTCTTCGTATAGTTTCTTTAGTGGTTATGCAGGGGCAACAATACACATACTTAACTTTTCACAATCTACTTAGAGTTCCTATTTTACCATTTCGAGTGGAATGTAGACAACTTATCACTATGTAGGCCCCTTTACCCTTCCCCCTACATGTTGTAGTTGTCATGTGTATTACATTTAGGTGCCTCGAAAATCTTACCAGGTAACGTTGGAAATTTGCTTTCAGCCGTCATACACGTTTCAACAACACTGTGAACAACGTGCGTCTACAGGAAACCTACCCGTGGTGAAATGAGTTCCTTCATGAGGCCTTTTGCTTCGGTTCTTTGGAAAAACACCTTGAGAGACTTTTCCCCTAATCCCTGAGGAATTACCTTGGCCCTGGTTTTCTACCCCAGAGGATGTGTTGCTTTCATCCAGGTTGACTGACATTTCTTGGGTAAGCTGTAGATAAATTGTTTTGATACTTTTTGCCTGACCCTGGCCGCAGCCTGCCCTGTGATTGGTATGCACCTTCCAGGGAATGGCCAATGGGTTATGCAAATGAAGTGACTATGTTGTTGTTAGGTATCGTGGAATCAATTCCAACTCATAGTAACCCTACATACAACAGAATGAAACACTGCCCAGTCCTGCAGCATCCTCACAATCGTTGCTATGTTTAAGCCCATTTAACCACTTAAACTGGCGCAGAAGATGGGTTACTACTTTGTGGGTGACACGAAACCAGCTGGCCCTGAAGATGCGGCCCTACCAATAGTAAGGTAATTGTCGTGGATTGAATTGTGTCCCCCAAAATATCTGTCAACTTGGCTAGGCCGTGATTCCTAGTATTGTGTGATTGTCCACTATTTTATCATCTGATGTGATTTTCCTATGTGTTGTAAATCCTATCTCTATGATGTTAATGAGATGGGATTATGTTGATGATGCAGGACTCAATCTACAAAATCAGGTGTGTCTTAAGCCAATCTCTTTTGAGATATAAAAGAGAGAAGCAAGCAGAGAGACATGGGGACCTCATACCATCAAGAAAGCAGCACCAGAAGCAGAGTTGTGTCCTTTGGACCTGGGGCCCCTGCACAGGGAAGCTCCTAGACCAAGGAAAGACTGATTACAAGGAACTTCCTCCAGAGCTGAGAGAGAGAGAGAGCTTTCTCCTGGAGCTGACGCCCTGAATTTGGACTTCTAACCTCCTAGACTGTGAGAGAATAAATGTCTGTTTGTTAAAGCCATCCACTTGTGGTATTTCTCTTATAGCAGCACTAGATGACTAAGACAGTAATAATCCTGACCCAAGGGCAAGTTACAATCAGAAGAAAGGTACGCTTAACTGTGATCAATGAACTCCCAGAGACATTTTTTATCAAAAGAGGGGAATGAGGAAAAGCATTCCAAAACTAAGGCTCCTGACAGACTAGGACTTCTGGCTAGGGTCTAGGCCAAATCTCTCCTTGTCCTAAGTGACTCCATCTTAGATTTATAAATGCAGCTTCTGTCATATAATGCAGCCTGTAATATTTTCCACTGTACCCTGACCTGTTGTTGTTGTGTGCCATTGAGTTGATTCCAACGTCGATATGAGCACTTTCTACAGAAAAAAAATGTGGTTTTACCTATTTTATCCTGCTAAAGAAAGAGCTTGTGGTTAGAAATGGCCAGAGTTAGAAGAAGATATTCAGACCTGTACAAGTGTTAGACAAGATGTTAAACACGTGGCTTCAGTGGCTAAGCCAAGTTTCCTTTGTTGCTTTTAGGTCCTGTCGAGTAAGTTCCAACTCATAGTGACTCTACATACAACAGAATGAAACACTACCTGGTCCTGCACCGTACTCACGATTGTTGTTATGCTTGAGCCCATCATTGCAGCCACTGTGTCAATCCATCTCGTTGAGGGTCTTCGTCTTTTTTGCTGACTCTCAGCCTTACCAAGCATGATGTCCTTCTCCAGGCAGTGGTCCCTCCTGATAACACATCCAAAGTATGTGAGACTTTGTCTCGCCACCCGTACTTCTAAGGAGCATTCTGGTTGTACTTCTTCCAAGACAGATTTGTTTCTTCTTTTGGCAGACCATGGTATATTCAATATT
>NW_004444008.1:597234-598247 GCF_000243295.1 Trichechus manatus latirostris | reverse complement strand
CAATCCTGATGCCCCGTTTTTCTTCATATAGTTCAGCTTCTGGGATTATTTGCTCAGCATACAGATGAATAAGTATGGTGAAAGGACACAACCCGGATGCACACCTTTTCTGACTTTAAACCATGCAGCATCCCCTTGTTTTTTTGAACAATTGCCTCTTGATCTATGTACAGGTTCCTCATGAGCACAATTAAGTGGTCTGGGATTCCTGTTCTTCTCAATGTTATCCATAATTTGTTATGATTCACACAGCTGAATGCCTTTGCATAGTCAACAAAACACAAGTAAACATCTTTCTGGTATTCTCTGCTCTCAGCCAGGATCCATCTGACATCAGCAATGATAGCCTTCATTCTACGTCCCCTTCTGAATCTTGCTTGAATTTCTGGCAGTTCCCTGTCGATGTACTGCTGCAGCAGCTTTTGAATAATCTTCAGCAAAATTTTACTTGCGTGTGATATTAATGATATTGTTAGATAATCTCTGCTTTCTGTTGGATCACCTGTCTTTGGAATAGGCATAAATATGAATCTCTTCCAGTTGGTTGACCAGGTGTCTGTCTTCCAAATTTCTTGGCATAGACGAGTGAGCACTTCCAGTGCTGCATCCGTTTGTTGAAACATTTCACTTGGTATTCCGTCAATTCCTGGAACCTTGTTTTTCACCAATGCTTTCAGTGCAGGTTGCACCTCTTTCTTCAGTACCATCGGTTACTGATCATACGTTACCTCCTGAAGTGGCTGAACGTCGACCAACTCTTCTTGGTATAGTGTCTCTGTGTATTCCTACTATATTCTTTTGATGCTTCCTGTGTCATTTAATAGTTTGCTTGTCAAAAATATCCATTGCCATAGAGTCATTTCCAACTAATAGCGACCCTATAGGACAGAGTAGAACTGCCCCATTGAGTTGATTCCAACTGATAGCGACCCTATAGGACAGAGTAGAGCTGCCCCATGTGGTTTCTAAGGAGTGCCTTTGGGTTCAAACTGCCAACCTTTTGGTTAGCAGCC
>NW_004444008.1:587722-596082 GCF_000243295.1 Trichechus manatus latirostris | reverse complement strand
CCATGCCTTAAAATTGACAAAGAGTTGCGTATACCATATTTTCCCCAAAATAGTGCACCTACACAAATAATGCTCCCCCGTGTATATATATGGGGGGTGGGGGGGGTGGGAAGAAAGAGAGACAGAGGCAGAGAGAGACAGAACCATCTACTTGACATGGGATCCCCTCCTTGGAGCCCAGAAACACTGGCCCCAGCTTGAGGACATCCCTTCAACTTAGTCTCTAAATTTCAATAATTTCAGTTTCTTCCCATTGCAGTTTCTACCTCCAAGATACCTTTTAGTTACCTGGTTAATCTCATACCTGGTCACCAATCTTTAATATTAAGTGCTCTGATTTTTGTCTCCTGACCGTGCCCTGATTGATGCCCAAGAATTTATGACTATTTATCATTGACAAAAATATCACCTACATCTTCAAATGTAAAATGAAACTTCATTATAGCACATCATTACAAATGAACATCTGAATGAGATCATTATTCTTTCTGGATGTTGGGGGACACATCTAATCTTACCTGACATTTCTTTCTTCATCACAGAGACTGAAGAAATGTGTTCCTTTCTCTGGCCTCTGATTGCTGCATGTCCCTTTATCGTCTCTCCTGCGCTGTAACGGAACTTCTTCACTTCTTGTTTCTGACTATAACTCATTTGCTATGGTCCTCAATGCCCTTCTTTCACCTTCACTGTGGAACAACAACCTCATCTCTGGTTCATGGAGAACATTACAACAGCAAGTCTTCATTCATTCACTCACTCACTCATTCAATATTCCCAGGAATATTCTCAGACTCTTAAAGACAAGGGTTGTGCCTTTTTCTTAGGAGCTGTGAGGAATGAACTAGAAATAAGAGACAAGTTCTGGTAACATCTCTATCACTAGCTAATTGTGTCTTTATATCTTGGGAGGGTCTCTGTCTCTGATAGACCAGTTCCTTCTGCAGCAAAGCAGCAAAATTAAACAGCATAATTGATAAGGTCTTGTCAGATATGGGGAGCCCTGGTGGCACAGTGGCTAAGTAGTTGGTTGCCGTCATGGATTGAATTGTGTCCCCCAAAAATATGCATCAACTTGACTAGGCCATGATTCCAAGTATTGTGTGATTGTCCACACTTTGTCATCTGATGTGATTTTCCCGTGTGTTGTAATCCTACCTCTATGATATTAGTGAGGCAGGATTAGAAACAGTTATGTTAATGAGGCTAGACTCAATCTACAAGATTGTGTTGTGTCTTCAGTCAATCTCTTGAGATATAAAAGAGAGAAGTGAGCAGACAAACATGGGGACCTCATACCAACAAGAAACAAGGGAAAGATGAATAGCATGTCCTTTGGACCCTGGGTCCCTGTGCCGAGAAGCTCCTTGACCGTGGAAGATTGATAACAAGGACATTCCCCCAGGCCCCTGGAGCTGGATCCCTGAATTCAAACTTCTAGTCTCCTAGACTGTGAGAGAATAAATTTCTCTTTGTTAAAGCCATCCACTTGTGATATTTCTGGTTACAGCTGCACTAGATAAGTAAGACAGCTACTAAGCAAAATGTCAGCAGTTCGAATCCACCAGCTGCTCCTTGGAAACCCTATGGGGCAATTCTAGTCTGTCCTATAGGGTCACTATGAATCGGAATTGACTTGATGGCAGCAGGGTTTTTGTTTTTGGTTTTTTGTCAGATATGGAGTTACTAGGTGGTGCAAATGGTTAACACACTCGACTGCTTGGAGGTTCCAGTCTATCCAGGTGTGTCAGAGGGAAGGCCTGGCAATCTTCTTCTGAAAACTCAGCCAATGAAAACCCTATGGAGTAGTTCTACTCTGATACAGTGAGGTTTTCATGAGTTGGAGTTGACTTGATGGCGACTGGTTTGTCAGATATGTGATTTCGTTTTGCTATAGCATTTAGCACATTAGATACACGTTACCAACCAACCCATTGCCATTGAGTCTATTCCAATGTACGTCAGAATGTACGCCTCCTGGCACTCACTCCCCTGTGCAGTCCCCTCCCACAATGTACCACGGAGCAGCTGGTGGGTTCAAACCTCCCAACTTTCAGTTATTAGCCAAGCACTTTTACCACTGCACCACCAGGGCTCCTCTGCCATTGCCTTGCTAAACCATAAATAATGCAAATGGAAACAAGTTGTTTTGGCTTGGAAGATAGGTGGCTCTTAGCTCAATGTCACATTCGGGAGAGGGAAATGGCAACCATCCACCAATTCAAACCAGCACCATGGCCCCACCCAAACCATCACATCGAAAGGTGTATTGATTATTGCTGCATAATAAATCACCCCAGAACTTAGCAGCTTGCAACAACAAACTCATATTCTCTCGAAGTTTCTGTGGGTCAAGAATTTGAATCAAGCTCAGGGTCTCTCATGAGGTTGCTTCCTTCCTTCTATAAAGATTACAGCCTTGGAAGCCCTATGGGTCGGTTCTACTCTTTTACAGGGTCGCTGTGAGTCGGAATCAGCTTGATGGCAGCGGGTAGACAGTGGGTAAGGCGATGCAGGTATGCAGAGTTCGCAAGGGCTTACTTGTGCTTACTTACTAATCTATAGCACATAATTTCACCACATCAAATATATGGTGAAATCCATGTGAAATCTTGCACTACAGACTAGTAAGTAAACACAATTAAGCCCATGCATACCTTGCGTACTGGCTAATCCGCCCCTGAGGCAATGGCATGACTGTAAAACGAGGATCTAGACCACAGTGTCCTAAGGAGTATTGTGAGAGCACCTGGCTCAACGTGTAGCTGGGAAAACAACATCCTGCTGGGCCTGAAATTCCTGCAGCCTCCTTCTTGAGGGCTCCCGGTGCAGAGGATGTAGAAATACATCCTCTTCCTGAAAGTGAGACTACAAGGCGAAACCCTGGGGTGCCAAGGATAACGCAACCCCCCCACATTCCAACCCAAGGCGCTGTGGTGGCTGCTGCCCCGGCAGCTGTTGCTGAAGGAAACACGTCCCAGCTGGCTCAGTCTGTCTCCTGGGGTGGACAGTGTGTGGATTTGGAGATGGGTGTGGTGTTCCCCCATTTTTATTTCAGGCCTATAGACTGCAATCGTAATTTTGAAAGCATCATCATTATCTTTTAAACTCATATCCACACATAAATCGTAGTGTTTCTGAAGTAAATGTCACAGAGCAGTGATAGAGTTTTCCACTGCTTATCCCCCAAAATGAGAGCAATGCTGCTAGGGATTCTCCAAAACAAAGGAGGCAGTTGGAGGAGGGTCCCGTGGAAGTTTTGGAGACTGCTTCTTTGGGAAGATGCACAGTGCACACACATAGGTGTGAATCTGGCCACGCCAGCAGTGTGATCTTGGACAATTCACTGTGAGCATTTCTCTACGGAGCTGGGATTTCAGTGAGGTCATCACTGGACATAGTCACTGTGTGATAAAAATGTCCTTCCCTCTTTCACAATGCTAAATGTGCTGCCTGTTTTATTTTTGAAAAGAAACAGGCTTGAGACTGGCTCCCCTGAGCTCTGGTCCTCCTAATAGAGCAAGAGCACGCCAACTCGTTTTCACTGTCTTGTCGGATGACCAGCGAGATGGTGCAGTTGCAATCTCTGTAGGAAAGTAATGGGCTGTGCAAACACCAGATAAAGGGGCTGGTGACTGGCACACGTGGCCCTCTCTCCTGTAGGCAGAGCTGGTGACTGGGGCATGTGGCCCTCTCTCCTGTAGGCAGAGACGGTGACTGGGGCGTGTAGCCCTCTCTCCTGTAGGCAGGGCTGGTGACTGGACTGGTTCATGTGGCCCTCTCTCTTGTAGGCAGGGATGGTTGTGCTCTTTCAGGGGTCTAGTCACCTCCACTCAACGAGGACAACAGAGGTGTGACCACAGTGAGTCCCCAGAGCCCAAGGGGCAGAGCTAAGGTTTTCATCCACGTCCTTCCTTCAAGTTGACTCATGATCCTCGTTTGTCCATCACTCAGGTGGTGGCCTGGGCATCTCCTACGTTCAGGGTCATGTTCAGGGTCAGCTGTCTTCCAGGTCAGCCATGTTCCAGGGTCAGCTGAGCTCCAGGTCAGCACTATTCCAGGTCAGCCACATTCCAAGTCAGCTGTGTACCAGGGTCAGCTGTGTTCCAGGATCAGCCATGAGGAGTGACCCAGTGCCTGCTCTGGAGTGTGCATCCTGGGGGGAGTAGGGCTCTAAAATGCAGTGCCACGACTCAACTGACTTGTGACTGTGCTGGAGGGGAGGGACAGGGGTCGTGATGGGTGGGGCAGCAAGAGAAGAGCCCCCACACCTGCCAGCCAGGGGGCTGTCTCTTAGGACACCTGGGCTCTGATTCTGAGGCCTCATTGATCTGCATCTTGTCCAGGACACCAGGAAGAGGGAGGAGGGAACAGGCAGAGTGGACAGCCCTGTGGCTCAGCCCCTGTGGCTGGTTTGGCCACAGAGAACGTGCTCATAGGGTGGACTGAGCACTATGGACAATGGACAAAGGGCTGATTCCAGCCCTGAGCTCCAGGCCCCTTCTTCACCCAGGGAGAGCCTGTTGTTGGCCCCACTTGCCCTCTTGGCCAGAGCACGCCCAGAGCAGGGAGCCCAGTGGCTCCAGCTAAAGCTGGGGCACCCACTAGGGCCAGCTCGCACATGCATAGGGTCTGTCCAGATACAGGGTCCCTGCCCATGAGGAGAAGGCCACAGGGCAGCAGAGAGTGGTCTGAGTGCCTGCCCTGTGCACTCCTGTCCGTAAGTCCCTGCCCTGTGTCTCCACCCTTGTCCATCACCACTCTCACCTCCTTGGGCTGCTGAGCTCGTGGAGGTTGGGGGCCGCTTGACCCCAGGTGTCCATTCAGAGAGCACACAGGCCGTGGGCTCAGGGGGTTTCCAAAGGTCCATCTACAGATGATGGATAAACAAAATGTGTTCTCTCTGTATCATGGAATATTCGTCAGCAATGAAGGGAAGTGAAGTCCTGACACGTCCCAGAACATGAATGAACCTTGAAAACGTGATGCTGAGTGAAATAAGTCAGACAGACACAGAAGGACAAATGTTGTATGATCCCACTTACATGCTCTGCAGAATAGGCAAATGCACAGAGACAGAAATTAGATCAGAGGTCAACAAGGACTGTGGGGAGGGGGCAATGAGGAAGTTATTACTGAAGGGGTACAGAGTTTCTATTTGAGGTGATAAAAAGTTCTGGAAATAAATAGTAGTGATGGTTGTACAACATTGTGAATGCACTTAATACCACTGTGGTTAAGAGCTTGGTTGCTAACCGAAAGGTCAGCAGTTTGAATCCACCAGCTGCTCCTTGGAAACCCTATGAGGCAGTTCTACTCTGTCCTATAGGGCTGCTATGAGCTGGATGACTGAATTGCATGCTTAAAAGTGCCTAAATTGGTAAATTTTATGTTATGTATATTTTACCACAATGAAAAAATCATTTGACAAAACAAAAATCCTACACTGCTGGTTCTGAAGATGGAGGAAGGGGCCACGACCCAATGAATGCAGCTCTAGAAACTGGAAAGGTCAGAAAATGATTCTCTCCCTAGGGAGGGATCCTGCTGACACCTGGGTTTAGGCCCAGTGAGCCTGAATTTGGACTTCTGGTTTCCCAAACCACCGTGTTTAATTGTGCTGGCCTCTGCATAGCCTCTTTTAGTCTTTACAAATCATGCCAGGGCAGTATTAGTATCCCCATTTCACAGATGAGGAAATCGAGACAGAGAGGTGAAGGTCTACCTAAGACGAGTCTCTGTACCCTGTCAAAGTGGAGAAAATCGTAGGAAAAATAGACGAGGGCAGAGGGTAAGATTGTACGGGGCAAGCAGGCCTGGTTCTGGACTCCCTGGGGCTGACGTGTCGTCACTAAGAAGCAGCTCAGGACAGGGCAAAGCACCCCTCCACCAAGTATTGCACTGGTCAGATCTTCTGCAAAGACCTCTTTAAAGATTTAAAAAGTAAAGATGTCACTTTGATGGTTAAAGTGCACCTGACCGAAGCTGTGGTCTTTTCAATTGCTTCATATGCAGGCAAAAGCTGGACAGTGAATAAGGAAGACAAAAGAAGAATTGATGCATTTGAATTAGATTGCCAGAAGAACACACAAGTCTGTTTTGGAAGAAGTACAGTGAGAATGCTCCTTAGAGTCGAGGATGGCGGGACTTTGACTCGTTTACTTTGGACATGTTATCAGGAAAGACCAGTCACTATAAATGGACATCATGGTTGGTAAAGTAGAAGATCAATGGAAACTAGAGAAACCCTCGATGAGATGGATTGACACAATAGCCACAACAATAGACTCAAACATACCAACGATCATGAAGATGGTGCAGGACCTGGCAACATTTCGTTCTGATATACCTAAGGTTGCTATGAGTCAGAGCTGACTTGACAGCAACTAACAACTACAAGTCACAGTGGGAAAAAATGAGAAATTTGATAACATTGTTATTGTTTTTGTTAGGTGTTGTTGAGGGGGTTCTGACTCATAGTGACCCTATGTACAATGGAACGAAAACCTGCACCATCATCACAATCATTGCTATGTTTGAGCCCACTGTTGCAGCCACTGTGTCAGTCCATCTTGTTGAGGGTCTTCCTCTTTCTTGCTGACCCTCTGCTTTACCAAGCATGATGTAATTATCCAGGGACTGGTCCCTCCTGATAACATGTCCAAAGTATGCAAGATGAAGTCTCACCATTCTCGCCTCCTGTACTTCTTCCAAGACGGATTTGCTCATTCTTCTGGCAGTCCACGATATCTTCAGTATTCTTCACCAAAACCATAATTCAAAGGCATCAATTCTTCTTTGATTTTCCTTATTCGTTGTCCAGCTTTTGCATGCATTTGAGGCAATTGAAGATACCATGGTTTGTGTCAGGCACATCTTAACCTTCCAAGTGACATCTTTGCTTTTCAACACTTGAAAGAGGGCTTTTGCAGCAGAATTGCCCAGTGCAACATGTCGTTTGATTTCTTGACTGCTATTTCCATGGGTGTTGTTGTGGATTCAAGTAAAAAGAAATCCTTGACAACTTCAATATGGGAAACTTGATAATATTGTTATTGTTAGATTGAATTAAATAGTTAAGACAACATGTTACTTCCTGGAATTTATCCTTTCCAAAATAACTTAGACAATTTAAGCTCTAAAATTTTTGCAAGACTTCTGGGCAACATGGTGCTATAGACAGAAGCACCACACCATCCCTCCACAGCAAAGATCCGAAAAACTAAGTCAGACAGAGACACACATCAATCCTGAAACCTTAAGCATCAAGCGAAGAGATAAAGAACTCAGCCAAGCACCAAATGGAATAAGAAACTGACAGAGAGAGCAAGGAGAGATACATGTAGAGGTCCCCTATCAGCTAATGCAGCATGCATCTGCCATCTTGGACTCGTATCAGAGATTGGCAAATGGGGTACAAGAAAGCAGCTTCACAGAGCTTCCAGCAGGAGACAGAACAACCGGTAACCAGTGATATACGCTGTTCCACCCCGCACCCTTCTTCACCCCCACTCAGCCTCCTCTGCTTCCCGTGGCCACAGCCTCTTGGCTGGGAAGCACCGGCTTCACCCCTGAGCTGCTTGGATTCCACCCACCAGCACTGGCTGGCTCCCTGAGTGCCGTTTGTTCACTGCTGGTGTTGATTTTTCCACTTCTTTAGATTTCTTCCTTACCTCTCACCACCTCTCCCTCCTTTCTCTCAAATACCTGGCTTTGTGCGCCATGTTTGCTTCTTCCTGAAAGGCTGTGAATGATGGCTCGATTGTGAAACTGCTTCCCAGCCCGTGTTGCCACACTGGTGGGATCTCTGGGGCTTTTGTTTGTTTGTTCTAATTTGTTCTGTTCTGGTTTGTTTGTTTGTTTGTTTTCTTTTTCTTTTCTCTGCTTGGGAGCCCCTTCTAGCAGGGCAGTACTGTGTGGCTTGGGAGCTACTCCCTTACTCTGCGCACATGCAAAGTGGCGTCCCTGGGGGCATTTCTTTTTCTTGTTTTTTTTTGTTTCTTTGTTTTGTTTTCTTCTCTCTCTTGTTCCCTTTTTGTCTTTCTTCATTTGCAGTTTCTCTTCTCTCTATACTTACCTTCTCTTCCTGTCTCCTGAATACCTGGTGCTGTGTGACACCTCTACTCCTTCTAGCCAGGCTGTACTTCATGGCCTGGGTGTAACTTCCCAGCCGCACCAGTGGGACCCCTGGGCGCTCTTTTTTTTAATTCATTTTTTTTTCTTTTACCCTTTTTCTTTTTTTTCCTTTTTGTTTTTCTTCATTTCCCAGTCTCTCATCTCTCCACCCCAATGGCAAGCTCCCTTAGCACTCTTTTTTGTTTGTTTGTGTGTATGTTTTTGGCTCCTGTTCCTCTCTCCTC
>NW_004444008.1:558306-568721 GCF_000243295.1 Trichechus manatus latirostris | reverse complement strand
TAAAAAAAAAAAAAAATTAAAAAAAAAAATCCAACTATATGCTGTCTACAGAATTCATTATAAATATATAGATAGGTTAAATGTAAAAGAAAGTAAAAGGATGGAAAATATGTGCCTTGCAAACTCACCAAGAGAAAGCTGAAGTAGCTATATTAATATCAGATAAAGTGCACTTCAGAACAAAAGGAACATTATTAGGGATAAAGAGGGACATTAGATAATGATAAAGGGATCTTTTGTCCCAAAAGATGTAATAATCCTAAATACCTCAAAATACATGAAGCAGTTAGTTCTACTCTGACACACATGGCATCGCCATGAGCCTGAGTTGACTTGACTGCAACTGGTTTTGTAAAGTCAACTATCTTGACAGTTCCCACAAACAAACGTCCTGAAATCAACCATCTTCATCTCAGCATGCTCTAAAACAATGACATTTCTCTCTATAGAACATTGGACAGCAGAAGTTTAAAAAAAAATGCAAATATTTCTTTTAGGTGTTTAAGAGAATACACAACTATTGATAATGGAGAATGGGTCTTTTGTCATGTACAAATGGGAAGCATATCAAATGAAGTCATTGTTGTTACAGAAAAAAAAAATACATAAAGCAGCTGATATAACTAAAAGGTGAAATCAATAAACCCACAATTACAGCTGGAGACGTTAATATTCTTTTCTCAGTAACTGATAGAACAAAGATGCAGAAAATCAGTGAAGATATGATGTCATGTAAAATTCTGTCTAATTGACCAAACTGAACTCTTAGATTCTTTTATTGTATTTTTATTTCTAGCATTTCCATTAATTTTTTTTTTTTTTAGTTTTCCTGTCTCTGCTAAAATTCCACATCTCCTCACAAGTGTTGTTCACCCAAAATCTTTTTAGTATCTTTTCATAATTAAAGTCCCTGTCTGATGATTCCAATATATTTGTGCTGTCTTTGGATCTGCTTCTATTGACTAGTTTCCTTCTTGAACATGGGTTTCATTTTGTTGTCTCTTCATGTGTCTTGTAATTTTGATTGTATATCAGACATTTTGTAAAGAGGAAGTGCAGAGATTAAAATGACTATATTTACTTCCAGAAAAAGGTGCACCCCATCTTGAATCAGTTCTCTAGAGAGGGGTCTAAGTCAGTCTGCAGTTGATCAGGTCAGTCGATTCAGTTCACCACTGGTTTCAAATGTCTCAATGATGGGACCTGGACTTTTCTTTCTACAGAGCTTTAGGTTTGAACACTGGCAAGATTCTGAAGTTCACTTTGTGCTTTACAGCTGAACTGCCAGCTTTCTCATCCTTGGGAGATTTCTCTCTGCTTTGTAGACTAAATGACAGCATTTTGGCTCACTGGGTTATTCTTTTTGCTTTCTGTGCCACAGGAGATCTCTGTTTGCCTGTGGAGGTATCTGCCTTAGACCCTGTGAAGGTCCAGAATGACTCAGAGGGGTTTTTCTCAGCTTTCCTGACTCTCCCTCACCCTTTAGTAGCCAAAGCATGAAGGGGTTTCTATCTGCTCTCCTGCTTCTCCCGCATCCTTCTGTAGCTAAAAGCCTAGAGTGCTATGGTGGACTTTGCTTCACACTCCCACATCATCCCCTCCTGTAAAGGGCTGCTGCCTTATCCTGTGCACCTCAGGGGAGATGTCTCAGCTTTACCACATTGCTTTGAGTCCTGAGGGAAGGAGTTGGCATGTAGGTGCAGAGTCTCTCTGTGGCTGGGACTCCTGGAATTCTAATCTGTCATTCCCACCCATACATGAGTATTAAGAGTTCCTTATCTTAGACTACAATGGACTCCTCCTCAGTCACCACCCTGTTGGGGAGAGACCAGTCTCACGTCTCCTGTCTCCTATGAGGGGCTCCTCAGTTCCTGGAGTTTGATTTATGGAGGTGCCCTTGCAACCTCAGCTCTCCAATGGGTTTTTAAAAACTATTTGGTTACTCAACTGGCTTGCTTAGGTTGTTAGGTAAGAATGACATTCTCTTGTAACTTACTACATCCTAACTAGAAGTGGAAGTTAAATGTGTATTTTTATATAAACTTATTTTATTTGTTGAATATTTAAAGGATACATTTTCTAATTTTTATTTTGACAGTAAGTTTGCAAGAACAGTGTTGTTGTTGTTGTTAGGTGCCATCAAGTCAGTTCTGACTCATAGCGACCCCACGTACAGCAGAAGGAAACACGGCCCAATCCTGTGCCATCCTCACAATCCTTGCTATGTTTGAGCTCATTGTTGCAGCCATTGCAGTAAAAAGACGTTTTTCCCCTGAGCCATTTGAGAGCAAACTTCCAGCCTGGTATCTCATCAGCTTGTGCTCTGGCAACCTGTGCTGGGTTGCCACACTACATCCCCATGCGTGGACCCCCCACGTATCCTGCTCGGGCTCAACACACCACACAGAACTGCTCCCCCTACACACGCACCAACTGCATGGGTCTCTGATTCTGAGATCAGGATGGGGGACATCACCTGCAGCAGGCAATGTCACCTGGGTGCAGGTAAGTGGGGGAAAGCACAGCCCAGGGAGCCAGCCGCAGTGATGGCCCAGCAAGCTGAGCCTGGACATGGAGGAAGTGGGAGGGCCCCATAAGGACGAGGTCCTGGGCGCTGGTCCCTAAGCCAGGCAGAAGGCTGGGGGCCTTCGGGAAGGGCAGACCCTGCTGCAGGCCCACAAGGTAAACAGACAGACAGACAGCAGAGGTGCTGCCGGAGCTGTTTGCCAGGTAACTTGATTGAGTGTAAGCCCGTTTTGTGGCTTTCCCCATCCCAGGTGTATTCCCTACGAAGACCGAAGACCGACCACCCGACAAGGAAACAGCTACACCTCCGTTCTTTGCCTGCTTTTGTTTTACGTAAAAGGCAGGACCTAATCTCAAGGAGCACTGGGACGGGCTGTTTATCTTCCCAGCCCACGGAAACGCGGCAGCCCCTGGCAAAGGCTTTGAACTCCAGCCAGCAGTCCTGGAAGGCCCGCTAGCCGCAATTAATGGGCAGAGGAAGGAACGAGCTCTTATCTGAAATGTGGTGGGACAAAGCCAAGCCCTGGGGGCTCACGGGGCTGCCAAGGGCAAGGCTGAGTGGTGGCGTCAGTGGCGGGAGGGGTCAGCTTCTCTCTACAAGAGATGTCAGGAGACAGGGGGCAGTCAGAGGGTGGGAGCAGGTGTCCATCCAACTGCTAGAAACCACCTGGGCCGGCTCCCCGTACAGCAAGGACCGGGGCACGTAGTGAGAACCAGCACAGGCACTGCTGAGCCTCCTGGGAACAAGCGGCGCCTACCCAACACCCTCCTCTAGCACCCCCTCCTGGCATCCTCACCCAGCTCCCCTTGCCCCAGCGGCATGCGGGCACAGGTGTCCAACCTGTGCTCCTTGGCACTGCTGATGTGGCTGATGGGCCCTGTAAGCCCAGAGACCCCAGTTGACCAGGGGCCAGGGTTGGAGCCCCCCAATGTGCCCCGGAACAGCAGCGGGGTCCCAGTGGCCAGCTTGCAGTGGCTCTCGGTCCATGTGCCCTTCTTCATCACCTTTTGGATCCTGGTGGCCCTCTCGTCCCTTCTGGGTAAGCACGCGGGTCAGAGGTGGGAGGGCGTCATCCCTACCGGCTGGTTTTGGTAACGGGGTTTTCTGGTTTCATGTGTGATTTCTCAAGTGTCCACAAATGTTTGCCACTGAACACTCTTCCTCCACACTATAGAGAGGCCACAGCGTGCCCTGGTGAGGCCAATGGGCAGAGGTCACTCAGCCTCCCAGACCCTGAGGCCCTTCCGGGGCTCTGTCAGCCACGTGTCAGCCTGGGTCGGGGGCAGGTCCAGCTATGGGACCTGGGGGCTTCAGCAGGCATCTTTAAGGAAAGGCCCCACCCGGGGTGGCCGCTGTTGGGGGAGGGCCTCGTGCCAGGGGTCGGTGTGTCTGTGAGAAGTGACCCCAGAGAGGGCGCCCTCTTGAGTGGGTCGGTGGTCGCTTCCACTGTTGGTTCACTTGTTTAGCTGTTTATATTGATTCTAATGTCAAGTACCCCGTGTTTTCACAAATCTCACATCAGAGCAGCCTGAATGTGGGACGGTTCATTCTTTATAAAACACGCACCCTCTCAGTAAAATCACACAGAGCAAATAATTTGTCCCTTAGGGTGAATCGGTTTTGTGGGCTGCGGTGTCAAGTGAAGTTAAAAATTGATCACCCGGCGAATGATCTAATTAAAGTGAAAATATCAAATGTCACATAAAATAAATATTTTGTATTTTATGATATATTTCTCTATTCCATGAGGTAAATTACTGATATTTTATACAAAACACAACGTATATGATCATGTCTGGCTCAGTGACCCCATCTTTACAAAGACTTGACCTGGCTGGGATCTTGCCCACTCCGCCTCCCTTTGCACATGGGGCTGGTGGACCGCTGAGCAAGGGAGAGCAGAGGCAGGTGCTGGGGTCTGTGGTGGGGAGGGCAAGGAGCTGAGAGGCAGAGCCCCGGGCTGGATGCTGTGCAGTCACTGTGGCCTCATGTCCTTCCCCAGCTGCTTTTCTGACCAGTACCCTCAGCCAGTCCCGCCTCAGGCTCAGGTTAGCAGGAGTGAGTGGGAAAAGAATATGGAAATGTTCTGCCAACAGAGGTCACCTTTCAAGAAGCTGGAGCCGGTGTAGGGCCCCTCGTAGACACAAGGCCGTCCCCACCCTGAGTGGGCTGGAAACTCCCCTGTGTCACCGCTCTCACCCACGGTCACTCCGAAGCCTGTGGCAGACGGGGTCCGCTCACACGCTGTCACCTCGGAGCCTCAGAAGAATCCGCCCAGAGGGATGGAGAGGCACCTGCTCACTTGTGGCCGAGCAATGCAGGTTCCTCAGGGCTGCAGGAGCCCCTCTGGCACCCCACTGTCGGGTCCGGCCTGGCTGCAGGCCCTTTTCCTCAGGGGTCTGTCCTCTGGGGCCAACAGGTGGGGCATTGTCATCAGCTGAGCAAAGAAACTGAGTCCAG
This sequence comes from Trichechus manatus latirostris, assembly GCF_000243295.1. Classification (NCBI taxonomy): domain Eukaryota; kingdom Metazoa; phylum Chordata; class Mammalia; order Sirenia; family Trichechidae; genus Trichechus; species Trichechus manatus. Next base: position 563,734 of record NW_004444008.1, on the reverse strand, counting down.
CTCCCCAGCCCCTTTCCTGCCATTCTGAAATCCAGACAGCTGAGAATGGAAAGGTTTTCCTAAACTGGGTACAGCCTTTCACCCTTGGGCTCTGGCTGGGCTGTGCTGGAGTGGAGACAAGGAGGAGGGGTCATCGTGGGGCCTGGAGGCTGGAAGTCACGAGGGGAGCAGGTCAGGCTGTGTGCAGGCACCAGACGGTCCTCGGCCAACCTGGACGGCCACCTCAAGCTACAGCTCCATTTCTGTGGGTCAGATGTGAAGGTGGCTGGAGTGTCGCCTCCCTCTGTGCAGAGGAGTCATTTTCAGGGCTGCACAAGAAGCAGTTAATGTGCATTTGAGCTTGTAGGACAAGATAACTAGCAGCCTCTTCTTGTGACTGCAGGGATGGGACTGCTGGTGGTGAGGCCGGGCTCAGTGGAGGCCTGGTGGCTGCCTCACGCATCCCTTCAGTAAGCGTTTACTGAGTGCTGGGAGCATGAGACCCTGGGGGGCACAAGTGAGCCAAGCAGATGAAGCCCCTGCTCATGGACCTCACATTCTAGAGGGGAAGATGTGATCAGCATGGTCAGTAAGTCAACTCATGGCAGGTTAGAGGTAAAAAGAGACTGTGCCCTCCAGCGGGGGCGGGGTGGGGAAGAACTGGAGGATCTGAGGGGGTGGATCCCATGCAGGGTGAATGGGGTGGCCCAGGGGGGCCTCCAAGACGAGGGGGACTTGAGTCAAGTGAGGGAGGCGGAAACAGTAAAGACCAGGGACGGAAAAGGACAAGGAAATGGTCCTGGACTGAGCACAGGGACAGAGGCCGCGTTGGCAAACCCCTTCCCCTGTGAGAAGGGGGCCATTGTGATGTTGATAAACCCGTTTCACTGTGACAAAGGGGCCATTGTCACATTGACAAACCTGTTTTACTCTTATGAAGGGGACCATCATGACACTGACAAACTCATTTCTCTGTTATGATGAGGACCATTGCGATGTTGACAAACCCATTTCACTGTGATGATGGAGCCATCATGATGCTGACGAAGTGCTTCATTCTGATGAGGGGGCCATCATAACATTGACAAACACATTTCACTGTGACAAGGGGCCATCGTAATGTTGACAAACACATTTCACTGTGACAAGGGGCCATCGTAATGTTGACAAACACATTTCACTGTGATGAGGGGGCCACCGTAATGTTGACAAACACAATTGTGACAAGGGGGCCACTGTAATGTTGACAAACACATATCACTGTGACGAGGGGGCCACAGTAATCTTGACAAACACATTTCACTGTGACAAGGGGGCCATCATAATGTTGACAAACACGTATCACTGTGACGAGGGGGCCATTGTAACATCGAAAAACCTGTTTCACTATGACAAAGACAGAAAAGCTATACTGGAGGGGAAACATTAGGGGCAGGAGAAACAGCTCACACTTAGAGGGTTTAGCTGGAAAGGTGGCAATGGAATGATATGGTGGCTGGCGAGACAATAACAGCACCCACTTTGTCGGGTGTGGCGAAGATGAGCTGACAGAAAATGCCTAGAGCCACGTCTGGTATGTGGTGACCTCCCTGTGTCACCGTCAGTGTTGCTGTTGTGAGGGGCAGCCTATGTCATTTCGAGCCCTTGCTTCCACCCAGCCCATGTCTAAATGCAGTTGCGTGCCCCGTGTGTGGAGCCTGTGTCAGCACCGTCCCCAGGCTCACCTGTGAGGGGAGGGGCTTAGACACCTATCAGGTGGGCGTGAGCCTAGGGCCCCTTGTGCACCTCTGCCCTGCCTGCTCCATTTCCCCACCCCACCTTTTCGTAGCCCTCCTTGTCTGTGCACACTCAGAATCTCGTCCCCTCGGGAGAGAATTCTGCCCTCAGGTCTGCAGAAGCTTCTGGGTTGTTATCCCATTTTCCTGAGATGCCTGAAGCTTGGGAGCAAAGGGTCTGTTTCCTCCTTGTCATTTTCTTTAAACCAGTTGAGTACAAATGTCACTTAACTGTGTTGTATTAGAACAGGCTCCAAAGGCTACCTTCTTACTGATGAGAAAATCAAGGCCCCAAATCAGCTCCTTTGACCCCAGAGGAGTGGACTGTGGTTCAAGGGCAAACTTCTGACAAAGGGGGTCTCTGATACCCTCTGAGGGCTAATGATCACCCTCCTTTCTTTGGGGTGTGCAGAGCCCTGTGCACATGACTATGGTGGCTTCCTTCCTCAGAAAAATGAGGCAGCTCCACATTCCCAAACGTCCCTTCCTGGAATCCCAGGGTTGAGCAGAATGCACATTTCTTCAAAGATGTATTGTTGTAACCCTTTGAAAGAATCTAGGGAAACAAAGATGAATAATACTACTTAAACAAAGATTTGGTCAAGAAGAAAACATGCTTTCCAAGTTCAGGGCTTATAAATGGACAGAACAGTGTTGTTTGCTCTTGGCTTACATGCCCCTTGCTGGTGCAGGGCCAGGCCTGGGAGCCAGGGAAAGAAGAGGTTCCCAAACAGCAGCTCTGCCCAGCTGTGCACGACAAGACCAAGAGACCTGAGCAACGACTGCTAAGAAGAAATAGAATGTATGTCACAGTGAAAACCTGAAAACAGCTGAGATGTCCACCAGTGGCCAAAGAATGGTTAAATAAGTCATAGAACATTCTAGAACACTCATGTCATGGAAGATTATGCAGCTGTTTTAGATAGATAGCTAGAATGTTGTTAGTGTTGTAAGGTGCCATTGAGTCAGTCCCAACTCATAGCAACCCTATGTACAACAGAACAAAACACTGCCCAGTCCTGCACCATCCTCATAATCGTTGTTATGCTTGAGGCTATTGTTGCAGCCACTGTGTCAATCCATCTCATTGAGGGTCTTCCTCTTTTTCACTGATCCTCTACCTTACCAAGCATGATGTCCTTCTCCAGGGATTGGTCCTTCCTGATAACACGTCCAAAGTATGTGAGACGAATTCTCGCCATCCTCGTTTCTAAGGAGCACTCTTGCAGTACTTCTTTCAAGACAGACTTGTTCGTTCTTTCTGCAGTCCATGGTATATTCAATATTCTTCAACAACACCATAATTCAAAGGCATTGATTCTCCTTTGGTCTTCCTTATTCATTGTCCATCTTTTGCATGCATACGAGGCGATTGAAAATATCATAGCTTGGGTCAGGTGCACCTCAGTCCTCAAAATGACATCTTTGCTTTTTAGCACTTTAAAGAGGTCTTTTGCAGCAGATTTCCCTAATGAAATGCATCATTTGATTTCTTGACTACAGCTTCCATGGGTGTTGATTGTGATCCAAGTAAAATGAAATCCTTGACAGCTTCAATATTTTGAAATTCTAGCTAGACTGTTAGTTGTTATAAGGTGCCATTGAGTTGGTTCCAACTCATAGCGACCTGATGTACAACAGAACCAAACACTGCCTGGTCCTGCATCATCTTCATAATCATTGTTTTGCTTGACCCCATTGTTGTAGCCACTGTGTCAATCCATCTCATTGAGAGTCTTCCTCTGTTTTGCTGACCCTCTAGACTAGAGATAAATATGCATAGATATAGTTAGATGATAGAGAGGTAATTTGAAAGATTGACGGATGGATGGATAGATGATACATAGAGAGATAGAGAGTTATAGAAGAATTGATGCATTTGAATTATGGTGTTGATGAAGAATAATCAATATACAATGGACTGCCAGAAGAACAAACAAATCTGTCTTGGAAGAAGTACCATATTTTTGTGCAAATAACGCACACCTTCTACATTTGTTTCGAGAGGTAGTTTCATAAGCTCAGCTATGCCAATTTTTTTTTTACCTGTTGCTGTAAAAAATTTAGCATACTGTGCCTACAAAAATAACTCACAGGGGAAGGATGAGGTTGGCAAACAGGTGTAGAAGGTGTGTATTATTTGCATAAAAATAAGGTACAACCAGAATGCTCTTAGAAGTGAAGATGGCGAGACTTCATCTCACGTACTTTGGACATGTTATCAGGAGGGACCAGGCCCTGGAGAAGGACATCATGCTTGGTAAATGTGATTGTTAAGGTTGCGTGTCAACTTGGCTGGGCCATGATTCTCAATGGTTTGGCAGTTATGATGTAGTTTGGCAGTCATATAAAGATGTAATCACTTCCATGGTGAGATCTGATATAATGTGATCACCTCCATGATGGGATCTGCTGTGAGTAGCCAATCAGTTGAAAAGCGGTTTCCTTGGGAGTGTGGCCTGCATCCAATATAGGTGGACTTTCTGGCAAAACTCACTGGCTTTTGCTTGCTCTGGATCCTGTAGCTGGCTCCTGTTTGTCTGACCTCCAGTTTTTGGAACTTCAGCCAGCGGCTTACCTGTCGTCTTGCCTGCCAATCTTGGGACGCATCAGCCTCTGCAGTCTGTGAGACAGAGGCTTGCTGCCTGACCTGTTGATCTTGGGTTCACTGGCTTCTGCAGCTGCATGAGTCAGGAGAAGCCTCCAGCCTGACCCACAGACTTGGGACTTTCCTGCCTCTACAACCTACTGAGCTATTTCCTTGATATAAACATCTCTTTATATGTTTATACCTTTACTGGTTTTGCTTCTCTAGAGAACTCATCCTAATACAGTAGAGGGTCAGCAAAAAAGAGAAAGACCCTTGAGGAGATGGATTGACATAGTGGCTGCAGCAATGGGCTCAAACAAAGCAACAATTGTGAGAATGGTGCGGGACTGGGCAGTGTTTTGTTCTGTTGTACGTAAGATTGCTATGAGTCAGAACTGAATCAATGGTACCCAACAATAACAACAGAGAGGTAGATGATAGATAGCTAGATAGCTAGGTAGGTAGGTAGATGATTAGATAGATAGATAGATAGATAGATAGATTAGATAAAAAGAGATACAGAGAAAGAGAGATATCACTGACATGGAAAAATCTCCAAGAGGTGGTAAAGTGGAGGGAGCATATTGCAGAAAAATATGCTTAAACTCTTCCCCTCATCCATATGCACATGTGGATACATATGTCTACTACTGCCTAGAAAAAGAAGCAAACTTCTAAGGGTGGCCACCTCTGGGGAAGAGGCATGAGGTGGAATGTGGGGATGGGAAGAATATTTCTGAGTCTCTTACAAAGGGAATGCCACTACTATTTTTTCTGCATTTCCTTCAAAAACACAGAAGGAAGAAATACAATAAATCAAATCATGTGTTTTTCTGCCTCCAAGACTAGATACTTGAGAAGATTCATTCAGATTTTGAAACTCTGAGTGGAATGTAGGGGATAAATCAGGTGTCCTGAGACCGGAGAGGGTCATCATCACACTCTCCTGGCTGGACCTCAACAGGTCAGTCCCCTTTCCAGGCAACATCTCCATGACGTTGTTGTTGTTCGGTGCCATCGAGTCAGTTCTGACTCATGGTGACCCTACGTACCACAGAACGAAGCACTGCCCAGTCTTGTGCCA
>NW_004444008.1:550402-557972 GCF_000243295.1 Trichechus manatus latirostris | reverse complement strand
CCATAATTCAAAGGCATCAATTCTTCTTCAGGTTTCCTTATTCATTGTCCAGCATTAGCATGCATTCGAGGCGGGTGAAAATACCATGGCTTGGGTCAGGTGCACCTTAGTCCTCAAAGCAACATCTTTGCTTTTGAACACTTTAATGAGGTCTTTTGCAGTAGATTTGCCCAGTGAAATAGGTTGTTTGATTTCTTGACTGCTTCTTCCATGGTTATTGATTGTGGATCCAAGTAAAATGAAACCCTTGACAACTTCATTATTTTCTCCATTTATCATGATGTTGCTTGTTCGTCCAGTTGTGAGGATTTTTGTTTTCTTTATGTTGAACTGTAATCCATACTAAAGGCTGTGGTCTTTGATCTTCATCTGTAAGTGCTTCAAGTTCTCTTCACTTTCAGCAAACAAGGTTGTGTCATGTGCATATTGCAGGTTGCTAATGAGTCTTTCTCCAACCCTGATGCCGCGTTCTTCTTCATATAGTCCAGCTTCTCAGATTATTTGCTCAGCATCCACACTACTGAAACTAAACCTGTTGCTGTTGAGTCGATTCCAACTCATAGCGAATCTATAGGGCAGGGTAGAACTGCTCCATAGGGTTTCCAAGGAGTGGCTGGTGGATTTGAACTGCCAACCTTTTGGTTAGCAGCCAAACTCTTAACCACTGCACCACCAGGATTGAATAAGTATGGTGAAAGCATACAACCATGACACATACCTTTCCTGATTTTCAACCATGCAGTAATCCCTTGTTCTGTTCAAACGACTGTCTCTTGATCTATGTACAGATTCTGCACGAAGACAATTATATTCCCTTTCTTCATAATGTTACCCATAATTTGTTAAGAGCCACACAGTCAAATGCCTTTGTGTAGTCAATAAAACACAGGTAAACATATTTCTGGTATTCTCTGCTTTCAGGCAAGACCCATCTGACATCAGCAATGATATCCCTCGTTCCATGCCCTCTTCTGAATTCTGCTTGAATTTCTGGCTGTTTCTGAATGATCTTCAGCAAAATTTTACTTGTATGTGATATTGAAGATATTGTCTGATAATTTCTGCATTCTGTTGGATCGCCTTTCTTTGGAATGGGCACAAATTTGGATATTTTCCAGTTGGTTGGCTAGGTAGCTGTGTTCCAAATTTCTTGGCATAGATGAGTTAGCACTTCCAGCGTTGCATCTGTTTGTTGAAACATCTTAATTGGTATTCCATCAATTCCTGGAGACTTAATTTTTGCCAATGCCTTCAGTGCAGCTTGGACTTCGTCCTTCAATACCATCAGTTTTTGATCATATGCTACCTCCTGAAATGACTGACTGTCGACTAATTCTTTTTGGTACTGTGACTCTGTATATTCCTTCCACCTCCATTGGGCTAGATAATAGAGGGTGTTCATTAACATCCTGTAACCTTTAAAGGATGTCCATAGTCTTAAATAATTACATTAAAAAATTAAAAAGGCTGAATATCAATAACCAAAACGTCCAGCTTAAGAAGTTGGACAGAGGAAAATAAAGTAAATACAAAGAAAAAAATAATGAAGATCTACCAGTAGTTGCCCTTGAGTCTATTCCAACGTATAGTGACCCCATGTGTGTCAGAGTGAAACTGTGCTCCGTGGGGTTTTCAATGACTGATTTTTTTGGAAGTAGATCTTCAGGCCTTTCTTCCGAAGTACCTCTAGGTGGACTCAAACCTCCAGTCTTTAGGTTAGCAGCTGAGTGTGTTCACTGTTTGCACCACCCAGGGACTAGATAGCAGAAGTCGAAATACAGAAGCCCGCAAACACCTCAAGGGTGGGCATCTTTGTTTCATCCCCTAAGCCTAGGACACACCCAATATATATCAGACACCCCAAAAGTATTTGTTGAGTGAATGAATGAAATATAAAATTGAGAGACAATGGAGAGGCTTAATAGGGCCAAAAGTGGCTTTTTGGAACAGCTAAGAAATAGACTACACTTTGACATGAAGAAAAAAGAGAGAAGACACAAATTAGAGATAGAAGGGGGTACGTAATGGGCTCAGCAGAGCTCTCTCTGACACACACACACAAATGAACAGTTTCTAGAAAAACACAAGCCATCAAATTGAGTCAAGAAGACATAAATCTGAATAACTATAACCATTACAGAAATGGGGTCAGTGGTTAAAAATGTATCTGCCCCTCGAAAGAAACGAATTCTCTACCTGAGTTTAGTGGCCAATTGCTTTGGACCCCTTGTCCCACCAAGAACAATGAGAAAAGATGGCCATTTGTCTTCAGCCATCCCAGAACGATAGACGTTGAGAGTTTGCAGGGGAAAAACCTGAAGAGGAGGGAGCCAGGCTGCACGATCCGACGTGGACTTGAGTGCGGTGGCCACCATGACCCAGCCGTCCACGCCCAGAGGACTCAGAGAGACACAGAAGGGCCACCATGGTACCCAGTGCTCACCATGGGCTCCTCTGACACCCTCGTGGGGCCCACAGGGTCTCTGTCTCAACCCCTGCCATACTCACAAGGACGTGCAGGTGACATCCGCTTATTCTTCACTTGCTACAAGACAGAGCCAGAACTCCACAGAAAACAGGGCGAGGCCACAACGAAGGGGGTGAGTCCCACTGGATTCTGAAAACCTGGCACCCAAGAATGCAGGGAACGCAGGCACCTGGGGGAAGGCACCTGGAAGTTCTCTTGGTGCTGCGAGTCCAGAAACCCACCCCTGCTCCTCAGGAGTGGGCGTGGAGCTAGGGCCAACTGAAATCCACTGGGAGAAATGCTTCCCTCAGAGAAGTTCTTTGGCCCCTGAACAGCAGGGGTGCAGCCTGAGACCTGCAGTGCTTACCCCATAGTCCAGCGGGCTCCTCCACCAGCTGCCCATTCCCCCAGGCAGGTGGACACTGGCCAGGTGTCTGTCTGCCAGGTGTGTGTGTGCCAGGTGTGTGCCAGGTGACTGAGAACTGTGTTCCAAGTGTGTTCCAGGTGTGCTCCAGGTGCCTGTCAGGTGTCTGCTGCTCAGTGTCACTGCTGCTCCTCCCACTCTGTCCTCATGAACTCTCCCAGGAAGCAGCCAATGTGGACCAGCCAAACCCGCCCTAAGTAGTCAGGATTCCCCGAAGCCCCAGGTGTGCCACAGGCATAGCAACCTTCCCGGTGTGCCACTGAAGGAATGGGCACCCACCTTGTTATCAGAAGACCTCATCCCCTCGGAGGCTAGGGACGAGCCCACAGGTGGGTCCAAGTGTGTGTCCCCACAAGCACAGCTGAGATGTGTGACCTCAGGCGGGCACTGCGCAGCCCCCCTGAGAGGAGCCCCAAGGTCGTTTTTGAGATGGATGAAGAGGGCCATTGGCTGGTGTTTGTTCCAGAACACACTCCCTGATGGGAAACCTGATGTCTGCTGCTCTGTCTGAAGATACCCCAGAGGGTCCCTACCACCCCTGACATGGTCACAAGGCCTCAGAGTTGCTCAGTCTGGGGTTTATGCTCTCAGGTACCAGGTCAAAACTGAGCATGAGGTGCACCTTCCTGGCCAGGGACTCAGTGCAGACCCTGGGTGGCTCATAGACATGCCCTGGCCTTGGCTCCAGGGCCCATGAGTTCGTCCGTGTTGGGTAACAGAGAGCAGAGGTTGGAGCCGTGCCACTGGATACAGGAGCAATTCTCCTCGAGGATGCAGCCCTGCAGCTCTGTAGCTCCCACTTAACCTCACGTGGTCTTGGGGGCGAGACGACCCTGCTGCATCCTAACCCCTCTGTCAGCACCTCTGCTCCGGAGGGGCCGGGGTCAGATAAGGACAAGGCAGTTGGGCCCGGGAAGTGGCTGGCCCTAGCTGAGAAGGACAGGTGCAGCCAAGGCTCACCCCTTCTTGCTTCTCACCTTTGTCTTCCTTCATCTTTGGGGGACCCGACCTTGAATACTCATCCTCTCTCCCCCCGGAATAAGCGTGGCCCTCACTGGTGTGCTCCTTTCCAGTGATCACCTCCTGCCCTGTAGGCTCCATCACCATTCAATGACTCACATGTTCTTACCTTCTGTACACAGAAGCCCCTTTCTTCTAGATGCCCTTCTGAAAGGAAGCCCATGATGACCCCACACTGAAAGAAGGAGAGGTGGGATGACCTCTGTATGAGTTCACTAGAGCTGCTATGACAAAGGACCACAAGCTTGGAAGGGGCGTGGGAAGAACAGAAATTACTGCCTCACAGTTCTAGAGCTCAGAATTCCAAACTCGGGGTGTGAGCAGGCCATGCTCGCTCCACAGGCTCCAGGGCAGGAGGCTCCCTTGTCTCTCCAGCTTCTGGTGGCTCCAGGCCTTGGCTTGTGGTCGCATCTCTGCAGTCTCTGCTCCATCTTCCATGCCCTTGGCTTGCAGCTGCATCTCCCCAGTCTCTGCTCCGTCTTCCATGGCCATCCACCCTCTGTGCCTAGGCTTCTTCTCTTCTGAAAGGACACCAGTCTTTGGTTTAGGACCCAGCCTGCTCCAGTAGGACCTCATGTTAACTTTATTATGTCATCTGCAAAGACCCTATTTCCAAATCAGGTCCCACTCAGAGGTTCCGGAGGTTAGGACTTGGATAGACATTTTTTTTTGTGGAGGGACACATTCAACCCATAATAATACGTAAATAGGTTATGCATAAAAGCGAATAAAAAAGGGTGAAGTGATATTTACACAGCGTCACTGTTGGTCGTGGTTGAACAAGTGCTGCGTGCTCCCCTAGACAGCTGGGCCAGCCCTCACCCCGGCCTTGTCCCTGGACGGGACGCCCATCCGGCCGCTCCCAGACCACGGTGCAGCACAGGAGGTCAGGGCTGCCCGCTAGGTGGCAGGCCTGTTGCTTTCTCTCCATCTTTACTCCTTCCTGCCTTTTTCTGTCAACTCCACAGCTCGGTCAGCACTTTGCTTTTATAATCGCAGAAAGAAAGCTGTTCTTGTTCATCCTGGGAACCCGGGTGTGCGTTTTGATTTTTCTCAGTGTTGTTTTCCTCAGCTGGAAATAAGCAAAGGAGATCAGAACCCAGAGGCCCAGTCAAGAGCATCCCTCAGCTGCACCGGAGCTTGTGGCTGGCCAGGCAGCCCTGGGCGTGTGGCTGGAGGCATAGGTCCCACGTCCCTCTCCCCCGAGGGGCAGTGGAAGCCCACACCATGCTGGCACTGCCCTCCTGGGGAGGGAGAAAGAACAGGGTCTTTGCTGGACCCCAGCTTCTGGGAGCCTCAGGCCAGTGACAGCAGGTGGACCCCGGTGGACTTGGAAGCCTGGCCAGTGTGGACATTCCCAGTGGCTGGCTGCCCCTCCCCTAGGGACATGTGGGACCTTGAGGTTCCTGCCAGTGTGGTCGTGTTGTGTGTCTACACCCCGAGCTGAAGCACTACCTCTTACTTCCATCTTAGCTTCCTCCTCACACGCTCACACCAGCCAAGTTCCAGAACATGAAGGCAGTATGCCCCGTGGGCAACAATTATCTCCAAAACCCTAAATCCTAGGCTCGATTCCTCAACCTGGTCATAGAGAAGAGAGACACGCCTAAACTCAATAGTAGGTGGATGATTGGCTGACACCTTATTTTTCTTTCCGCTATGAAATGCCCCACACACCACTCGTCAACATTTCTTGGGTTCTCAACTTGAGAGGTATGAACGAGAATGGCTATTTCTCAGGCCCCGTCTCAGGTCATAGTCTGCCCTTTTGTCAATGGTAAACAGTAGGGGGGCCACGAGGGTCCTTCACTGTCTCTTTGTTCTCTGGTGTAGCCAGTACAGCCAATGCCCACCTCCGGCCAGCTGGGCAGGTCATGGTGACACACGCCGGGTTGCTCCCCCTAGGGGTGAGGCCAGGCTGCCTCTTTCAGGGGGAGGGGCAGCTCCCCAAGGGCCTGGCCCCAGCTGGGGGTGGGGGTCTTGGTCCCTATGGGGAGTGGGCCTGGGCAGCCACCACAGTGCCCAGGACTGACCATACTGGCTATTTCCACAGACTGTCCCTAGGACAGAATGTGAGGATGGCAGGGCCGAGCTGCGTCGTAGACAAGGAAACTGCCACTCATAAAAGTTAAGTAACCTGGGCAAGGTCACACTGTTAGTAAGCTGCCCTTAAACTTGGTTTACCTCAGTGCTTATCTGTGATGACTCTTCCCAGGCGCCCGGAGACTGCAGGCTCCCTGCTCTGTGTTTGTTTTCTATTTATAGATGCCTTGTTCTGTGCTGAGTAGTTTTATAAGCTGCTTGGAATTTCTTTGGGAAGTAGATACGGTGAACACCCCCAACAAATAGACTCCAGGGTGGTTTGGTGAAAGGTAACGGCTCATTTAATCACCTTGCCATAAAGATGCTGCAGCAATATCAAGTGGAAAACTTGACAAGTAGAAAACCTGGCTGCTGGGGAAGACTCTGTGTGGTTCTCCTTATCCACTTCATCTCCTGCCTATAAATGCAACGTAAGGTGACGTGCATGAGGCTCCAAACCTGGAAGGAAATGGCTAGAAATGACAGAACAGCTGGCCTAGGGGTCGATATTCCTCATCTTACCTAATTTCTAATATTTCCTTTGAAAGTATATGGCCAGTATCTGTCACTCAGTCTGCAAAACAAATAATTTGTAAAGATCGTGTAGGTAATTCCACACCAAAAAGAAACTTGGCAGAAACAGCAGCCCGGCACCCTGCAGTGCTTATTTTTCTAAGGTTCACACATTTCACCTTCTACAGTCAGAAAAGCTTTCTGTCACCGGTTTTCTCCACATCTGGAGGAACCGTGACTACACCTGCTTCTAGGTGTCCCACCTTATTTCTCATGATGAAGATTTAAAGAGGTCTGGGAGACTTCTGGCAAAATAGCACTCTAGGCAGAAGCACCACACCATCCCTCCACAGCAAAGATCTGAAAAACTAAGCCGAACAGAGAAAACAACAATCCTGAAACCCTAAAACATCAAATGAAGGGATAAATAACTCAGCCAAGCACCAAATGGAGTGAGAAAACTGACAGAGAATGGAGAGCGAGGAGAGATTCATGCAGAGATCCCCATCAGCTAAGGCAGCGCAGATCCACCATCTTGGACTCCTATCAGAGACCAGCAAACGGGGGGTACAAGAGAGCAGCTTCACGGAGCTTCCAGAAGGAGACAAAACAACTGGTAATTTGCGATACATGCTTTCCCACCCCCCACCCTTCTTCACCCTCACTCGGCCTCCTCTGCTTCCCGTGGCCACAATCTCTTGTCCGGGAAGCACCAGATGCTTGGATTCCACCCACCCGAACAGGCCGGCTCTCTGAGTGCCATTTGTTGGCTGCTGGTGTTGCTTTTTTCCTCTTCTTTTGATTTCTTTCTTATCTCTCACCACCTCCCCCTCCTTTCCCTCAAATACCTGGCTCCGTGTGCCATTTTTACTTCTTCCTGAGGGGCTGCTGAGCTCTGTTTGAGTGTGGAGCTGCTTCCTGGTCTGGGCTGCCACGCTGGTGGGATCCCGGGGCTTTTGTACATTTGTTTTGAATTGTTAGTTTGTTTCCTTTTCCTTTTCTTGAGTTGGGAGCCCGTTCTGGCCAGGCGGTGCTGCGTGGCTTGTAACCTACCCCCTCGGCTT
>NW_004444008.1:535377-540198 GCF_000243295.1 Trichechus manatus latirostris | reverse complement strand
TGGTGTAGTGACCTTCTTGTGTCTTCTGCACCTTCGTGGTGCTTGGCATTTGTAGAGCTTCTTGGATCTGTGAATTTATAGTTTTCATCAAAATTGAAATTTTTTTGTCATTGTTTCTTCAAATGCTTGTTTTCTACACCTTTAAGAAGCCTTAGTGGTGCAGTGGTTAAGTGCTCGGCTATTAGCCAAAAGATCAGCAGTTCGAACCCAGCAGTGGCTCTGCTGGAGAAAGATGTGGCTGTTTGTTCCTGTAAAGATGTACAGCCAGGGAAACCCTACGAGTCAGAATCAACTCTACGACAGCGGGTTTGGTTTAGTGGATTCTCTGGGGACTAGTATATTAAACTGCTTGCCGTTGTCCCAAAGCTCACTTATTCTCTCATCCTTCTTTTCAGTCTTTTTGTTCTGTGTGTTTCATTTCAGATGGCATTGATTGCTATGTCTTTAAATTCACGAGGCTTTTCTTCTGCAATGTCTTACCTGCCTTTCATGCCATCCAGTGTAGTTTTCATCTTAGACAATGTAGCTTTTATCTCTAGAACTTTGATTTTGGTCTATTTAATATGTTCAATCTTTTCTCTAGCTTCTTGAACACATGGGATGCAGTTATAATAACTGTTTTAATGTCCTTGTCTACTAATTCTGTCATCTATGTCATTTTTGGATTGATTTCTTGCGTGTCTTTTCTCCTCATTATGAATTACATTTTCTTACCTCTTTGCAGGTCTGATAATTTTTTTTCATTGAATGCCAAACAGTGGGAAAATGGATTATTATAAAGGAGGTTGTGTGAGTACCATCTAGATGTTTGGAAAGCGGGATGCTGGGACTAACCTCATTCCACCTGCCAGGGTAAATGGAGTGGGAAATGAATTATTGTTTGCAACCAGTAATTGCCAGGATGACCTCTCCTTCTTTGCCTGCTAACCCCACCCTCAGGAGACCCCCAGCAACACCTCCTCCACCCCCAGGTTAGGTGACTCCCTTTGGTGGGTTGGTGGGGGCTTCCACACCCTGGCAGACCCCTGGACTGAGCTGAAATATGTCCGGAGCACAGAGACTCTGATCAGGAGAGTTCTGAGAGCAATAGCCTTGCTTGTTCGTCTCTGGGTCTCCAGGACTCTTAAACATGGAGCCAGCCATCTCTGACACCTCACCTGGTGGTAAGAGGCATTCTTGGCAGAAAGCCCTCCTTCTGGGGCACAGAGTGGAGGGGCATTTGCATGGATGCTTCTGAGACACCCATGGGTGGTTGTCTCTGGAGCATGAGTAATGGGTGAACCTCTTAGAGAAAGTGAAAGGTCTTGGGCCTTCCAGGAGTTTCCAGACTGAATTGGTGATTCCAAGGCTATGTGTGCTGGTTCAAGATGATTGACCTGAACTTACCAGAGCTCTCAGGATCTTAATTTAATAAGGCATCTTATAAACTGTGACCTCTCCAAAGACAAGATGATCATTGTGGCTGTATTAAATCTGACATAAAGTGGGTATTTACTCAGTGGAACAGATATAAAACTATTCATTGTGAATCAATCGCTAGTGAAGAGCTGTCATTGTAACTGCAGAGATGGGACTTGGCCCCAACATGCAGCCCACCTCCCTGGTGTGGCTCTGCCCTCAGCACCTACCAGACGTGCTGGGCCTGGGAGCTGAGGTCTCACCTGGCCTGCATGGCAGACGCTGGTACAAACCAGGAGAGTGTGGTGCCATGTGTTTCTCCTTTAGCTGCTCAGCCAGTCAAGCCACTCCCTACTTGGGAGGTCCCCCATCGCTCAAGTCTCTGTAGGGCACACCAGCCTCAGCCAGGTGGCTGAGAGGAATGGGTGCTCCAGCCCCCACATCCCAGCACAGGGGTGTGCATGCAGAGGGCCAGAGCCTGGGCCCTATGGGACGAAGTGAAGGAGAGATGGTTTGGATCCACTCGAGCAGCAACACCTCAGCTGCAGGGTAGTCTGGTGGCATGTCCGGTGTGGTTAGGCCCAGGGCAGCAGGGGGGTGGGACAGCAGTGGCCAGAGGTGTCTTGACCACACCACTCCATGGCTGCCCATTACTGGAGGCTCAGCCACCCAGGACCTGCACTGTGCGCCCAGGTCCATTCTCAGTGCTGCTTGGCCCATCTGCTCAGTACACGCCCACACAGCTTGCATTGCAAGCCCGCCTGTCCCCCTGCCTAACCCCTTGCCCGGCCCCTGCACCACCCCAGAGCTGCACCTGGCTGGGTGCCATGAGTATCTGGGAAAAGAGCCTGCCCAGGCATGGCACCTAGACCATCACTTATCCTCTCTGCCTTCACTTCACCCCTACCCACAGCCACCACTCTGAGGTGGTCTGGAGCTCAGGGCCCCAGACCTGTCCTTTGAGATGGCCTGGCATAAGCCTCCCTGACCTGACCCTACCAGACCTTCCCAGCCCCCTGGGGCAACCAACAAGCCACTGGGCTGGGTGTCTGGCCAGTGCCCCGTGGCATTGTGGCTGAACCTGGGGACATGGAGGTCACCCAGGTGCTGGGGAGAAAGATGGCCCCCGCTTCAGCTGTTCTGGGTACAAGAGTCCCATTGCAGAAGTTCAAATATCCAGTCTGTGAAATGCTCAAACTCCATGTGAAGTGAGAGCTCCCCTCTCCCGGCTTGGGTGGGTCACAAGGCTGGGAGCTGGTGGCACACAGGCAGCAAGGGGGCCGGGGCAGGGATTGGGGGGTGCAGGAGGGGAACCCCGTTGTCTGCAAGGTCTCCTGCCTCCTGGGCCCTGAGCTGGCACATCTTGGCCAGCTGCTACTCCTCCCGTCTTCTCCTTGGGGGTGTCCAGGTGCACCAAGGGGTCCCCTCACCCTCCAGGACCCAGGCCCTGCCTCAGTCTCCAGGAGTGGGAGGCAGCAGTAGCGCATCTGGGCTCCCGATCTTCCAGAAGACCCCAGGACGCCCAGCAGCACCACATTCAGAGACACTTCTTACTGCAGGTATCTGGGCGCACCTGACGACTTCAGTGCCCAGGAATCGGGAAGTAGCACCGCAGGTCTGAGCGGCAACATCAGCCATGTCACAAAGTCCAGGCGTTATAACCCTGCGAGCTTTATTGGTGGGAGGGGCCTTTCACCCGGCCACGCCTCTGGAAGCAGCATTGACTGCAATGTGTGGTGTCCCAGCCCAGCAGGCTGCTCACAGGCAGGAAGGCCCGGGGCCAGGGCAGAGGGCAGAGGCAAGCAGCCGGGAGATCCCTCAGCCAGCCCACCGCCAAGTGGCCCAGCGCCATGCTATGGCGCCCATGCTCTGGATAAAACTCCTCACGGGTACCCACTCCTAGTGATGTCTGGAGGGCTGGCGAGGCCGAGTGTATTGACAAGCCCCTGGCTGCCTCCCACCTCCGTGAACAGACAAGGTCGCTTTCCTCGATCTCCTCCCTCCCAGGCCCTTTCCACACTGCCAGTCAGCAGGGCTGAGGACACCCAGTGAGGCAAAACAGGGCCAGGGGAGGGATGGCCTGGCCAAAACTGTGCTGAGTCCCCTTCTGCAGGCCTGAGGCCCCTGCACCAGTGCCAACTGTGGCCTCCCCAGGGAGCCCACCCCTCCGCCGGCACCCATGGAGGAAGGCTGTCCAGGTTCCAGACCCGACGCTACCTGAGTGCAGACCCAGCCTCATCTCCAGCCAGCGTCCCATCCACCAGCTCCCCACTCCATCCTGTCTGGCCTCCTCTCTCCACTCTGGCCTAACCCCTGGCCCAGGCTCCTCACTCCACCTGCCTCCCCCATCCTCCCTGGCCAGCCCCCACCATCTGCCCCCACCTCCCTCCTCCACCCCGGCCTCCCCCTCCAGCCAGGCTCCCCCGATCTGACGCAGCCTGCCCCCTGTGCCCAGGCCACCCCACTCCACACGCAGCACACTCAGGCTTTAGGGTCACAGCGATCGTTAGGTGGGATGGGGTTACCCTCAGGCATCAACCATGTTCTGGGTGCTCCACACAGTCACATGCCCCAGAAACGAGTCTGGCTAACCCCAAGAAAAGTGACTTTATTTGGAACTTCAGGGGGGAGCAAAGGCGCCACCTAGGTTCCCCAGAACACACTGAGGCCTCCTGAGAATGCACCTCGGTGTATCTGCCCCCTTATGCACTGAGCAAGCCCGGAGACTGCCCTAGACAGCAGGCCTCAGACAGCATGCCCCAGGCTCTGCTCAGGATGAGCCTGGTCACAGGGTCTGTGGCCTCGGTCTGGGAGGGGCATCCAGGCATAGGAGTGCACAGTGGGAGGCAGTTTCTAACCGAACAGGTTGGAGGGAAGAGACCAGGTACTAGTCAGTGCTCGTACTCAACAGTCCTCCTGTCTAGCTTCAAACCTGCTCTGCCAGCACTCCAGAAAAAAGCAGAAGTTCTCTCGCCTCAGTAGAACTCAAGGGCTCACAAAGAGGTGTGGTATAGGGCAGCACTCACATGCAGTGTCCTCAAGAGCAGGGTGGGAGCTCCATGGGGCACTGCACGGGAGACAGCGGCAAGGAAGGGCCTGCATCGAGGTGTGCTTCTCCTTACCTGCTGAGACACCTGTCTGATGGAGTGGCTCCTTCTGCGTGCTCCGACCTCAGCTGCACAGCCCCCTGGGCTCCATGGGCCTGCACCTTCAGGGCTGGGGTCATCTGCTCACACACTGGCATGATGAAGGAGTGGCCTTGGTCAGAGGCCAGAGCTGTCTCCTGCGGAGAGTTAGAAAGGACACTTTAGAAAAAGGAGACACATAAAACCAGTGCCCAGCGAAGAGTTGCTGTCCCACTGGGCCCTCCTCGAGGTACCCTAGTCCACGCACAGTGTTCCAGCCTTGCCTTCGCCCCTCCCC
>NW_004444008.1:522721-534384 GCF_000243295.1 Trichechus manatus latirostris | reverse complement strand
TGCATGCCCTCTGAGTCCCCCTCTGCTCTGAATGACACCACGGCAGGGCAGTGACTCTCTGGGGTGTGTCCTGGGTCCAGCAGCCCTGAGGAGCCCAGGTGTGGCTTGTGGGGCCTGGGGGACACCCCAGCCTTGGGCCTGCTCTGCCACCAAGACTAACAGTTACCCAGGTCTCAGACTCCCTTGCTGAAATTCAGAGGTTCTCCAGGAGAACAACCCAGAACCAACTGTCTCTCACTGTGTGCTCTGAAGGGCTGCCCCTCCAACCCACAAACGTGAGCTGGGGTGGGGAGTGGCTGGCCAAAGGGGATCAGCCTCCGTCTCAGCCAACCTTTCCACCCCTCTGCGTTTCTGCTTGAAGTGTGGTGCACTGAGGCCAGAGCAGTGTCCCTCCCAAACTGCCCATTTCACTGTGAAGCCCAATAAAATGTGCCACACCGACTCCACCAATGCAGTAAAAGAGTAGCAGTGCATGGTGTGATGAGACAGTTTGTCCCAGAATTTCAAGGGAGGCCTGCGCTCGAGGAGTGTTTGTACCATTGCTTCGAAACAGTTCAGAGCAGTTCAGTAATTGCTGATGTAAACTAGGGCAGCTCAGGCGTTGCATAGCAATCAAATCTGTTGACCATCAGATTTTGACCGAAGTAGGAAACAAACCACTGAAAATCAAAGACTATAGCCTTCAGTATGGATCACACCTCAACATAAAGAAAACAAAAATCCTCATAACTAGACCAACAAGCAACATCATGATAAAAGGAGAAAAAATTGAAGTCGTCAAGGATTTCATTTTACTTTGATCCACAATCAACGCCCATGGAAGCAATAGTTAAGAAATCCAACAACTTATTGCATTGGGCAAATCTGCTGAAAAAGACCTCTTTAAAGTGTTAAAAAGCAAAGATGTCACTTTGAGAACTAAGTTGTGCCTGACCCAAGCCATGGTGTTTTCAATCACCTCATATGCATGTGAAAGCTGGACCAAAAGACTGAAGAACTAATGCATCTTCTGAATTGTGATTGACGTTTTCTAAGAATACTGAATATACCATGGACTGCCAAAAGAAGGAACAAATCTGTCTTGGAAATAGGACAGCTAGAATGTCCTAAGAAGCAGGAATGGTAAGACTTCATCTCACTTACTTTGGACATGTGTTCAGGAGTGACCAGTTCCTGGAGAAGGACATCATTCTTGGTAGAGGGTCAGCAAAAAAAGAGGAAAACCCACAAATGAGATAGCCTGACACCATGGCTGCAGCAAAGGGCTCAAATGTAGCAACCAATGCGAAGATGGTGCAAGACCCAACAGTGTTTCCTTCTGTTGCACATAGGGTCGCTATGAGTCGGAACCAACCGGAGAGCTCCCAACAGCAAATAGCAAGGAAACAAACAGTGGTGCCGCTCAAAGATGGCGGCTGACAGCGCTGCTTTGAACCTGTGTCTCTCTCCACAGTCCTGGGGATAATCCAATCTCCTGCATCAGGCTTCTGAACTTTAAGGATCCATGCGGGAGATTGGATTATTGGCAGGACTGCGGAGAGAGAAACAGGTTCAAAGCTGCCCAGTTGGCTGCCATCTTTGAGCGGGGCACCGCTGTTTGTTTTCTACTCAAAATCTGAGTAGAACGGATTTGGTTGCTGCGCAATGCGTATGCTGCCCACGTCTATGTAGGCAACTACTAAACCGTTCCAAGAAATTAGTAGCCCTGGTTTGCAGCAGTGGCCCCAGGTTACCTCCTGGCAGCTGAGGGGGAGGTCCACAGGACTTCAGCCCGGCCACACCCTGCAGGGGCCACGTCCCCAAGAGATCCACCTGCCACCCTCTTCCAGGCCCAGACCCCACACGCCTCCCTCACAGAACCCTCCTCACAGGCCCTTGGCCACGATGGTCCCTCCTTCCCTGGGCTCCGCCCCTGGTGGCCCCATCCTCCCAAGGTCCGCCCCTTTCTGGCAGGGCCTGCCCTCCCCAACCTGGCTCTGGTGGCAAAGGGTGGTCCGTGAGGGCAGGTGGGAGTAGGGAGACCGGGAAAGGACAGACGCCGGAGGGTGGAGAACAAGAGGCAGCGGACAGTCCTCTCAGGCAAAGGCTCTCAGCCGGGCGGGCAGGCGTGGGAGCGGACGAGGAGAGTGCTGTGAGGGTGCTGTTTCCACCAGGGACCCTCCCACGGGTCTTAAGCTCCACCCTGGCACGCTGTATGCGCACCTGGGCACACAATTGAACCTTCTGGTGTATCTGCGCACTGCCGTGTTGGGGGGTCTGGCCCTTATCGGGGTCCCAGACCCACCCCACTTCAGAAGGAGACGTCACAGCAAGAAGGTGCCATCCCTGGGGGACAGGGACTCACCGTCGGGGGTGAGGACTTGCCTTGGGGGACCAGGGCTTACCCTGGCTGGGGGGAGCAGGGACGTCCCCACATGATGGGAAGACAGTGGTGACATCTTGCTGAGAGAAGGATTGTAAAACAGTGCCCACTGCAGCCCTGGGCTTACAGAAGCACAGATTATGTCTGTTTGTACAGGGAGGAAGACGGGGCACCCTGTGGGTGTCAGGGCAAGGGCGCCACCGGTTGTCTTTGTCTTGGGAGCGCACATCCATTTGCAGTAAGAAAACTGTTATCTTAAGAAAGATCTGGACAGATGCAGGACCCTCAGGGACCCGCAGGAGGAGGCCGCCCCATTCTCTAGAAGTCCTGATGCCCCGCCTGACACCATGACCCCCCGCCTCCTCTCCCCCACAGCCAGGCCATCCGGGTCCAGGCCTGGGGTCCCTCTGCACTCTGCCCCTGCCTGCCGTCTAGCAGACAAGGCTCCTGAGCCCTTGGCGTTGGTGACCTCACATTCCAGGGGAAAGGATGGCACCTCCATCCTCAGGGACCCTTCTGCAGGTGGGGCTGGAGGGAAACTGTCCCCCGCAAACACACTCAAGCCGCTTCTCCTGGGGAGGTAGTGTGTGGGGGAAGGGTCTCGGGCTTTGCTGCTTTCAGGGCCTGTGGCCTCTTGAATACGGGTCTCCTGGGAAATGAGATGAGAGCCTGTATTGTCCGATAGGCAGCCCTGGGGGTGCAATGGTTAAAGTGCCTGACTGCTAACTGAAAGGTCAGTGGTTGGAACCCACCAGCGGCTCTGGGGGAGAAAGACCTGGCGATTTGCTCCCGCAAAGATTTCAGCCTCGGAAACCCTGTGGGCAGTTCTACCCTGTCCTGTAGGGTCCCTGTTGGAACCTACTCAATGGCACACAACAACTCTGTGACTGGGAAGACAGAGAAACACACCTCACCAAGCACACCCTCACCAGCATCAGAGGCTGGTGGGCGCAGGGCCTGAGGGAGGGGGCGAGGAGAGGAGTTGGAGAGTGAGCGGGGCCAAACCTGGAGAGGAGTGGTGCCCTCCAACCAGGGCTTCTTTGGGGAGGCGCCAGGGGAAAGAATCACTGAGGACCCCCTCACCACAACCTCCTGCTGGGTGCCACCCTGTTCTTGGAAATTCATGCACAAACTGAGCTTTTCTAAACTAAAAGTTCGCAAATAAAAGACCCTAGTGCATCAGCCCACTGGGGCGGTCAGTCTAGAGCAGGCCTGCAGTGACTTCTTCCTGGGGAGGGGGCGCCCGATCTGCCCGGGGTGTGTCCTGGCTGTGCTCTCGGTGCCCGTTGGTCAGGGCTGGCTGGTCCTTGCAGCCTGGGCAGGTGCTGCCACCATCGAGGCCCCGCAGCACACATCTGAGCTTCTGGAGCATCGTGTTGGTTACTGGCTTGCCCCCAACTGTCCACCAGGCTCTCTGGAAAAAGACCTGAGTCCCTGCCTAAAGTCTTTGGGCCATGACAACCCTGTGAGCTGACCCCCGGGTGCCCCAGCAGCGGGAGCAAGGGGGTGGGAGGAAAGGGCTGGGCAGCACCTTCAGCAGGCAATCCTGGGCTAAGGCCTCAATGACGGAGGACCCTAATCCCAAAGACAGCCCGGGCAGCCCTGGACACTTACAAGCCCACGGAAGTCAGGGTGAAGAGCCAGGAATGAGGCAGAGAGCGGGGGCCCGGGGGCCCCAGAGAGGCCATCCTTGCCCCCGCTGCTCCTAGAGACCCCGGGGGGCCCTGAGGGGCCGTTTTGGGGAAAGGGGTCAACAATAAGGTGGAGGGTGTGGAAGGAGGCTGGACTTGTGGGCTGTAAGGGGAAGGGGGCTGTTGGGGCGGGGGCAGCCGCAGGAGCCTCCAGGAGGTGCAGGGAGGGGGCCCAAAGGGGCAGGGGCTTCTCCCGCCATGCCCCAAGAGAGGACAGCAATTTGGGGTCTAGATGGCGGATGGACTTGGGCTGTTGCTTTCCAAGAGGGGAGAGCGAGTCCAGCTGAGGCCAAGGCCGTATGAGACTGGGGACAGGGGCTCAGACAGGGAGGCCAGACGAGGGCCCGGCCAGCCTGGGTGGGGTCTGCACAGGGAGGCTGCCCCACAGACCCATCCCAAGGTTAAGGAGCTGCCCGCAGCCAGCCCAGCCCAGCCCACCTGGTCCACCCACCCCAAGTGGGCACCCCTCGTCGGGGTCCACAGTGGACCCGCCGTCCAGGAGTTGCTCCATAAACATTAATTAGCACAAGTTAATATATAATTCCACATTTCCCCCAGATACCTTGCCAATGCCGGTACTATTGTTTGATAAGGATTTAATGAGAAAAAGAAAGCGAAAACAAGCACCTGATAAGAGCCTTCTCATTGTGAGAGGAAGCCAAGGTCACGGGGCTTGGGGAATGCCAGGGACGAGGTCAAACGCTCAGCCCTCCGCCACTTCGGGGTCCCCATGGCAGGGAGCCCACCGAGTGTCCACACGCACCCATAAAGGGGCTTGGGGTTGAGGCTTCAATTCAGCCAGGTCCTCTGAAAGTGTCTGGGGTTTTCTGGTGTCTTATTACTTGTGTCTGCCACAGGCTCTAGTGATAGCTGAGGGCTTCTTCGTGTCAGGCCAGGATTCCTTGTTTTTTTACACTTGGGCCCCCTCCTTGCCCTCACAGTTTCTGTCTGCCACATGTGTTCCCGCCTGGCCCCTGCGCAGCGGTGCCCGGGAACAAGGTCAGGGAGCAAGTGACGGGAAGTCGCCCATTTATGGGCACAGGCAGATCACTTCCTGGAAGCCGGTGTCCGGGCAATTGTAGGTTGCATTTGGGGTTTAAAGCAAGGATATGGCGTGTCATAAACTTGACTCACCTCCCAGCACACGGAGGGTCTGGAGACACCTGCAGGGCTGTCAAGCGGGGGCTGTTTATGGAGTTGGCTGCCGGGCATGGAGCTGGGGTGCTGGTGGTGAAGTCCTCACCACCTGCCTCCCCCTGGGAGAACTCTGCTGGGGTGAAGTGGGGCACAGGGGGCCGGGCGCCCGCCTTTCATGGGCGCCGAGAGAAAAGGAACAGATGGCGGAGGGGGCTGCCCCTCTTCCTGACCCCGGCCTTCTGGTTGCCTCGGGTCATCTGGTCCATGCTGTGACTTTTTGCCACAACCAGGATTCCCCGGAGAGGGACGTATGGAGCTGTGAGCTCAGCCACATGCTTGGCCTGCTCCCCTAGGAGGGGGGATGAATGAAAAGCAGCAAGGTTACGCAGCAGCACACGAGTGCTGGTCTGAGAACAGGTTCACGTGGACAAATGCAGGAGAGCAAACTCCCAACTGAGGCCCCTGCTCTGCAGATATGGATACAGAGAGCCTTGTCTCGGGCCCTAAAGACACATGCATGCACACGTTCATGCACACCATGCACACACACCTGTACACCACACACACACACCATGCACACACTCCCACACACGCACACACACGTATGCATACACATGCACACACATGTGCAGCACACATACTCTCTCACATGCCTGCACACGCATGCACACATACACTACAATGCACACACACCATGCATACACTCCAACACACACACACCCATACATACACATGCACACATATACCACAACGCACACACTCCCACACATACCGTGCACACTCTCCGACACACACACACCCACATACACACACCACACACTTGCACACATACACCACAATGCACATACTCCCACATATACACACACACACACACATGCACACACACACACACACACACGCACACACACCATGTACACACTCCCCTACACACACCACGCACATGCACACATACACCACAGTGCACACACTCCCACACATACACGCACACACACACACCACGCGTGCACACACACCATACACACACCCCCATACACACGTACCACACACATGCACACATGCCCACACATCACACATGGCTTTGTTTCAAACATTTGTCCCCAGCTTCAAGGACAGTTTTCATGCAAATGTGGCTGGTGAGTCAGCCCCCGCCCTGCCCTGCCTTTGTCTCCACAGCTCTGGGCAGGCGGACGACCCGGCTCGGGGCACAGCCAGGGAAGGCTCAGGAGGAACATGTGGAAACCCAAGGCCAGGGCCTCGTGTGGGCCCTCCCTTGGAGAAGCATTTCCGCCAGCTGACTGTCAGCCGGGTGGCATGTGAGAGCTGGGCTTTCAGGAACTCCAGGAAGGGCCCTGGAGAAACCACACACGCACTAGTGCCTTCTGTTCTGGGACACAGCCCCGGGGCGCCCGGCTGCGGTCTAGGGCACCTGTGCTTGTCAGCGACACTCAAACCCTTGGGAGCCGCCACCGGGATGGAGTCAGGAGAGGTCACCCCCTCCCTCCTGCACGTCTGGGCAGGGTGGGCTTGGAAACCCACCTCCCCAGCACTTGTGGGCAGCAGTTCCTGGGGACAAGGTCAGGGAGTAAGTGACGGGAAGTCATCCGCTCATGGGCACAGGCAGTTCACTTCCTAGAAGCGGATGTCCGGCCAGTTGTGGGTTGCATTTGGGGTTTAAAGAAAGGATATGGCATGTTGTAAACTTGACTCACCTCCCAGCCCATCGAGGCTTGGGAGACACCAGCAGGGCCTATGAGCTGGAGCTGTTTATGTTCTGCAGGGGCTGGAAATAGGGCGTTGATGGGCTTGGAAGTTTCCTTCCATGTGCTTCTCCCACCGCTACGGGAGGGGCCGCAGGATCCCAGCGGGGTGTGGATGGAGCACTGAGCTGTTTCCACTCTGAACCTCGCCCAAGAGGCTTTCTCTGTGTGTTTCCTGAATCTTCCCGAGTGGTGGTTCCAGGGCTGTTCAGACCTGCCCAGGCTCCCCGGTCCTGGCTCACGGCGGCCCCGGGTGTCAGAGTGCCCCGGCACTCCAGCTTCCTCCAGCAGTAACTTCCGCTTGGAGGAGGAATGCGGTGCCCACCCTGCAAGGTGCTGGGAGGTGAGAGGAGAACACGGGAAGCTGGGGTGTCTGGTCATGGAGGAGGGGAATCCGCTTGGGGGCCTGCAGGCGGGCTGTGTGCGGGGATTGTGGGATTAGAACGATGGCTGTGAGGGGAGCCAGACGGCTCTGGATAGATCAGTGACCCAGTTTACTGCTAGTCTCCTCATCTGCCTTTAAAACAGCACCCCCGCCAGAGAGGTCATGAGGTGAGTATATTCACCCTGGTCGGACTCCGTGTCCCCACTGGGGACACTGGGGCAGGCAAAAATGGCCTTTCTACCTGTAAGGAGGTCGTCCACACCTATACCCACACCTGTCTCCTAACAATAAGCCTGTGAGCTGGGTACTGTTGTCACGCTGCCCGTTGTACAGATGAGGAAGTTGGGTGCAGAGAGGTTAAGTAACTTCCCTAAAGTGAGCGAGTGGGGGGCAGGAGTCCCCCAGGCTACTCAGCACCACCTGGCCCAAACCCCACCCATTGCCTCTCAGTGAGAATGTTCACAGCAGGTCAGCAGAGTTGGGGGTAGGAGTGCAGGGCCCTCGCTCTGCAATGGGATTAGGGGTGGCGGAGTGCCCAGCCCAGCCAGCACGGGGTTCCCATGCGTATCGGGTGAAGCCGGGTAGGACGTTCTCCATGGAGCTGCAGGTGTGAGCGGAGGCGCTGTGATTACTTTTCTGTCTTATAATACCATCTCTAAATAGGGAAGTGTGGAGGCAGGGGAACAATGCGCATATTCACTCACAGACTAGAATGAAGGGCATCCACAGTGGCCCCACTCAAGGCCCAGATGGTAAGAAGGGGCCTCACCACACTTGGCTCCACGTGTGTTTGAGAGCGGTGCACGTCCCTTCTCGAGATGTTTCAATAGACACCTAAGACTGGAGTAAATGAAGAGCCCCGTTGCACTCAGCAGGGGAGTAGGCGTGGTCCAGCGAACTACTCGCTGGCTGGTAGCGTTTGTCCAGGCCGGAGCGTGGCCTCAGAAGGGGCATGGCGAGGCGCGTCAGTGTGGTCTCGGGTATCCCAGCGACTGGGACAAAGCACAGGGCAGTTGTTTTGAAGAGAGTCAGCTGGGCCGAGAAGCGGGGAGCAGGCCAGTTGTTTTACTGTGATGAGCCCCTCAGGCTCTGCAGCAGTGGCCCTGCTTGCCACCTGCCCAGGTGTGTGTGTGTGAGGTGAGTGAGGCCTGACAAAGTGCGTTGTTCTGCCGGAGGACGTGTCCAAGGAAAACAGCCTGCGTTTCCTCATGCCAAAAAGGCAGAAGCACAAGAGATTGATTTTGAAAATATTATTCCTGAAATCTGAACTCGCAGCTGGCCATCTCCTGGAGCGGGTCTGAGGCCGCTCAAGGAAGCATTTTTGAACCAAAGTGCAAAGGTGGCTCAGTTCTGGCCCAGGTGGGTGCAGGAGGAGCAGAGAAGGGGAGCTGCCTGTACCTTCCACACCCTCTGCCCTCCCTGGGCCACCAAGCAATGACTCAGATGGCGGGTGCCCTCATTCCCTCCTCAGGATTACATCCAATAAACCCAAGTACTCCTATTTCTGGAGAGGTGAAGCCATGGTTTATGGACAATGTGCCATCATGCCTTTATAGCCCAATTGACCTCAACCAAGCCAGCATCACTCAAGACAACGTGTTGTTACCTCACCAGCCAGGCCCTGGGAGGATGGCAGGGTCAGGCTGCCTGGTTCTGTCCTGCAAGACCTTGGGTTGGGGCAGGGGTGGACAGGACTCCAGGGATGGGCAAGTCCCCTTGGTGAAGAAGGCAGGGCATGGCTAGGCGCCAGAAGCGGCCCCTCACTGCAGCCTGGCCAGTATGACCAGCTGCAGGGAGAGAAGGCCAGCCACCCCAGCCATGTGGTCCACCCCAGCCACTCCTCAGGACAACGGGCTCAGAGTCCCCTCCCGTTCTCCCCTGGAGCCAGGCCAGAACTGGGACATGTGAGTTCCAACTCAGACCCATCTTGAAACCAGCAAACAGCCACCACATAAGTTCAAAGGGGCCCAGGAAGTCAAGGTTTGCTCATGTGCCCCAGGATGAGGTGGTCGGCCACGAGCATGGAGGGTGCACAGCAGGGCTCCCCCTGGGCACCCCCCCAAGCCCCTGCCCTCCCTGCTGCAGGAGGTGGGAGGCGTAGCAAGGGGCAGGGGTCAGGCTCTTCAGACACCTGGGTTGCTCCCAGCTCTGCCATGAGTGGGTAACACGAGGCAGAACACACTGTCTTTCGGTGCCTCTGTTTCCTGACTGCAAAGAGGGGTGGAGAGCCCAGCAAACCCTTCTGAAGTGTGCCCAGCACCACCCAAGGGCTTCCATGGACCCGCACTCTCCACTCATCCTCCAAAAGAGGGGGAAACAGACATAAGAGGCTACGTGGGCCCAGCTAGCACAGATGCAGCCCGGGCTCCAGCCTGTCGGGGGAAGGGTGAAACAGCCTGAGCTCAGTGTGTGATGTGCACCCAGTGACCTTGGTGGCACTGCTGCCAACCGGGGTGACCATGCCGGTCACTGAGAGCTCAGGACGTACTCGGACCGAGAAGCAGTGCTGGGGAGCGTCCTCCTCGGGAAGTCTGTGTTTGAAGTAGGGTAGCCCCAAACTGCAGAAGCAAGGTTAAGACTCGCCACACCCTGGAGCCCAGGGGTGGTATCGAGGCCCCAGCCTAGCATCTGTGAGCTGCCGACGAGGCAGGTGGAAGCCTCGAGATTTCTCCACTGCTGAGAAGACATCCCTCAGGGCCCTGGCGGGGGACAGTGCTGGTTAAATGTGCAGGAAAACGTGCCTGTGGGTGCAGGGATGGTGTCACCAGGATCCCACAGGCGGGATGCGTGGGAAGGGAAACCAGGGCAGACCTAGGGCTCCATCGATGCTGCTCGTGGAGAAGGCTGCTCTCCCAGCCTAGGGACCCCCTGCCAGCACCTCTCCGACTGCCTGGTGCCTACTAGACTCTAGAGGCCCAGGGGTCTGGGCTCAGACGGAGCAGCGGTGTGCCTGGGGATGGTGTCCTGCATCCTGCCTCGACTCCTGGGGACTGGCCGAGGGGCCATGCGAGGATCACACACGAGCCTTCCGTGAGTGGCTCCATGGTGACCGTGCTTGCACGGCAGGAGTAATGGCGTATCTCCTGGCACCCACGAAACACCTGGGCTGGAGACACGCAGGAAAGGGCTGCGGACCACAGCGAGTCGGACAGAGCAGGTGACAATGGGTCCAGGGCTTTGAGGGAAGGGCGGGGGGAAGGCTGAGGGGGAGGTGGGACCTTGACTCTCGGGTGTGGGGACAGCGAGTCCCGAGTCCCGAGTCCCGAGGAAGCCATCAGCTGGCTGTCGTGCCTGAGCGCCGCTCTCATCTGAAAGGCTAATGAGTGCAAATGAGTGTGGCGTCCAGCACGTGCAGGCCTCCGTGGAGGAATTCCCTCCCGCCACTCGGAGTGCACACATTCCTTTCCATGAAATTTTCCATCCTGGGGAGGTGGGGGTGAGCCAGCTTCTCCCAAGAGAGCAGCTTTCAGGCCACCCGTGCCGCCAAGGGTTCATGAACACTTCTCCCTTCCAAGGCAGAACACAACACGGGTCCGAGGGACAGGGACAGAGCTGCTCTGCTCAAAAGGCCTGGACGTCACCTGGCCAGGGACCCTTCTGTCTGCTCTGGGGACCAGCAGCACCACTGTGCGAGTTCAGAGAAGCAGTCCAGGAGGCTGCCTGGGCCTCCATCTGGGACTTCCTGCCGGCAAAAGGCTGAGTCCCCACTAGAGAGCCCCCTACTGACCCTCCTCAGCCTCAAGAATGCACCGTGGCCCAGACCCCAGGCTGTGTGGTATTCATGGTGGGCCTCCTGGGTCAGACCCTGTCATCAGAGACACATGTGACACACAGTCCCCCACCTGTGCCTGGCCGAGCCCCCTCCCCGTCTGTGACTGAGCCCACTGGGACCAAGTCTGCTTCTCTGATCACTCAAAGTCCCCAAAAGGTGGGACCCCGCCAGCTGCAGAGAGGAGTTCCAACGCCCTGGCCCACTGGGTCCCTGCCACATGCAGCTGGCTTCCCAGGCTCATTCTGGGGCTTCCTTTGTCCCCACTCCCCTTCTCTGTAAATCCAGAGACACAGTACAATATAAAGCCTGCTGGCAAGATGTTAGCCTTTGCTTATACCTAAGAAATTGAGTGGAACATGAATAGCTGATTTTCACAGCACATTCTTAACAGAGACTAAGCTTACTCCCATCACAGAAACTCCATTCTTTGGGAAATTTTCCCTGGATTCTTTAGGAGAAACAGTACCAGGAGCAGATGCGAAGGGGCTCCTCTCAGCACCCCCAGAGCAGCCTCGCTGAGGAGAGCACAGTGAGCCGGGAGCATGGTGAGCCGGGAGCA
>NW_004444008.1:519740-522360 GCF_000243295.1 Trichechus manatus latirostris | reverse complement strand
GAGCACAGTGAGCCGGGAGCATGGTGAGCCGGGAGCATGGTGAGCCGGGAACACAGTGAGCCGGGAGCATGGTGAGCCGGGAACACAGTAGACTGGGAGCACAGTTAGCCGGGAGCATGGTGAGCCGGGAGCACGGTGAGCCGGGAGCATGGTGAGCCGGGAGCACAGTAGACTGGGAGCACAGTTAGCCGGGAGCATGGTGAGCCGGGAGCACGGTGAGCTGGGAGCAAGTTGAGCCGGGAGCACAGTAGGCTGGGAGCACGGTAAGCCGGGAGTACAGCAAGGCGTGTCCTTCTGTTGTTGAGGGTGCCCGAGATAGGCCCAAAGCCTCCTCAAATCCCGTGCACACAGAGATCAGGGCCAAAACAAAGCCTGCATGGCCAACCCTCCTCCGAGCACTGTCCACCTCCCCGCCGCGGGTTTGCTCTGGGCCTAGGCTGACACTATTGACCGCTGGGTGCGGCGCTGGCACTGCAGCTGGCTGCTTTCAGGCTCAAGGGAACCGGCCCATCTCTGGCCAGCTTGTCCTGCGCTCCCCTCCAAGGCTCCCAAGCTCCTCCTGGACACCCAGGAGCTGTGGTCACTATCCCTCCACCCCTCCGCTGGAGGCCCGAGGCAGAGAGGGCAGGCTGTCACCGCCCACCTGTGCCATTTCCACATGCTTAGGGACAAGGCTTGCTGGATCCAGCTTGAAGCTCCACTCACAGCCAAACGTGAACTGCGCTCACAGCCAGGCAGCCACACCTGGGGAAACTGAGGCTCATCACGTAAATAATGAGCCAGGCAGTTGGGGTCTGGGCCCAGCTGGCCCCGGGCCTCCCCTCTCCCCACCTGGTGCTGTTCCTGGCTGCGTACCCCAGAGCCTTTGCCCCAGCGGTTTCTAGGGGTCTGGAGTCTGTGGGGCTGACTCCAGGGTGCTGAGGGCTGCCGTGTTAGCCCTCAGGGTCAGGAATGACCCTACCAAGTACGCCACTGACCTGGGAGGAGTGGGAGAGAGGCTACAGCAAGCCAGCTGGAAAAGGAGCTGGTCATAGATGGAGCAGACACACTTTGGCTGGCCAGGGATTCACAAGTTGGGGTGTTTCATCTGGGAGGGCTGGGGAGATTCCCCAGGTGTGAGAACCCTGCAGGGCATGCACGACAGCTGACGCCAGTGAACAGTGACCTGGAGGACCGGATGATGGCTGGGAGTGCTAGGCCAGTCCTCACCACGGGTGGCTAGCTGACCCTTTCAGCTCCCCACGCTCTGGGGCTCGTGTACAATCCTGACATGTCCATGCACCGACTGAGGGCAGCTGAGGGCATCTATGGGCTGCACACAGGACCCAGCCCAAGACCAGCAAACGTTTGTGGGAGTGAAGCCACTGTGAAAACAATGCCTGAGTGAGTCCCAAAAGCAGAAGGAAAGATATTCCATCTATCCCCCCAGCGCCATTTATTTTGCTCTGAGCTGAGTCCAAGCGAGATACAGAACAAGCAGGCACCTTGTCCCTGCCCCTGGGGGATGCGGGGGAGTGGGGGACGGGGTTGGGCAAAGGTGAGTGTCTGGTCTCAGCAAGGAGGCGCTATCTCCAAACCCTGAATGTGCAGATGGACCGTTTGTGTGTTATTAGCTAAGAATAGGTACATAAAAAATACAGACTGTCAGACTGGATAAGGAAACAAAAAATGTTTTAAATATAAAGACACAGATAAGTTGAAAATAAAAGAATGGTAAATGATATATCTAAGCCCTGGTGGCACAGTGGTTAAGAGCTATGGCTGCTAACCAAAAGGTCGCAGTTTGAATCTATCAGCTGCTCCTTGGAAACCCTAGGGGGCAGTTCTACTTCATCCTATAGGGTCACTATGAGTCGGAATCAGCTCGACAGCAATGGGTTTTAATGTACATTAACCAGAAGAAAACTGTTGCAGATACACGAATGTCAGAAAAGGTAGACTTTAAGCAAGGAGTATTATGAGAGGTAAAGAGGGACATTTCATAATGATACAACAAGAAGATATAGTCACCCTACATTTGTATGCGCCTAATAACATAGCTTCAAACATAGAAGGCAAATGTTGATAGAATTAGCCATAAGGAGAAATGAAGTTCTGATACATGCTCTGACATAGATGAACCTTGAAAACAGTAGGCTGAATGAAATAAGGCACAAAAGGACAAATATTTATGGTCCTGCTTCTATGAAATATCTAAAACAAGCAAATGTATAGCAACAGAAAGTAGATTAGTTGTTACCAAGGGCTGTAGGGAGGGGGAATGGAAATTTATTGTTTACGTGGTGCAGAGTTTTTATTTGGGGAGATGAAAAAGTTCTGGGTCAGCCTTAAGTATTATACTCTTTTAAGAACTATTTATATGGGATAAAATTGACAACAGCAACTCAAAAGATTAGATAGGAACCTTAGGGGGCAATGAGTTTATGTTAATGGGGGAACGTGATTGTTAAGGGTGTGTGTCAACTTGGCTGGGCCACGACTCTCAGTGGTTTGGCAGTCAAGTTTCAATGACTCTGGACTTACTGATAAAATGTTTGCATGCTAGAGGGTGGAAAATTAATCCCACAAAAATTTAGGTGCCTTCCACCTCAGTGAAATTTCTAGGGGTCCAGTGGTGTGG
>NW_004444008.1:505556-519100 GCF_000243295.1 Trichechus manatus latirostris | reverse complement strand
AAGTGGACAGCGGCAGCACTACAGCCCCTTTCTGGGACCTCCCTGAAGGACAGTGTGAAAGGAAATCCTCCCAATGGGCAGAATTTCAAGCAGTGCACCTGGTTGTTCACTTTGCTTGGAGGGAGAAATGGCCAGATGTGCAATTGTATACTGATTTATGGGCTGTGGCCAATGGTTTGGATGGATGGTCAGAAACTTGTAAGCTACTGATTGGAAAATTGGAGACAAGGAGGTATGGGGAAGAGGTATGTGGCTAGACTTCTCTGAATGGGCCCAAGAAGTGAAGATATTTGTGTCTCATGTGAATGTTCACCAAACAGTGACCTCAGCAGAGAAGGATTTTAACGATCAAGTGGGTAGGATGACACGTTCTGTGGAAAACAGTCATCCTCTTTCCCCAGCTAGTCCCATCATTGCTCAATGGGCTTATCAACAAAGTGGCCATGGTGGCAGGGATGGAGGTTATTCACGGGCTCAGCAATGCAGGCTTCCACTCACCAAGGTCGACTTGGATACAACAACTGCTGAGTGCTCAATCTGCAAGCAGCAGAGACCAACTCTGAGTCCTCGATATGGCACCATCCCTCGAGGTGATCAGGCAGCAACCTGGTGGCAAGTTGATTACATTGGACCACTTCCATCATGGAAAGGGCAGCATTTTGTTCTTACTGGAATAGACACTTTGGATATAGATTTGCCTTCCCTGCATGCAAAGCTTCTGCCAAAACTACCATCCATGGACTTACAGAATGCCTTATTCACTATCATGGTATCCCACAAAGCATGGCTTCAGATTAAGGTTCTCACTTCACAGCAAATGAAGTGTGGCAATGGGCACATGCTCATGGAATTCACTGGTCTTACCATATTCCCTATCATCCTGAAGCAGCTGGCTTGACAGAACAATGGAATGACCTTCTAAAGACACAATTACAGCGCCAACTAGGTGGCATTACCTTGCGGGGTTGGGGCAATGTTCTCCAGGAGGCTGTATATACTCTAAACCAGCATCCAATATATGGTGCTGTTTCTCCCATAGCCAGATGTCTTAGTCATCTATGCTGCTATAACAGAAATACCACAAGTGCATGGCTTTAACAAAGAGAAGTTTATTCTCTCACAGTCCAGTAGGCTAGAAGTCCGAATTCAGGGAGCCAGCTCCAGGGGAAGTCTTTCTCTCTTTGTTGGCTCTGAAGGAAGGTCCTTGTCATCAGTCTTCCTTTGGTCTGGGAGAATCTCAGCATAGGAACCTCACGTCCAAAGGACGCACTCTGCTCCTGGTGCTGCTTTCTTGGTGGTATGAGGTACCCAACTCTCTACTGGCTTCTCTTTCCTTTCATCTCTTGTAAGATAAAAGGTGGTGCAGGCCACACCCCAGGGAAACTCCCTTTACATTGGATCAGCGATGTGACCTGAGCAAGGGTGTAACATCCCACCCTAATCTTCTTTAACCACAGGCAGAGTTTATGATTTATGACACAGGAAAATCACAAAATGGAGGATAACACACAATACTGGGAATCATGGCCTAACCTAGTTGACACATATTTTTGGGGGACACGATTCAATCCTTGACACCAGGATTCATGGGTCCAGGAACCAAGGGGTGGAAATGGGAGTAGCACCACTCATTATTACTCCTAGTGACCCACTCATAAGATTTTTGCTTCCTGTCTGCGATCTTATGCTCTGTGGGTCCAGAGGTCTAGTTCTAAAGGGAGGAATGCTCCCACTTGGAGACACATCACTGATTCCATTGAACTGGAAGCTAAGAATGCCACCTGGCCACTTTAGGCTCCTTATGCCTCTGGATCAACAGGCAAGGAAGGAAGTTACCGTACTGGCTGGTGTGGCTTGTTATTGATCCTGATTACCAAGAGGAAATCAGATTGATATTACATAATGGAGGTAAAGTAGAGTGTGTCTGGAACGCAGGAGATCCTTTAGGGTGTCTCAGTACTACCACACCCTGTGATTAAAGTCAATGGAAAACTATTGCAACCTAATTCCAACATGACTACTAATGGCCCAGGCCCTTCAGGAATGAAGGTTTGGTTCTCCCCACCAGGTCAAGAGCCCCAACCTGCCGAGGTGCTTGCTGAGAGCAAACGGAATACAGAATGAGTGGTGGAAGAAGGTAGTTCTAAACACCAGTTATGACCATGTGACCAGTTGCAGAAATGAGGACTGTAATTGTTATGAGTATTTCTGCTTTGTATGTATGCATCAAATATATTTGTTTTCTTCACCTATCAAATATGAGATGTAAACAGAACTAGTACGTTTTTGGTTGTATGTGTGTTCATTTGGCGCAAGTTAATGTTAGGTGCAAGTATCACTTTATAATTGTCTTTATTCAGAGACTAAGTATGGTTTAAAGAGATGTGTACTGGTGCCAAGCTGACAAGGGGTAGACTGTAATGGTTAAGGTTGTGTGTCAACTTGGCTGAGCCATGGTTCTCAGTAGTTGGGCAGTTATGATGTGGTTTGGCAGTTGTATGATGATGTGATCACTTCCATGATGAGATTTGATATAATGTGATCACCTCCATGATGGGATCTGCTATGAGTAGCCAATCAATTGAAAGGGAGTTTTCTTGGACATGTGGCCTGCATCAAATATAAGTGGGCATTCTGGCAAAGCCTGTGGGTTTTTACTCGCCCTGGATCCTACAGCTGGCTCCTGTTGGTCTGACCTCTGTTTCTTGGGACTTGAGCTAGCAGCTTTCCTGCGGTCTTGCCTGTTGATCTTGCGATTCATCAGTCTTCATAGCCTGTGAGCAAGAGCCCTGCTCTCTGACCTGCCAATCTTGGGTTCGCCAGCCCCTGCAACTTCATAAATCAGGAGAAGCCTCTATGCTGACCCACGGACTTGGGGTGTTCCAGCCTCTACAACTGTGTGAGCCATTTCTTTGATATATATCTCTCTCTGTATATATATTTATGCACTTTACTGGTTTTGTTCTCTAGAGAACCCAGCCTAAGACAGGGAGGAACAACTCAAAAAGGAGTATGATAATGGTTGCACAACTTGAAGAATGTAATCAATGTCATTGAGTTGTATGTGTAGAAACTGTTGAATTGGTGTATGTTTTGCTGTGTATATTCTCAACAACAACAACAAAAGAAAGAAATTTTTTTTTTAAAGTTTTGGAAACAGAGATGATTGTTGTAAAAAAAAAAAAGTTGCTAGAACTAAAATAACAGACTAATTCACCATCATAGATGGAGATTTTAACATGTCTCTCTCAGTTACTGAAACTGGGTAAGAATATAGAAGATTTGAACAACACAACAACACAATTAACCTATTTGACCAAATGGACATACAGGCAGTCCCCAGATTACAGTTCTGTTCATAAGTCTGTCTTTAAGCCAAATTTGTACATAAGTCAGAGCCGTCAGGTGCAGTTCATATCTAATGTTAGTCAAAAGTTTGTCTTAGTATATAGTATATAGTGTACCTTTCTATGCATAAAAATCATTAAAGAAACCCTTCCAGATATACTAAAATATCTTTAACATAATAATACAAAAATAATAATGTTTTGATGTGCATTGCAAAGTAGTGCCCATTTCCTGTTATGAACCATTGTATGTACCTCAAATTTTTAATATAATAGGCTTTACAGGATTGAATCGTAAGTTGTACATTTCGACATAAGTTGGATGTTTGTAACCCAGGGACTGCATGTATATAGAACATTGCACACAACAACTGCAGAATATACATTCTTATCAAGGGTGCCTGGAACATTTACCAAAATAGACCATAATTTAAGCCATAAAACAAGCTTTAACCTATTTAAAGGGATTGAAATCTCACAGTGTATGTTCTCTGGCCATGGTGGAATAAAATTTTATCTAAATAACAGATAGACAGTAGAAAAAGTCTCCAGACATTTGGAAGCTAAGCAATAGCCTACATGTCATGGAAGAGTCACAAAAGAAATCAGAAAATATTTTGAGCTGAATAATGAAAATATGTTGTTGTTGGTGCCATCACCTCAGATCTAACTCATAGCTACCCCACGTACAACAGAATGAAACAGTGCCCGGTACTGCACCACCTCACAATCGTTGCTATGTTTGAGCCCATTGTTGCAGCCACTGTGTCAATCCATCTCATTGAGGGTCTTCCTCTTTTTCACTGACTCTCTACTTTACTTAGCATGATGTGCTTCTCCAGGGATTGGTCCCACCTGATAACATGTCCAAAGTGAGACCAAGTCTCGATATCCTAGCTTCTGAGGAGCATTCTTGCTGTGCTTCTTCCAAGATAGGTTTGTTTGTACTTCTGGCAGTCCACAGTATATTCAATATTCTTCACCAACACCATAATTCAAAGCCATCAATTCTTCAGTCTTTCTTATTCACTGTCCAGCTTTCACATGTATATGAGGCAATTGAAGATACCATGGCTTGGGTTGGTCTCATCTTAGCCCTCAAAGTGACATCTTTGCTGTTTAATACTTTAAAGAGGTCTTTTGCAGCAGATTTGCCCAATGCACTATATTGGATTTCTTGACTGCTGCTTCCATGGGCATTGATTGTGGATCCAGGTAAAATGTAATCCTTGATAACTTTAATCTTTTCCCCGTTTATCAAGATGTTCATTACTGGTCCAGTTGTGAGGATATTTGTTTCCTTTATGTTGAAGTGTAATCCATACTGAAGGCTGTAGTTTTTTATCTTCATCAGTAAGTTCTTCAAGTCCTCTTCACTTCCAGCAAGCCAGGTTGTGTCATCTGCATATTGCAGGTTGTTAATGAGTCTTCCTCCAGTCCTGATGCTGTGTTCTCCTTCATATAGTCCAGCTTATTTGCTCAGCATACAGATTGAATAAGTATGGTGAAAGGATATAACCCTGACACACACTTTTCCTGGTTTTAAACCACACAGTATCCCCTTGTTCTGTTGGAACGACTGCCTCTTGGTCTACAGGTTCCACATGAGCACAATTAAGTGTTCTGGAATTCCCATAATTTGTTATGATCCACACAGTAGAATGCCTTTGCATAGTCAATAAAACAAAGGTGAACATCTTCCTGGTATTCTCCGCCTTCAGCCAAGATCCATCTGCCATCAGCAATGATATCCTTTGTTCTGTGTCCTTTTCTGAATCTGGCCTGAATTTCTGGCAGTTCCCTGTAGAAGTACTGCTGCAATCATTTTTGAATGATTGTCAGCAAAATTTTACTTGTGTGTGATAGTGATGATATTGTTCAATAATTTCTGCATTCTATTGAATCAGCTTTCTTTGGAATGGATATAAATATGGATTTCTTCCAGTCAGTTGGTCAGGTAGCTGTCTTCCAAATTTCTTGGCATAGACAAGTAAGGGCTTCCAGTGCTGCATCCATTTGTTGAAACATCTCGGTAGGTGTTCCGTCAATTCCTGGAACTTTGTTTTTCGCCAGTATTTTCAGTGCAGCTTGGACTTCTTCCTTCAGTACCATCAGTTCCTGATCATATGCTACCTCCTGAAATGATTGAACATTGACCAATTCTTTTTGGTACAGTGACTCTGTGATATTCCTTCCATCTTTTGATGCTTCCTGTGTCATTTAATACTTTCCCCGTAGAGTCCTTCAATATTACAACTCAAGGCTTGAACTTTTCTTTGGTTCTTTCAGCTAGGGAAATGCCAAGCATGTTCTTCCCTTTTGGTTTCTAACTCCAGATCTTTGCACATTTCTTTATAATACGTCACTTTGTCTTCTCGAGCCACCCTTTAAAATCTTCTTTTCAGCTCTTTTACTTCATCATTTCTCCCTTTTGCTTTAGCTACTCTACTTTCAAGAGTGAGTTTCAGAGTCTCTTCTGACATCCATTTTAGTCTTTTCTTTCTTTCCTGACTTTAATGAGCTTTTGCTTTCTTTATGTATGATGTCATCCCACAACTCGTCTGGTCTTCAGTCATTAGTGTTCAACACATCAAATCTATTCTTGAGATGGTCTCTAAATTCAGGTAGGATATACTCAAAAGTTCTACTTTGACTATCCTGGATTTGTTCTAATTTTCTTTAGCTTCAACTTAAACTTGCATATGAGCAATTGATGGTCTGTTCCTCAGTTGGCCCCTGGCCCTATTCTGACTGATGATATTGAGCTTCTCTATCATCTCTTTCCACAGATGTAGTCAATTTGATTGCTGTGTATTCCTTCCAGCAAGGTCCACATATATAGTCACCACTTATGTTGTTGAAAAAGGCATTTGCAGTGAAGAAGTCATTGGTCTTGCAAAATTCTATCATGTGATCTTTGACATCATTTCTATCACCAAGGCCATATTTTCCAGCTACCGGTCCTTCTTTGTTTCCAGCTTTCACATTCCAATCAACACTAATTGTCAGTGCATCTTGATTGCATGTTTGATCAGTTTCAGACTGCAGAAGTTGGTTAAAATCTTCAGTTTCTTCATCTTTGGCATTAGTGGTTTGTGGGTAAATTTGAATAATAGTCATATTGACTGGTCTTCCTTGTAGGCATATGGATATTACCCTATCACTGACAGCACTCTTCTTCAGGATGGATGTTGGAATGTTCTTTTTGATGATGAATGTGATGCCATTCCTCTTCAATATGTCATTCCTGACATAGGAGACTGTATGATTGTCCGATTCAAAATGGCCAATATCAGTCTATTTCAGCTCACTAATGCCTAGGATATCAATCTTTTTATGTGTTCTACTGTATTTTTGACTACTTCCAATTTTCCTTGTTTCATACTCCGTACATTCCACGTT
This sequence comes from Trichechus manatus latirostris, assembly GCF_000243295.1. Taxonomy (NCBI): domain Eukaryota; kingdom Metazoa; phylum Chordata; class Mammalia; order Sirenia; family Trichechidae; genus Trichechus; species Trichechus manatus. The sequence goes on along the minus strand of NW_004444008.1, from coordinate 512,351 downwards.
CTGATTACCAATGGATGTTTCCAGATGTTTCTTCTCATTTTAAGTCTTGCCACATTAGCAAATGAAGGTCCTGAAAGCTTTATTCCTTCCACATCATTAAAGTCGATAGTACTTTTAGGAGGCAACTCTTCCCTAGTTATATTTTGAGTGCCTTCCAACTTGAGGGGCTCATCTTTCAGCACTATATCAGACAATGTTCCACTGCTGCCCATAAGGTTTTCAGTGGCCATTTTTTTCAGAAGTAGTTTACCACATTCTTCTTCCTAGTCTGTCTTAGTCTGGAAGCTCCATTGAAATCCGTCCACCATGGTAACTCTGCTGGTATTTGAAATACCAGTGGCATAACTTCCAGCATCACAGCAACACGCAAGCCACCACAGTACAACAAACTGACAGATGAGTGGTGGAATGAAAATATAACATATTAAAACTTCCAGTATGCAGCAAAAGTAGTTTTCAGAGGGAAATTTATAGCTTATTGAAAAAGTCATATATTAAACAAAGATAAACACTAAAAATCAAAAATCTAAGCTTCCAATTCATGAAGCTAGCAAAAGGACATCAAAATAAAGTCAAAGGAAAGAAGTAATGAAGAAATCTATGAAATAGAAGGCAGAAATACAATGGAGAAAATCCATAAAACCAAAATGTGGTTCTTTGAGAAGATTAATCATGTTGATAGACCTCCAGCAATATTTATCATAAAAAGGAGGCAAAAGAAAAATTACCACTGTGAAAAATTAAAACATTGCAGAGCTTACAGTCATCTAAAGGATATTACGGACTTCACATCAATGAATATAGAATTTGAGATGAAATGGACAAATTCCTTGAAAAGTACAATTAATCAAAATACACAAAAAGATACAGAAAGTCTGATATCTATTAAAGAGAATAAATCCATAATTAAAAACATTCCCACAAAGAAGTCTCCAGGCCCAGATGACTTCACTGGTGAATTCTTCATAAATGTCTGGCACATTTTTTGTTGGACATTTTTCCTAGGTATTTCATATTTTTGATGCTGTGCAACTAATATTTTAAAATTGAATTTCATTTTCTAAAAAGTTTGTTGCAAGTGTATAAAAATGCAATTGGTTTTGAAACATTGGTTTTGTAGCCAACAATCTTGCTGGACTTTCTTATTAGTTCTAATAATTTGTATGTTCTTTGTATAGTATATACAGACAATCATCTCATGTGCTAAGAATGAGTGTTCAGTTTCTCTTTTTCCAGTTCTTACACTTTTATTTCTTTTTTCTGCCTTAAGGTGCTAGCCAGTACTTCCAACATACTGTTGAGCAGCAGTGGGGATAGCCGGCATCCTGGATTTGTTCCTGGTCACAAAGAGAAAACTTGCCAGTGTTTCTTCAATGTTGTTGTTGTTGTTAGGTGCCCTCGAGTTGGTTCCGACTCATAGCAACCCTATGTACAGCAGAAAGAAACATTGCCTGGTCCTGCGCCATCCTCACAATCATTGCTATGTTTGAGCCCATTGTTGCAGCCACTGTGTCAATCCATCTCGTTGCGGGTCTTCCTCTCTTTTGCTGACCCTCTACTTTACCAAGCATGATATCCTTCTCCAGGCACTGGTCCCTCCTGATAATGTGTCCAAAGTACATGAGACGAGGTCTCGCCATCCTTGTTTCTAAGGAGCATTCTGATGGTACTTATTCCAAGACAGATTTGTTCATTCTTCTGGCAGTCCATGGCATATTCAGTATTCTTCGCCAACACCATAATTCAAAGGCATCAATTCTTCCGTCCTTCTTATTCATTGTTCAGCTTTCACATGCACATAAGCTTGTTTATTGTGGGTTTTTATAGCTATTGTTTATCAAGTGAATGAAATTTACTTCTAAGCTTGCTGGCAGTTTTCTTTCTTATTTTTTTTATTGTCGTGAGTAGATTTTTAATTCCATCAGCAGCTCTTTCTGCATTTGTTGAAATGATCGAGTTTTCTCCTTCAAACTAGTAATCATGAGGAATTTTACTGGTTGCTTTTCTAACGTTAGACCAGCCTTTCATTCCTGGGTGAACTTGGTCTTGACTACTATCTTCCTGATACTTCGCTGGGCTTGGTTTGATATCATTGCGTTACATGTTGCCGATTTTGTTCAAGAATAGGATGGGTCTTCATTTTCCCTTCTCTTGGGACTGCCTGGGTTTCAGCGCTGCAGTCCCGGACGAGCGGAGTGGTTGGCCACCCTACCTCCAGAGGCCTAGCTCAGGAGGGCGCGATCTGACCCGTGTATCGAGTGGTGCTCCGGGAGCAAGTGGGGGTCCAGAAGAGTGCACAAGGGTCCGGTGGGGGTCTGGGGTTCCAAGGGCGTAAGCGGAGATCCCGGGACCCTGGGAGAGGGCCGGGGGCCGGTCCTTGCCGGACGGTGGGCTATGGGCGCCCGGAGAGAGACTACCGACCTTGGTCGGTGGCTTCCGGACGGGGTGGGTTTTCAGGGGTGAGGGGAGGCGGCGCATGTCCGAGGCTCTCAGACTAGGGGCCGCAAAGAGATGCTGAGGGGACACTGGATGTGCCGCCCTGGCGCTGGGGGCGCGGCCCAGAGTAGGTGACCCATGGAGGGTGTCCTGCCTCCAGAAAGGGGGAGACAAGCCCAATACCCTGCGGAGGAGTGGTCGGGACCCCAGGGAGAGCAGGACCCACCGAGGGGCAGCCTGTGCCTGGAGCTTCGAGGATGTGGCCAAGGGTTCTGTGGAGCCTCAGTGGGCTGAGGTGAAACCCAAGGAGGGGCAGGAGGAGGGCGAGTTCAAGGTGAGGTGTGAGAAGGGGACTTTCGAATGCGGATGCGGGAAGGAGACCCGAAGTGGGGACGCTGCAGGAAGCAGTTCCAGGGCGGGGGAGGGGGAGCGGGGGCAGTGGCGCAGAGTCTGGGCACTACCCCTCCTGCTGGAAGGTGGGGGGCAAGACCTGCGGCAGCACCCTGCCCACGTCGGGTCCAGTTCCAGGTCGCCACACCCAAGACCTGTCCCACGCGTGACGCGGACGGACCCAGCGAGCAGCTACCGCAACTGTGGGCTACTGTGTCCAGGACTCCGGGCCTCCTGGTCCCCCGGCCCCCTTCGCCCCTCTCCCCCCGACTCCCTCCCAGGAGCGGCCCTCACTTGGGCCTGGATGCGCACGCTGGGATCCTGGCCCTCGAGGCTGGTGGCAACGATGTCGGGAAATCTGACTCGGACCCATGCCAAAGGAACTCAGCGGGCATATGTCCTGGCCCGCGCCCCCGCCCATCCCCGGATCCAGGGTCTCAGTCCCGCGACCCCGCGGCAGCGGAGGCTCGGGTCTGCCGGTCCAGTCAGCAGGTCCTGGGTGACGAGGGAAGAGGTCATTGTTACCGTGGGTCAAGGCTGGAAACCTTGGAAGGCCTGATTTGAATGAGACCCTCCGCTCAGCCTGGCCGAGGGCTGACCCGGGGCACCCTCCTCAAACCCCACACGGCTCCCCCAGACTCTGCTGCCCCACAAGCCCACGTTCTAGATGGGTCAAAACCCTGTTCCTGAAGAAAAAAGTATAGGTTCACCTGTCCCACCTGAGGACTCACCTGGGAGAGGCCGTCTCCCCAGAAGAGCTGACACTCCAGATTGTTTTGGAGAAGGGCAGTTTTATTGTCCCAATCTAACAAGAAACTGTGAACATATCAAGGTGATGCGAGCAGAAGTGGTTTCAAATTCAGACGTTGAAGGTCAGCTCCAAGAGGGACTTCTTCTCGGTGCCTAGATCGAGTCTGGCACCCAGGGACACCTGTGGATGGTTGGAGAAAGGGGAGGCGTGGAACTACTGGCTCTGAGTATGATCAAACCGGGTCTCTTCCCTCTTAATAAGAGCACTGCGTGCCGCTTGGGGTTTAACAGTAAACCCTTTGTAGACACGGGCAATAAGGGCCTTCCCTTAAAAGCATGGCAGTAAAGTTACTACCTCAGCTCTTGTTCTTGTCAAAAAAAAGTGTAAATCGTTTCTAAACATTTTGCGTCTTTATTCACAAGATGTTTTTCACAAACCGTATGAATGAAATTCACAACCAGAAATTAGTGTGACAGACTAGACTTTTCCCTCCTGTATTTTCTTAATTTTGAACCTCAGGTGCTGGCAGCAGGTTGTCTAGATTGCAGTTCGTTGGGGCTGGATACTTAAAGAATGTAAAGGGCTTTGAGTAAGGCGTAAGGCATGGCCTTTCCTATGTGTGCTGGCGGCTCCATAGAGGCAATGATTGGGGCAGCTGTCAGATCACCACGCACCTTCAGGGGCCTGAGGGCACTTCCCAAGACCCCCCCGCTGCAGGCCTCTGGGTGTGCTCAGCACACAGAGTGCAGACTGCCGTGCACAACTCCAGGGGCGCCACACACACAGTCTGCAGATGTGGCCGGTGGCCCTGGAGTGGGGGGCCACCACAGCCCTGCCTCCAACTGTGAACTGAGCCTTCCAGCAACCTTGGAGCACAGGAGCATGTCACTCTACAAATGCACACAGATCCTGCCGAACAGCCCGGCTCCTCACCTGGGTGGTGAGCCATGGGTGGGGAGGTGTGCACCCCACGCTGTTAGGCCTCGTCCACCCCCGGGGCAATCCCAGGGGGTTGTTCGCTTTCTCCCCTCTGTAGGCATGCCTTTCCCTTGTCCTCGGGCAGGCTATGCCCTGCGTCAGTGTCCACTCCAAATCCACAGATCCACGTGCTAATGTGCTGCTCCTCCACCCTTTGAACTGCTTCAGGCGACGCTCAGAAGTAGCCCCCCTCCAGGAGGAGGGCCAAGGAGTCTCAGGATAGGCTGACTTGGTTGAAAAGAAGCCCTGTGGGTGGTGGCGGGACCAGAGGTTCACTGGGAATTGGGCCTCCCTGTGGAATGTAAAGGCAGCATCTTCAAAGAGGACACCCCCCCCCCCAGGTTTCACCCAGAAACGATCAGAAAAAGCAGGGAAGTGTGTCGGGGCTGGAGGTGACCCTGCTCTGCCCCTAGATGTCTGGTGGCTGTGTCTCTGGGACAGGAGGCAGAGAATGGAGCCAGGCAGAGGCAGGTTCAGCATGGACACTTGTGGGCTGGGAACCCCTCCATGGCCACATCACACAGTGTTGCCCTAGCTCCCAGGGACCCTGTGCTCAGCTTCCAGGAAGGGCTGCTTCTTGGGTGCTCCAGTCAGCCTCACCTTCCTCCTACAAGGCCGGGTTCCTAGCAGCTGCCAGGGACCCCAGGGCTCCAGCACAGGCTGTGCAACTGGAAGCGTATCCCGAGAAGACCCCCGAGAAGACTTAGCCTCTCTGCGGCATCCTCCCGAATGATTACCAGCTTCACTCCGATCAGCCCCCAGCCACCCAGCCCCATCTGAATCTGCCCTCTCTCCATACACAGCCACCTCCCCTCAGCATGAGGGTAAGAAACAGTCATCTGGGCCAGAACTCTCCTTTTCGGAGGCCTCGGAGCCCCTTCCCGGAGGCCTCGGAGCCCCTTCCCACACTCAGATTTTAGAGGTTGTGTCCACTCTATCCTTCCCTCCCTCCCTCCATCCAGCCATCCACCCACAAATCTTTCCTGAATGCTCTGTGTGCAAGGCACTGCTCTAGGCAATGGGGAGATAGCAGAGAGCCCCCCAGGAACCCCCCTCGTGCAGTGACATTACCATGGAGGAAGTCAACAGTAAGGAGAGTTAGAGCAGAGGACACCTCCAGAGGAGAGCCTGCTGTGGAGGGAAAGAAGCAGGGAGGGGCCAATGAGTTTAAACTTAGCCGTATGGAGGAATGGCCACTCTGGAGAGGGAACAGCAGGTGCGAAGGCCCCAAACGGGGTGTGTGGGGTGAGCAAAGTGGCCAGAGGGGTAGGGGAGGAGGCTAGGGAGGGGCTGATCTGGGAGGGCCTGGAGTCACCCAAGGACGTGGGCCTTTGCTCTGAGTTGGAGGGTTCTGACAGCCCTGATAGGACCACGTGGAGGGAGGCAGGAGGAAGGTTACACAGTCCCAGGCCTTTGCAGCAGCCCAGGGTGGTGAGCAGGGGTCGGGTTTTGGACCTGCGCTAAGGGCTGAGCAGAAGGAATGTCTAGGATTGGAACGCAGCGTGAGAAAAGAGGACAGGTCCAGCCGGCCTCCACATTGGGGCGGGCAGCTGGCAGGACGAGCTACCCTGCACCTGCTGGTCAGCCTAGGGAGATGAGGAGAGGGGCTGGCCGGGTGCAGCCTGCGAGGCCACAGGGGGCCGCGAGTGGAGCAGCACAGGGCGCGGGTGGGGCTCCGCCGGGAGGTGCCCGGGTCTGGGCGGGTGGGGTACGCCGGCGGCCCCAGGAAGGACCCTCGGAGGGGCCAGGCCAGGCCGGGGAGGCCGTCCGCGAGGCGGGGCGGGGGTGGGGGTGGGGTTCGCTGCGGCACCATCCATCCGAGCTTGCGGGGGCGGGGGGAATCTTCGTTTTTGACAAGTTAGTGGAACGTGTTCTGGAACCTGCGTTAGTGTCTTCGTGTTTAAGATAAAGCAACTGACTTGCGGCCGGCTCCCCTCTCGACCCTCGGGCCTCTCGTGGGACAGGGTCCAGGAGTTCCCGCCGCGGCAACGGTAGCGGAGCGTCTTGGGCGAGTGTGCCCAGGGCTGCCCTGGGCTGAGCTAAGCCGCCGAAGGGCGTCCCCTCACCCGGCAGCCTAGTCTGCAGTCACCCCGACCCAGCCCGACCCACCACACCGGCCGCTACCCTCTGTCCCCAGGGGAGGCGGCCGCCCGGCTCCCGCGGCTCCTGCCCAGCTCGCCCCTCAGAGCCCAGCCGATGGCCCTCTGGCCTGCCCTGTCCCTGACTCCAGCTCCCGGGAC
>NW_004444008.1:493482-505333 GCF_000243295.1 Trichechus manatus latirostris | reverse complement strand
CCCGATAAAGGGCGCCCGGGCGGGCGGGGACAGTGACAGCAGCCAGCCCCAGAGAGCGCTCGGCTCCGCGCCGCCGGTCCGGCCAAGCGCAGCAGGACCTCCCCGCGACATGCGCGTGCCAACCCGGCGCTGAGCGGTGGCGATGGTGGTGCGCGGGGGCGCTGGCGCTGGCGCTGGGCGGTCTGCCGCCGGCGCGGAGCGTGGAGCAGGAGCCCGGCGCGCACAGCTCGATCGACGGCTTCCAGGTGGTCACTTTCAAGTGGCACCACGTCCAGGACCCGTACATCATCGCGCTCTGGATCCTCGTGGCCAGCCTGGCCAAGATCGGTAAGCGCCTCTCCCCGGGGTGTCTCCTCGCTACTTGCGCAAGGGTCTGCGCTACCCTACCCGGAGGACGGACGGACACGGACCGACCAACTGCCGGCCGCGAGCCCAGCGGATGGAGCTGGGCGCCTGCGTTCGACTTTGCCTCCCAGCCTCTGCCGTGTCCGCGGGCTTCCCTGTGAGATGGGCGCGCCGAGCGTCGCCTGCCGCTGCGGTCCGGTCCGAGGTGCGCCGCGGCCCAGCCAGGAGTCAGGCTCTTGGGGCAGGCAAGGCGAGGTTTGGGGGCTGCGAACCTGGCCAGCCAGAGTGGCTGTGCAGATCCCTGCGGGTCACCCCCTCCCTCGCCCATCCCGGTGCACCTCCGAGGTCGCCGGCTCTCAGCGGTAGGTCGTGGGTGCCGCTAGTCTGCGCAGTTCCTCGCCTGGAGCATCCCAGGCTCCTCGCGTTCAGGACTTCTGGTTGCAGTATTTTCTGTTGGGTCAGCTTGGCCTTTTAGTGCACGGAGCGAGGAAATGTCCTTGCGGTCTAATACTGGAATGACATTTCTGTTTGTTTCTAGTGCAGAAAAGAAAAAAACATGCTGTTCAAGATATGAACCGACTAAAATCCTCTTTGCAGGAACAGTTTTCCCACGGAAGGTCTTCTTTCTCTCTCTTTTAACCTGGTCTGTCTCTTACTTTCGCGGCCTCAGAGTATCAGTAAAGTAGGGGTCTCATGAACTCCTGGGCAAGATGACAACAAGGTCAGCTCTCTTCAGAGCTTATAGGGTCAAAGTTCCAATGGTGGCCGACACTGGGAGGTGGGGGTCCTACCTGAGGCAGTGGTGTAAGGGGGTCTGTAATTTACGAGGTGGAGGGGGGCGGGGGCAGGTTGAAGGGGGGTCCTGGAGGCCACGGTGGCCAAGACAAACAAGACTATAGCAGTGGGCTTTAAGGGAAGTTTCAGAAGTGGTTTTGGAACAGAGAGGGGCAGGGCGAAGAGGAAAGGGTCCTCTGGGCCTTGGAGGGCCATGAACTCCTTAGCCAAGAAGAAGAGGGGAGGGGAGGGCCAGGCTTTGGGGAGGTGGATTAGAGGACTTTGGGCCTGGTAGGTTTGGGGATAGCTGGTGTACCTGGCAGATGGCTGGCTAAGCCTTGCTTCCCCTCAGCACTGCCTGGTGTCATGTCCTACTTATGCCAGTGATACCCCCCACTTCTAAACACCCTTTTTCACTTCTGCTTTCTGTTTCTTAATGGCTCATTCAGCCTTCCGGCTCTGCCGCCTCCTCCCTCATCCTATGGCTCTTTCTCTTGAGCCTGTGCTCAGCCTCCTGGGCCCGGCAGCCCCACTCCTCCCTCTCTGTCCTCCTCTGGGCTCCCAACTTGACTTGAGAATCCTCTGTGGTGTGAGCCCCTGTGAGCCCCAGGGACAGGGCCTGGTATGGTGTCGCTCTCCTGGGATGGCTGCCTTAGCCTCGGGGAATCATGTAGTCTGAAGGACTGAAGGGTCAGCCTCTTCACCCCATCCTGTCCTGATGCTCACGCTGCTGCCCTCTGAGCTGACCCATTCGGGGGATACCTTTCCTCCCTCTGTAAAACCGCAGTGAGGACACGGTATGGGCAGCTCCCCAGAGTCTCGTGGAAAGTGCCCCTGCCCTGCGAAGCTCTCTTTCTTTCCCGTCTCTAGTGCCTCCCCCATGCGCCCCTCTCATGGGGGCCCGGAGGCCTCCCTACCTCCCGACCTCCAGTGGCTCAAACCCAGAGTGGCGTGCCCCACGGAGACAGGAAGTTTTCTTTAACAGTCCCCACCTCCCCCGCACCAGACGCCAGGGACCCGTACACCCACAGACGAGGGGGGACCTGCACCCTCTGGGTTCAGTGCTAGGGGCACAGAGCACCCGTTTTCTGTAACGTGAGCACGTACTTTCTGCGCAAAATGGGGCCCCTCTTGGTTCAGCCCCGGTGTACAGGTGTGGGGCTTGGTGAAGGACTGCGCCTGGGTGCCCAGGCTGGTCGGCCTGGGGGCGCTGGGAGGGGGTGCTGGGGGTGCTGGGAGCGGGGCACTGGGAGGGGGTGCTGGCAGCATGTACCTTTCCCAGGAGCAGTCATGGACTCTGTCCAGGGCTCCAGAGTGCTGGGATACAGTCCCAGTTGCCCCTGGTACCCATTCCCCAGGTGGTGAGAGAACCACCCTCTCGAGCATGGGGGGGGGGGTGGCCACCAGCCCTAGCTCATGGAGGGAGGGTGGCGGACCTCCTGGTTAATAAGATTCTCCAAAACAAGAGCCCCTTCCCAGGTGTTGTTGTTTTACCCAGATGGTTGGCAGCTACTCCAGGGGGAAGAGCAAAGTGCTGGTGGCGGCTTGGGGGGCTCTAAGGAGGGGGGACCTGGGGAGAAGACCTACTAGGGTTGGCCAAGCTTCCCCGAGGAAGCCCTGACTACAGGCCTGTCCCCCCACCCCCACACAAACATCTCGTGGCCTGAGTGGAGGAGCCGGCTTTGGTACAGACAGGACTTATTGAAAACTCACGTGCTAAACCTTACTGGGACCCTATCCAACTGTCCCTCCTGTGTCAGAGGTTTCTGCTGGGACACCCCCATCCCCCAACCCATGCTGCCGGCTCCCTCCCCCATGCCCGCCTCTGTGCTCGGCCCCATCCCTCCAGCTTGGCCCCACCCCCCACGCCCACCCCCTCCCGGCCCAGCCCCATCCAGCACTGCCCACCCAGCCTTCCAGTCCTCTGGCTTCCTGTGGTTCATCCTCCATCCCAGGACTCCCTCCCCGTGAGTCAGAGCGGCTCCACATGGCCTCGCCCCTCCTGGAGCCCTCTCCCCCTGGCTTCTGCACAGTCCTCACCCTGTCCCTCAGCCTGTCCTAGATGTCAGTGCTCCTGCCACCACGCCCCCACTCTCTGATCTCCCCTCGCTGTCTCCCATCCAGCACCTTCCACGGCCTGGCTCGGAGTCCTCCAAGCGCACAGCTGCCCACTGTCCCACAGTACCAGCTCCACTGCCTAGGCAGACCCTCAAGCCTCTGCCTCTCCGCCCCCACCCCTCAATATCCAAAGCTCAGCAAATAAGCCAAATGCACCGTCTCATGCCCAAACCCCCCAAACCGGGGGTTGACTTGACTCCTCATTTTGGTCAAGTCCCATCACCGGTCCCATACTCTCTGCAGAGGACTAGACCCCTCCTCCCCACCCTGTACCACACACTGTCCTCGCTGCAGCCCCTGCCACTCGGGAAAGCCCAGACCCCTCCTTATCTCTGCCTTGACTACCCCCCTTCAAGAATTCCCCCCTCAGCTGGCAGCTCTACCTCCTACCCTTCAGAGCCCTGCCTCCACCTTCTCCCCTCTCCCCCCCAAGCCAGGTAGCCCCTCCATGCCTGGCCCCAGGGTTGGGCTCCCTGCTCCCCTCCCCTTGTCTCTTCCCCCTCCCCTCCACCCCCTCCTTGGGTGGACTCTGGACTGACTCTCAAATCTCAGATCAAGACTGCTTCCTCAGAAGCCTTAGGGACTCTCCCTGCTTGGTGAGCTTAGACACTCCTGCGAGCCTTCTGCTGCATCTACGCCAGGATACCCATGTCTGTGCTTGGCCTCGACTTCCCTACCCCTTTGTGGGATACCTCACGCCGTCCCCGGTGTTTTCAGCTCACACACCCAGCTGCATGCTGAGGAGGGTGGGGGTCTGGCTTTTCTCCAGGCCATGTAGACCCTGGTTGGGGAAGTAAGACGCGGGGGCAAGCACCCAGGCCTGGTCTGGTCAATAAATGCTGAAAGGAGGCTTTTCACAGCCTGCAGCCTGGATGGGACCCGCCGTGGAGGCGGCTCCGCAGCAGGAAGCTGCCGTCGGAAATGGCATCTGAGAACAGGTGTGAAGGAGGACCGGCTTCTGGGCCCCCAGGCCTCTGAGAAGGGTTCACTCATCTGGGCTTCTAGGGGACCCCCGATTTTTGCCTGGCTCCCCTGGGAAATTAAGGGGAGAGGGCCAGCTGAGGCCAGGGTCCAAGATAGAGACCTTTGTGGTCCGAGAGGTTAGGAGGGGCCTTCGTGGAGCGAGACTTGCAGTATGGCTGGGGTCCCCCCAATGGTTGCGTGAGGGGTTCCCTCCCCTGGACCAGCCTGGACACTGACTCGCACTGGTGTCCAGCCAGCAGCCCCTGCTCAGCCTCCTTTGCACCAAGGTCACTTTGGACCCTGGTGTGTTTCTGAGATCCCCCTCCTCGGGTGCTGGGGCCTCGGCCCTGAATGCCCTCAGCCTCAAGTGGGGTGGAGGCCCCTGGGGATGGAGACCAAGAAGGAAGGCGGGAGGGGCGGGGGAGGGGTGAGCCAGGGGCTGGACTCAGGCCCCAAGGACTTTGTCCCTACTTAGGTTTCAGGAGGAGCAGGACTCAGTCAGATCTGATTCTGAGCCCATTACCCTGGACAGGAGGGACACCAGAGAGGACGCAAGAGGACAATCCAGAGCAGCCTCGGGGTTCAGGGAGGTGTGGGCGTTGTGGGGGAGGGGTGCATGTGCAGGCAGCTCCCGGGGCCTGCGTTCCCCAGCAGAGATGGATCCTCCTGCCCTCAACTTGTTCTCACCTCCTCCAGCCCGTGGCCACCTGGCCGAGCTGGTCTCCACAGCTCTGAGCTCCAGGGGTGCCCCAGCTCTGCCAGAACGGCCCGTGCAACTGACAGAGCCCAGCTCACGCTAGCTGGGGACAAAGAGAAATGAGGGGCAAGTAGGGGAGTCCAGCTGGGTCCATTTGTCCCCAAGTATCAGGTCAGGGAAACACTACAGGGGACAGATACATCTCAGGGAGCCGACATCCCCGAGTCTGGCGGACGGCGAGAGGTGGGCCTGGAGACCACTCCAAGGTCGAGGATGTGGGCCAGTGGGACCCGTGAGTGAGGAGGGGTGAGCCTGTGTAACACCCACATAAACCCCACGAAGGGACAGAGTGGGACCGGGCTCCTGAGACAAGTGAGCTGGGGGGCGGGTGCCATGGAGAGCAGATGGAGCAGGGAGGAAGCAGGCGAGGTGGCATTGGCCGTGGGTGAACACAGAGACGGCCGGTTTGGAGAGCTTTGGAAGGAGATCTCTCATTGCTGGTGGGTGGGCATGGGGGCCAGTAAGTCGAAGGCATGACCCCAAGGACTGGGCTGAGAGTAATGAGGGTTTCATTGCTGAGTGGGCGGCTGCAGGGCTGAGTGTGAGGCCTAGCGACATGGGGGGCTTTGCTCTGAGTTGCAGCCTCTGGGCGCTGGGTGTCCCCAGTCCCTGTCCCCAGGCCGTGGGCGAGCGCTGGCCAAACTCACCTACTAGGGCTAACATCTGAAGCTCGGTTTATGTTTCTTGTACTCTGGCCCTGGGGACCCTGACCAGTGTCCCTCGCCTGGCCCTCTCCTCTCCACTAACCGTGGTTTTCCACAGTTCTGCGTCTCCGCTGGTCTGGGACTCCCTCCGGCAGGGGCTGAGATTGTCATTTCCCTAAAGCCGTTGTCACCCACGACTAGACTCTCCTTAAATGAACATGTGAGGGGATCCCAGGCATAGGCAGGACATACAAGGGCCAGGGTGAGTGTGAGATTTTCCAGTGGGTCCTTCTCAGGAGAAAAGGAGTCAGGGTTCCTTCCGGAAGAGGAAAAATCAGTCTCCACTGGGCCCCAGTCCTCCTAGGAGAAGAAGAGCCCAAGTCCCCAGTGGATCTAGCCCTCGGGAACAGGAAGAGTCAGGGCTAGAACCAAGGACTTTCCCCAGAGGGAGGATTTGAAAGTGTAAAGTCTCAGCTTTCTGGAACTGTGCATGGGGAATTAGCCCTCAGGCTGTAAAACAATCCACTGGCATTTGGAACAAAGGTATCAGCCCGGAATATCCCGAGGAAAGAGGGCAAAGGTTGGGCAGTGCTGATAGCATCAAGGGTCAGGGAATGAGCTGTCCAGCCATCCATGCTCCTAGGAGCGTTCCTAGAGCCAGCTTCCCGCCATCAGTGCCAGGTAACTCTGGTCTCCGGAGAGAAGGATCAGCCTCTCTGGGCACACAGTGCTGGCTGGCAGACTTGCTGGCCTGCGACTGGAGCCCAGCACTTACTTCTGGGCGGATGTGGCAGCCCCAGGGCACTTGTTCAAGGACAGTGGGAAATGGCGTTGGGCCTGCCCCTCTCATCCTTCCCCAAAGTGGAGTCTGGAGGTGGGTGGGCTCTAGGCAGGGCAGCCACTCTGGCACTGTCCCTGGTATCCTCTCCTCTTTGGTTCCCTGGCCCCAGGCCTCACCCCACACTGAGAACCCCGGGTGTCAGTGTCCAACGGCCTGCCAAGCCAGGCCAGCTCAGCCCTTGCCGACCTCCTCCCACCCATCTGCTCATACTTGGGGCTTCAGGAAGGGCTGAGGACAGCTTCTTGTGGCAGCCCTGTGGCCTTGGGCTCCTGCTGGGGTGCCGGTGGGCCTGCTCCCTGGGAGCATGGAGCCCCAGCTGTGAAGCCTAGTCTGGGGTGCTGAGTCTCAGGCACCAGGTCTTATCAGCATTCCCTCCCCACCCTTGGGTGGGCCATGTCTTCCTGGGCTGTCTCGGGCCCAGCTGGGAGTCCCTGTCCACTGCACTGCCCTTGAGGTGACCTGACAGAGACTTGTGGACGAGGCCAGTGCTTCCTCACCCCAAAGCCTGGGCACCACAGACCCCTCCCTTTCCCCCCTCCTCACTCCCCTTCCCCTCCTCCTGCCCCCCCACCTCCTCACTCACTCCCCTTCAGCCCTATCCCTTCTCTGTCTCTCTTGCTACCGTTGTCTTCCATCTCCCCTCCTCTTGCAGACTGTGAAGGGGAGGGAGGGGCAGTGCTCAGTTAGTCCAGCCCCCGACCTGTCCCTTCTGCCTGGCCCCCCCGAAGAACCCCCAGGACTGGGGGCTCATGAGTTCAGGGGTCAGTGGGCAGGAGGACTGTCAGTGATGTGGGGGGAAAGAGGATGGGAGGGGCACTGAGCAGAGGCCTCTGGCAGTCGGGACAGGGGAGCAGGAAGGCCTGGTGGGTGCACGACCCCCCAAGGCGTGACCCTGGCCGTGCAGTGACTTCAGTCCAGTTCCAGCTGAGGCCTAGCCACCACCCACCTTAGTCACACGTGTTGCCATTGCTGCCAAGCCCCACCCACTGTGCTTCTCCTTCCCCACCCAAGCAACTCTCTGCCCCAGCACCAGCTAGACACCCTCCCCTTCGTCCACTCGGATAGCCAGCCTCTGCAATCTCTCCAGCCTCAGGATAAGACTGTGACAGGGAGGTGGTGACAGCCGACCAGCCCACCCCCCTGAACCCCCAGCGCCCAAGGACAGCTCCTAATGCAGAGGTCTTTGGTTTAACTAGGCAAGCCCCTCAAGGACAGCTCTGTCTGTCTTGTTCCTGCTGCATCCTGTGTGCCTGGAACACAGCTGCCCCCAGCAAAGGCTGCTGTAGATCTGAGAAGGTGCAGATGCACACATGGATGAATGGACCAATGAGTGAGTGGTTAGATGAATGACTGAATGACTGGATGAATGCATTTATGCATGGATGAATGAATGAATGCACATGTGGTTGAATGAATACATGCATGGATGAATGAGTGAACAAATGAATGGATGGAGGAATGGGTGAGTGGATGAATGAATGAGCACACACATGAATGAATGAATGCATAGGTGAATGAATGGATTGATAGATGAATGCATGGATGAATGAATAAATGGGTGGATAAATGAATGAACGATTGCACATTTGATTGAATGAATGAATGCATGGATGAATGAGTGAATATGCACATAGATGAATGAATGCATGGGTGAAGGAATGAGTGCACACATGGATGAAAGCCTGGCTGCATGTGTGCATGGGTGAATGCCGACTTCCCATCTGCCTGTAAGCTTTGTTCAAACCACCCAGATGCTGGGCCTGGGAAGAGCTCCGTAAACTCCTTAGCTCAGTTCTTCCCCAGATTACCCCACAACCTTCCTCTGAGTGGCACACCCCAAGTGACAACACCCTCAGAGGCACAGCCTGTGTGAGGACCGGGGGTATTTAATCTGCAGGAGTGATTACTGAAAAGCTCTGCTAGTCTGAGCAGACATGACGGGCATGTGGAGTTCAGGGTGGAGTGCAGAGCCCACCCCACACAAAGGTCACCCTAGGACGGGCCTCATCTTGAGCTTCACCATGCTAGCTGCCCCCCCCCGCCCCCACGCACAAATTCCCTTGCATCCACCTAGTTCTGCCTTCAGGAATGAGAGGTGACACTTCCTCCCTTCCCTGAGCAGAAGACTTGGCACCTCTGACGTGAGTGGGACCCAGTCTCTGGGCAGGTCAGTGCCCTGAGCACAGAGACGTCTGCTGGGCCTTGGGCCCAACTGATCTATATTATCAATGCGGCCCAAACTGTGATTTTTTAGCAGGCATATCTCTGGGCACTAGAGAAGCTCTTCTCCTTTTAACGTTCACTCAGCAAACATTCCGTGCCTACATGTGTGCTACAGCAGGCCAGGGAGACAGATGAAGAGGAAGTTCAATGAGATGCATATTAGGCAGGACAATGGGAAGTGCTACAGTGAAAATACTTCAGGGAAGGTAGATGGGACCTGGGGTGGGGAGGAGCAAGCCCTATGGGTGAGGGGAAAGGGCATTTTCAGGGGAGGGAACAGCCAGTGCAAAGGCCCTGAGGCATGCAGCTGCAGGTGCAGGTGAGCAGTGAGGTGGAAGAGAGGTCAGCCAGGGGAGGGTCAGCAAGACCAAGGGGCCAGACTGTGCCACGGGGAGGCTGGGCCGCGGGCAGCTCTGAGCCAGGCATGCCGGACCACACTTAATTCTAACAGGGCCACTCTGGCTGCTGAGTCAAGAACTAGTGGGGCACAGGCCTGGGTGGGAGCAGGGAGACAGGTGGCGGCTGCTGCAACACTTCAGGAGAGGTGAAGGTGGCTCTGGCCAGCGGTGGACACAGCCTGGAGGAGCCTGGGCAGGAGAGAGGGGTGAGGACTGCCCACGGTTCTTAGCTAGAGGCTGGGGCTAAGGCCCAAGCACAGGTCTTGACTCTGCCTTTGAGAGGCCTGTAGACCCCCAGGTGGGGAGATGGAGGGGAGGCCTGAGAAGCTGAGGGTTTTGCTCACATGGCCCCAAGGTCACACTGGTTCCAGGCCTGGGTTAGAGTCCACAGAAAAGCTCTGGCTGACTGTGGGCTAAGATGCCCTCATCTGTGACTCAGTGGGTATCCCAGAAGAAGGAAGGGGAGCACAGAGGGAGGGAAGAGAGGAGGGGGAGGGGAAGTGAGGGAAGGAGGGGAAGGAGAAGAGAAGAAGGGAGAGGGGGAGGGGGAATGAAGAGGGGAAGGAGAGGGAGGAGAGTGAGGGAAAGGAGGAAGAGGGAGATGAGGGAGGAGACCCTTATTCCGGCCACCAGTGGGAAGTGCTGTCTCTGTGTGTTCATAGGGCTCTGAGACCTTTTTAGATGCCCCTCTGGGTCGCTCAGGCTGCTAACCAAAATGTTGGCAGTTTGAATCCACCAGCAGCTCCTTGGAAACCTTATGGGGCAGTTCTACTCTGTCCTGTAGGGTCTCTATGAGTTGGAATCAAGTGTTGCCATAATTACCCCACACAGCACCCTGCACATTATAAGTAATTGACACAATTGCTGAAGAAAAACGAAAATATCAAGACAATTACACAATGGCTATGAACAAGTCCAGAGTGGATGTGGTGGAGCTGGATCCAGACCTGAGATGCCCCGGCTTCTCAGGAGGGCCAGCACCCAGCAAGGGTGAGGGGCTGGTGCCCTGTGGTGCCAGGTAATGAGGGGAGATGGCAATACCTCCCTCCAACCTGTCACCTGTAGCTTCTGTTCTTCCAGCCCTCATCCTTCCTTGGGCCGCCCTGTGGTGGGAATGATTTTGTGACCTCATCCTGGTGGATGTTGGCTTTTACGCACTTGACCCCCATCTATAAAAGGTGCTTCACACCGCCCAGGCTGCCTGTGAGCTGGGTGTCCTGCCTGGTGACTCAGATGTGCCTTAAACCAGGTCACCAGTTTACCTCCTCTCCTTCTGCAGTGTAATTGTGCTAGGATTAGTCGGTGATTTCCTACAGCACAAAATTGCCAGAATTTGGGGCAGGGGTTGGGGGGCACATTAAAAAATATAAGAAATGGACAGAGCAGGGCTCAGGTGCTGGAAGGGGTCACCAGGTGGCCTGCTACCAGGTGGGTGAGCACAGCAGGTGCAAGCACATCTTCCTCATACCATTTATCCTTTCTGTGGATAAACTGGAAAAGGAAGAGTTTTAAGTTTCTGAGCAGGCCCTGGTGCTGAGAAGGCAGGCTCTGGTGTCGAATCCTTCATGCATTAACTCCACAATTCCGAGCAGGTCCAGGGGCCGAGGTGCTCTCAGTCCTGGGCTGGCTTGGGTCCTGCCCCACGCCCTGCGTTTTGGAGCCCCGAGGCCCTAGGGGAGCATGGCCTGGACTGGCACTCCCGCAGGCTTCCCCTGCGCTTTGCAAGGGAGGCATTTTGCAGATGCAGCAGGGACAGTCTGGGCCAAGGCAGGACCTCAGGAGGGGACATGTGACCAGCCACCCTGGGCCGGGGAGGGGCTCTGCCTACCCCGAAGCCACCCCTAAACCCTGACCACCAGCCCAGAACAGGGCCTGTGTCAGGAAAGCTGCCCCTAGCCAGGCTCCTGGGTCCTTCTTCCATAACCTCCTCGTGGCGCCACCCCCGTCTGACGGGGTTGGTCTCTGCGCTTGGAACTGCCAGAGCCTCACCCTCCCCAGAGGCCCTCTACTCACACCCTGGGCCGGCAACCCCCAGGGCTTGAGGACTGGAGTACCCTCCAGTGCGTTCTCTTTTAATCCTGGTGTCTTAAGATCGGAGGATTAATTTTAGTGCTCGGGAGCAGAATGGGGTCAGAAAACAGGTCTACTGCCAGACAGCCGGCGTGGTCCTGAGCGAGTCTGGCGATGTCTGCTGTTCTGAGCTGTGCTCGCTGCGTGGCCAGGATTGACAGAATCACTTTCATGAGGGCTGATTCAGGTTAGTTGGGTTGCTCCCAGGATGGGACGGCAAAGAAGAGCAGGGGTGGCCCAGCTGCCCTGGAAGCTTTGTCAGTGTTGGACACTCAGCCCCAAACCACAGGTCTGAAGTGGTCATCAGGGAGGAAGCCCAGAGACAGCCGGCTGTGTCCCCAGGTAGCTTGGCCCGGAGTTGAGCAGGACACTCAATTTCCGAACCAGCCACCTGCACAGCCCCAGGCCTGAGTTCAGCTGCTTTCTACTGCATCCATCGCCCAGCCCCAATGCCTAACTATGGGAAGTTAAAGTTAAATGGGACGGAATCTTCTGCTCTCTCAGGGAACAAGGTCCTCCTGCTCTGCAAAGGGCAGCATGGGCCGACTAATCACCTTTATCATGGTGAGCCAGATGAGCGCTTGAGCCTCTGGGCAGCCCCACCTGGTGCAGACCCGGCCTGCCTGTTGGAGCCCTGTGGGCCACCTGTCTGTGTGTGTGTGCATGTGTGTGTGTGTGCACACAGTGGCGTGTTGTGCATGCGGAGCAGCATGTGTGC
>NW_004444008.1:469127-492042 GCF_000243295.1 Trichechus manatus latirostris | reverse complement strand
TCTGCTGGCTTCCTGAGATGGTGTTTCCCTCTGCTCGCGCACATTCACGTGCAATACAGGACACACACTAACACTATGTGTGTGCAGGCACGTGCATGCACACGTGCCCCTGAATGCACAGTGCACACACCTATACACATGCACGCACAGACACGTGCACACATGCACACTCACACATGCACACATTCACATGTGTGCAGAGTAGCACACACATACACATATACTCACATCCCACACTCACGCATGCACACATTCACATCTATTCACACTCACATGCACGCACATGAACACATACACATGTGCACACATCCAGGTGTGCACACACATGTACTCACATGTGCACACACACATGCACATACCCCTTGCACACACACTCCCTCTCACCTCTGGCTCCCCTGGCCCACTGGCCGTGTGCACCAGCAGCCTTGGGTACAAAGGCTCCAGGTTGGGACGCAGAGACCCTCAGAGTTTTGCCCCAATTTCTGATTAGAAATCGGGCACCAATTACCAATATTGATTGATCCACGGATAGCACGTCCTTCTGATCAGAGTCTGAACACACCGGGCACTCTGGAAGCTCTAGCACATGGAAAGTAGCTTTTGTTACTTACAATAAGAAGCAGACAGCACACCAGAACAAATATGGGTGCATTTTTGAGTGCCCCCCAACTTGAGAGAGCTGTCTGGGCCAAGATGACGACTCTTCCATGTGCACCCCACTTTCTGCCATGGGTGAGAGACTTTACAAAGGGAGGACTACTTTCTGCCTATCTCCCTCCCCCTGGCCAGGTTGGTTCACTCAGGTGGGCTATAAGCTTAATGCTACGAGTGACCCACTCGCACCATAGCTGAGGAGTCAGAGAATAATCCCACCCCTAGTCATTGTATACCCCCAGCGCGTGTGACCCTTTACACGGAGAATTTTCCCGCCTGACCACCCAAGGAGGCGGTGGTTAGACATCTTGGCACCTAACCCAGAATTGTATCACTTTCACTCTGCTGACATCTAAACAGACCATTAGGCTTGGGGGGCAGGGGTGTGCGATGGCTTGTTCCAGAAGCCCTAAGATACTAGCCCTAAGGGGAGGAATGAGACCACGCTGCAGGGCTGGTGGAAGGACTGCCTTCTCACAGACACACACCCTCACCTTCCAGGTGCTCAGGCTTTCCCGAACCCCACTGTCTGGCCAGTTAAACCCTTCGCTGCTGGAGGCAATCTGCAGGCATCTCCCTCCACCCCCACCGTCATGCCTCTCTCTGGTGTTACTGCAGGTGAAGCCCCCTGTTACTTCCCACAGAAAACTGGAGCCTGATTATTTCACTTTGGCAAACTCTCACAGCAGTGCCAGCACGGTGCCATCATAAGTCATAGTTTGCCGGCTGGTGTCACAGAGGCTTGCTCTGCCTGTTTGCAGCTGGTTCTCTTTCTAGGTGGAGAGCAGGCGTGTTTCAGGGTCCTGCCCACTCTCTTTGGTGTACACTGCTTCCCTTATTACCAACAGTTTTCATTCCTGGGGTACATTTGTTACAACGGATGAGCCAAATATTGATAGATAATGATTAGCTAAAGTCCATAGTTTACATCGGGGTTCGCTCTTTGTGTTGGACAGTCCTGTGGGTTTTGACAGATGCGTAATGTCACGTGCCCACCATGATGGTGTCATGCAGAGTAGTGTCACCGCCCTAAAGATGCCCTGTGCTCCACCTGTCCATCCCTCCCCTGCCCTGCCCCGCTGGCAACCACTGATCTCTCCCTGTCTCTATAGTTCTGCCTTCTCCAGAGTGCTGTACGGCAGGGATCACACCGCACGTAGCCTTTTCAGACCGGCTTCTTCGCTTAGCTGTATGCGTTTAAGGTGCCTCCATGTCTCCTTGTGGCTTGAGAGCTCATCTCTTTTTATTGCTGAATAATGTTCCATTGTATGGGTGTACCACAGTGTGTTTATCTGTTCACCTCCTGAAGGACATCTTGGTCGCCTCCGGTTTGGGGCGACGAATAAAGCTGCTGTGAACGTTCACGCGCAGGTTTTTTAGTGGATGTCACTTTGCAGCTCCTGTGAGTGATTACCCAGGAGTGCGAACGCTGGCTCCTACGGCACAGCCTGTGCTCAGCTTTGTGAGAGACTGCCAGCCTGTCTCCGACGTGCCTGTGGCATCTTGCAGCCCCACCAGCAGGAACGAGGGTTCTTCCACAGCCTCACCAGCTCTGTGTTGTCCGTGTTTTGGAGTTTAGCCATTTCATAAGAGCCCAGTGGTGTCTTCTTGTTCCTTTAATTTTCAGTATCCTAATGTTGAGGATCTTTTCTTATGCTTATTTGCCATCTGTCCATCTTCTTTGGCGAAGTGTCTAGATCTTTTGCCTATTTTTTAAATTGGGTTGTTTGTTTTCTTATTGTTGAGTTCTAAGAGTTCTTTGTATATTTTGGATACAAATCCTTTATCGGATACATGTTTTGCAAATATTTTTGCCAGTCTGTGGCTTGTCTTTTCATTTTCTTAATAGTGTCTTTCGCAGAGCAGAAGTTTTTAATTTTAATGAATTCCAATTTATCAATTTTTTCTCTCATGGACTGTGCTTTTGGTGTTGCTTCTAAAAACTCATTGCCAACACAAGGTCACCTAGATTTTATGCTATTATCTTCCAGAAGTTTTATAGTTTTGCATTTTACATTTAGGTCAAAGATCTATTTTGAGTTAGCTTTGTGAAAGGTGTAAGGTTAATGTCTGGATTAATTTTTTTACATATGAATGTCCAGTTGCTCCAGCACCATTTGTTGAAAAGACTACCTTGCCCCACTGAATCACCTTTATCCCTGGGTCAAAGGTTAGTAGACTGTATTTGTATGAGGCGATTCCTGGGTGCTCTATTCTGTTCCATTGATCTATCTGTCTGTTCTTTCACCAATACTCACTGTCTTGATCACTGTGGCTTTATAGTATTTTTTTTAATCTTAGTTTTTTAGTCCTTTTTATTATAAAATAAAGTACAGAAAGTACATAAAAATAAATGTGCATCTGACATAATACTGAAAAGAGAAAATCCATGTAAACACACCTTGGTCAAGTAATAAAACATCATCAGAACTGCAAAAGTCCCCTCCCCCACACACCATGCTCTTCCCAATCATAACCCCGTCCCCACCCTAACCCTGGAGAATCATCTTGACTTTTGTGGCAATTATTTCCTTTGATATTTTAACTTTAGCCATATATATTTTAATCAGTATGGTTATTTTTGTTTATTTTTTTAAATTCTATGTAAGTGGAACCATAGTGTATCTATATGTTCATTGGTTTCTGCCTTCTCTCAACTGTAATTTTTAAGGTTCCTTCATAGAGTTCTTAGTAGATATAGTCCATTCATTTTTTTAGAATTAATGTTTTATTGTGTTTAGGGTGAAAGCTTACACAGCACCTCAGGTTCCTATTTAACAAGGTCTACACCAGTTATTCAGTGCTATCGGTCATGTGCTTCACGGCGTGTCATCGTTCTCTTTGATTCCGTTCTGGCTGTACCATTTCCAGGACTCGAGCTTCCCTGCCCCTGTCCCTTCTCATCTTTGCTTTAGAGTAATTTTTGACCATTTGGTCTCCAATATAAAGAAGGTGGTATTCTTTATTTTATGAGCCAGTCTGATAGTTTGCTAAAAAGGTGACCTCAAGGCATAATTTCAGTTTACAGTTTAAAGCTTATCTCAGGGCCATAGTCTCCAGGGATTCTCTAGTCTCTACTGGTCCAGTAAATCTGGACTTTTTAAGAATTTTAGTTTTGTTCTACATTTTTCTCCCATTCTATCAGGGTCCATCTATTATGGCCCTGATCAGAATGGTCAGTAGTGGTAGCCAGGCACCATCTAGTTCTTCTGGTCTCAGGGTAAATGAGGCCATGGTTCATGTAAGCTATTAGTCCTACAGGACTAGTGTGAATGTGACCATGTGAAATTGGTCACTACAGATTAGCAAGTGAGCACAAGTAAACCCGTGCTTACCTTGCTTACTGGGTAATCTGCCCCTGTCCGTAGCTGTGTCCCCTATGTAGTTAATTACATATATAGATATACATGCATGCACACACATATCTGTATGTACATATGCCTATAGATACTTCTATCTGTGTACACATACTTACCCACTTATTTATGCTCATATACTTATGTGTCTATGTACATATTTATGTAACCACGCACACATTTTTTGCTTACTGTTGGTGTTGTTGAAAATTCATGTCATAACCTCTACCAAAAACATCCTTTTTCTTTGTGCACTCCTTAGTAACATCATTTATCTTGGTCAATCTATGTGAACTTCAACCACATTCGATGCTACCTTTCCCATCACCAAAAATAACAAGGGTCTACTATCTCGACAGTGCTTCCCCTCTCCCCGCTCAATCCCTGGTAACCATCAGTAGGCGCTGGTCTCTATTCTATTCTTGTCTGTATCTATTCTTGTCTTCTCATAAAAGTGTGATCATACAATGTTAGTCCTTTTGTGATTGACTTATCTCACTCAGCATAATGTCCTCCAGATTCATCTGTGTTTCGAGGACTCATCATTATTTTTATGGTTGCATAGTATTCCGTTGTGTGTATGCACCACATTTGTTTACCCATTCATGCACTTAGGTTTTTTCCGTATTTTTGCTGATGTAAATAACGCTGCAATGAACGTTGGTGTGTATACGTCTATTTGTGTCACTGCTATTAGATTTCTAGGGTATATAGCTAGGAGTGGGCTTGCTAGATCATAAGATATTTCTATTTACAGCTTTTTGAGGATGTGCCATACTGTTTTCCATAGTGGTTGTACCATTTTACACTCCCACCAGCAGTGGATGAGGGTTCCAGTCTCCGCACAGCATCACCAGCATTTTTTTTCGGTTTTGTTTTGTTTTTTAATCAGTGCCATTTTTGCAAGGATGAGATGGTATTGCATTGTAGTTTTGATTTGCATTTTTCTAATGGCTAATGAAGGAACGCTGCCGGCACAGTGGTTAAAGTGCTCAGCTGAGAACTGAAAGGTCAGCAATCACTGGCATCTTTTCATGTGTCTGTCGGCCACTTGACTGTCCTCTTTGGTGAAGTGTCTGGTCACGTCATTTGCCCATTTTTTAATTGGATTGTCTTTTTGTTGTTGAGTTTATAGTAACTCTTAAAATCGGATAGAGTCAGTCCTCTGACTTTGTTCATTATTGTGTTGGCTACTCTGGGTCTTTTTCTTTTCTGTACAAACTTTAGGGTCAGTTTGTCAGTATCCACAAAATAACTTATGGAGATTTTGATTGGGATTTTATTGAATTTATAGATCAATGTGAGAAAAACGGACATCTTAACAATATTGAGTCTTCCTATCCATAAAGATGGAATCTCTCTCCATTTATTTAGATTTTTTTACTTCTTTCATCAGAGTTTTATTGTTTTCCTCATGTAGATCCTGTACATTTATGCCTAATTTTTTTTTTTGGTGCCAATGTAAATGGTGTCGATTTCAAAGTTTCAAATTCCAATTGTTCGTGCTAGTGTAGAGGAAAGTAATTGACTTTTGAGTATTAACCTTATATCCTGTGACCTTGCTATAATCGCTTTTTGGCTTCAGTATTTTGGTCAGTTTTTTTTTATTCTCTACACAGATGATCATGTCATCTCTGAACAATGACCCTCCTGTCCCCCATGCAGAAAGGCCATGGGGTCTCAGTGGTCCCCTTGGCTCATGGTTTTGCTGACCTACTTAGGGTATTTTAGGATATCGTGGTCAGGGTCTTACACATGGGTGGGAGAGTATCTGACCCCTCCCTCATCACAAGACTGGGAAGAGTTGTAAAGTTACAAGGGGTAGGGGCAGGGTGTCAGCAGAGAGGGGGGGTGTTCTGGCAGGAGGAGATGCAGGAAGACCTGGTAGGGCAGCAGATGCTAGGGAACAGAGCACTTGGGGCAGCTAAGTGGATGGGACAGTAGGAGCCACAGAGGACTTGGAGCACAGGAGTGCCCACGGGAGCTGTGTGTGCTGTAGGCACTCCCCCCACCCACCCCCAACCCTGCGCCCTTCCAAGTCCTTGTGTTGGCTTCTCTTGCCTTGCCGCCTTGCTGGATCTGACCAGGTTGCTGATGTTGTCAATGCACAGATGATGGGGTTGGGGCCTGTGACTGTGGCCTTTCCTGGGCTGTGTCTGCCCAGCCCTGTGGGTCCCACCACTGTGCCCTCAGAGGGCCTTGGGTAAACACCCACCAGAATGCTTCTCACACATTAGCTGATGCCATCCGTTTCCTTTACTGTTAGCTTTATCAAATGAGGACCCAAACAGTCTCCGGTGGACTTGACAGACAGGAACCCCTCTCCACATCCCCCTAGTCCCCACATCCAGAGGTGACCATGGCAACACTCAGGTGAGCATCACCTGCCTCCCAATCTCTAATGCTGACACTGCACCTCCTCACCTCTCCATGTGGGGTACTTGTGCGTCACACCCGTGTGGGGTCAAAGTCTGAGCACCAACTGTACTGGTCTCCTAGGGCCGTAGCAACAGATGCCATAAACTGGGGGGCTGATAAGAACAAAAATGTATTGACAGTTTGGGAGGCCAGGAGTCCAAACTGGGGTATCAGTCATGTTGATTCTAAGGCTGAGGGAATGTTCCATGCCTCTCTCCCAGCTTCTGCTGGCCCCAAATGCTCCTTGGCTTTCACCTGCAGCATCACTTGGCCATTCTTTCTCTGTTGGTCTTTTCTCCTCTAAGGACACTCATTATACAGAACTAGGACTCACCCTACTCCAGACTGACCTCATGTGAACTGATGACATCTTCAGAGGCCCTATATCCAAACAGGCTCACATTCACAGGTACAGGGGTTAGGACTTCCACATGTCTTTTGGGAACACAGGTCAATCCGTAACAGCACCCGCTCCCTCACACACCTGCTGCTCTCCAGCCCCTGTTCTCGCCATGTAGATTCTGGCGTTTCACTGCCCTCTGCGAGGACTGCATGAATCATCTTCCCAGCCAAGCCACATGGTAGCATGTGAACACTTCCGTTTCCTGCACAACTTTTTGTTTTGCCTGCAGTTAGCTATTGCTGGGCCTTTTGTTGGCATGTTCTCCAGGTGCTCGTCTCTCCAGCAGCAGCCTTGCCCCATGATGTGATCAGGCTCCCAGGTGCTCTTGCTTCCTTCTAAAAGTCCCTCTGGGGCCTGCTGACCAGTTCCCTGTGCCTGGGACGAAGCTCAGCCTGGCTCTCCCATCACCCTCTCTCCCCTGGCGATGCCTTGTTCCTGGCACCCACGTCCCCTCTCACCCCTCCTTGTGGTGCAGCTGTCCTCCCGTGGCTTTTCCCACTTCATCTGGGACCTCGTGATGGGGCCGCCCGCCATGTGCAGGGCAGTAGGCAGTATGCTCCAGCCTGTGCTGTGGCCTGATAGCCTCAGATGTGGTCTGTACTCAGGATGAGGAGGAGTGTGGACCAAGCGCGCTCCCTTCAGAGTTGCAGGCACTGGTCTAGCTTCCTCAGCGTGGGCTTCAGACAGCAGAGGCCTGCCTTGTTCCTGGGTCTCAGCACAGGACTCCTCCTTGCCCCTCCTCCTCCCATCTGTCATCTCCTGTCTGTCTCTGTCTCTCTCCATCTCTCCCGCCCCTCCCCCTGTGGGATCACCTCTTTTCATAATGATGTACTTGGCCATAGGTCTTATTTCATGCTGTCCTAAGCTCCTGTGGCCCATGTAACCTGGAAGCACCTGCCTGCAGTTTGGGGACATGCTCATGCGTTGGTCTTGGTGTCCTCCCCCAGTTTCCTCTGCTTTCTTTTTGAAAGTCCTGGGATCTGACCACCCTGTGTGTGCCTCTGCTTTGCATGCGTTTTCTCTCCTCTGCTTCACTTCTTCGTCTTTTCCTCTGTCTTCTGGGAACGGTCCTCAGCTTTGTCACCCACCCTTCTGTGGAATGTTTTGTTTCTGCTCTCACGTTTCTAACTTCCCAAAGACGTTTCAGCTCCAAGTGCCCCTTCCCTTCAAGGATGCGCCGTCCTCCTCTTTCGGCGTGGGTGTTGAGGGTGACATTGGAAGCTTGCTGCCCCCACAGCGTCTCTGGTTCTGATTGGCTTTGTGTGTATTTGGGGATGAGTCGATCACTGGTTTTTATGCCTGAGACGCCCCAGTGCCAGATCCCAGGCCCTCGGATGTGAGGGGCAGCACTAAAGAGCCGTGGAAACCTGAGCCTGGGCGGGGCGTGTGTGTGTGTGTGTGTCTGTGTGTGTGTGTGTGTGTGTGTGAATATTTTTAGATCACTCCTGCTGACTGAGGTGAAAAAAAAATTTTTTTTTTTAAATTATTTTAAAGCATCCTCTTCCCTTTTGTTTTTATCCGGTTTGGGGAAGAAGTGCTTACCCACCTTCTCCGCAGGAATCTGATGTTCATCTTTGCGAGCGTCCAGAAAGGTCGAGATTATCGTCTGCACTCTAGATGGGGACACAGTCTAAGGAGATTAGGCAGCTCGCTGGTGGGAGGCAGGATGGGTCACGACGGAAAGCCCTGGTGTGCAGAGCGCAGACTTGTGATCTCAGATAGCGCCGGCTGCGAACGCTCAGCTCTTCTCTCCCCCTGCCCGCCGCCCTCGCGGCCCTGGGCAGCCCCCCAGGAGCGGAGAGGCCCGCAGAGTGAGGGATGCCACGGCCGGGCCACTGCGGGCCACTCGAGGCGACCTCAGCGCCGGTTGGGATGGGCGCTGGAAGCCGAAGCGCCCTGCCCTGTCCCCCACCCCCGGGGGCCCAGCTGACCCCAGAAGCAGCTGCAATGACACAGCCCAGCGTTCATCTGCACGAAAAGCGTTCTCAGAGAGAACGGCCTCGCCGGGATTGTTCCGTGCCGGGGTGGAGGCGGGCGAGATCTCACCTCACACGCCCGAAGGTATCTGTTTGCAGTTTTAGAGGATACCCCCAGCGCCCCAGCCGCGCCCCAAGGTGAAGGACCCCTGTGTCTTTGCGTCAGTAGTGTCTCCAGTTAATGTGACCATCACGGTCAACCTCCTCATGGCCGACCAGCCAAGGCCAGAGTCCCGGCTAGAGTTTCCCGTCCCCGGATGCTTCCTGTGACGCCATTAACTCTGTGTTCTTGAAACGTAAAGCTTTTCGAGAAGAACGCCCCTCCTGGCTCGTCCAGCCTCCCGGGCCGCTAAGCTGCAGCCTCCCTGTTTTGTAGCGTCAAGGGCAGCGCAGAGCCGGGCCTTCTGCAGCCCTTCCCGCAGCTCGCGCCAGAACAGCCTCTATGGGCCTCCGGTGGTGGAACCGTATGCACTCTCACGTAACCGCGTGTCCTCACGTAACTGCTGCGTCCTTACGTAACTGCTGCGTCCTCACGTAACCGCATGCGTCCTCTTGTAACCGGGCGAGGTGTCACGTAACTGAGTGCATCCTCACGTAACTGCTGCATCGTCGTGTAACTACCTTCGCTCCCGCATAACAGCTGATAAACCAAAAGGAAAGCACAAGGAATACTAAAATTTGGTGGTTCATTAAAATACTTTCGTAACGTCTACTTCGAAATTATCCCGATTTTACAAAGGGAAGAGAAAACGGAGAAGTTGAAAGTAGGAAATGTGGAGGGAGTTGGCAGAAGTTGGAGGTAGGATCCTGGAGAAAACAGGCGACCAGGATGGGGACAGAGTTGAATCAAGATCTTTGGGATTATCCTTAGGGCGGGAGTCCTCTTCCTAGAACCGTCAGCCTCACCCTAACCAAAAAATTAATACGTGTTTGAGAGTCCACAGACAGGATTCCCCAATAGACCGGTTTTTCCTTTCTTAACCATTTGATGGAAGAGAGCAAAAAGAAAGATCTTTATTTGTGACTAATAGAAGTTACACATACTTCAAGATTTCCTCTTTATTTTTGATTTTCAGTGGTTTGACTGTGATGTGTCTAGGGGGTGTGATGTTCTTTGTATATATCCTGCTTAGGCTTGCAGAACTTCTTAATCGAAAATTTATGTTTTTCACCAAAAGGAGTATATTTAGGGCCATATTTCTTCAATTTTTTTCTACCTATTCTTCCTCTCCTTCTGCGACTCCAATTACATGTGTATTGGACCTTTAGATATTGTCCCACAGGTCACTGAGGCTTTGTTCACTACTTTTCATTGTTTTTTGTTCGTTTGTTCTTCATACTGGATGGTTTCTATAAGTCTATCTTCAAGTTCGTTATCTCTTGTGTCATCTTTATATGCTATCAGATCCCTCCATTTTTTATTTCCAATATTCCATCCTGTTCTTCAGTGCTAGAATTTCCATTTCCATTTCAGCAAACTATGACCCATGGACAGGCCACCTATTTTTGTAAATAAAGTTTTATCGGAACACAGCCAGGGCCATTTCTTAACAAATCTTTGTGACTGCTTTTGTGCTACCATGGCAGAGCTCAGTAGTTGCGACACACACTGTATGCAACACAAAGTCTGAAATATTTACCATCTGGCCCTTAAAGAGAAAGTTTGCTGGCCTCCGTTGTATTCTATTGCTGACAGTCCCATTTGTTAATTCATTACAAACATATTTTGCTTACATCCTTGAGCATAGTTATAATAACGATTTTAGAATCCTTGCCTGCTAATTCCAACATATGAGCCATCTTGAGATATCCAATTGATTGATTGTAGGTCCCGTTTGCCTGTTTCTTAATGTATCTAATCAGTTTGGATTGTACCCAAGACATTATGAATGATACATTGTAGAGACTCTGTATTCTGTTATTTTTCTCTGGAGATACTGATTTTTGTTGTTGTTTTCTTACCAGGTAATTAACTTGACATTCATAAATGCTGTAACCAATCCTATTCGAATAAAAAATTCTACAAAAATATTTAGTCAGGGAAGACAATGTAACAGATAGAGGTAAATGATAATGA
Organism: Trichechus manatus latirostris; assembly: GCF_000243295.1. Classification (NCBI taxonomy): domain Eukaryota; kingdom Metazoa; phylum Chordata; class Mammalia; order Sirenia; family Trichechidae; genus Trichechus; species Trichechus manatus. Next base: position 481,158 of record NW_004444008.1, on the reverse strand, counting down.
GGATAATAATTCAAAGTAGTATCTTCCGTAGCTTTAATGGCCAATGAGGATACATTGTCTTTTCCAAAGAATCGTGGTCATGTGAGGGACATCAGTGCTTCGAAGTCAGGAGGCCATCTTTACAGAGACTTAGAGGACTTCCTGGGCTTATTTCTAGTCAGTCATTAGTGACTAAGGGATGTGGGGTCCGTCTGTCTGGCTGGACACCCGAAATGTCTGACCAGTGGCCTGAAGGAGGCTGAGTCTTCACTCCATCCTCACTTGTGTTGCTCACGATGATTCAAGCAGAAGAATCTGATGCTTCCTTAGAAAGCCATTAATTTTCACTTATAATGTTGAGATTGAAATAATGTTTGCTTGAGTTTTGTAAAATAAGATTGTTTAAAATATTTCAAGATCTGTGGGCAGAAGGACCAATCCTAAAGGGTGAGTTATTCTCGATGCTATAAAAACACTTCCCTCCGTGCCTCATGCAGGAAGCAGCCACCTCCTGACCAGCCCAGCCCCCTTTGACCTTGCTCAGGGCAGTAGGTCCCCACACCACCTTCCCAGAGGAGAAGTCTGAGCCCACTCCGTGCTACGTCCAGTTAACTTCTCTGCCTTCCATGCAGTCTTGTGGAACATCCCTTGCAGGCAGGAAGGTGTGGAGGTCAGTTAGATAACATTTGCAAAGGGCTGAGAGGTAGACGCTATAAATATCTTTACTTTCTTCCCTGGGCTTGGCACTGACACATTTACCGTGGTTCCTTGCATGGTGTAGTCAGCTCGGCTGGAAGGCGCAGCGCTATCGAGGTCAGGGTAGTAGGGCCGTTCTCTGTGGGCCGGTGAGCTCTGCTTTACTAGCACATGTGGGGTGATAAGCCCAAACCAGCAGCTGTCCTGGAAAAATACTGTGGGGAGACCCCCGTGGTCGATGGTAGAGAGTCCCAGATGAGTTAGTCCTCGGTGGCCTTGTGTGCGTGTATGTGTATACCGTGTGTTTGCATACGTGTGTGAGTGTGTGTGTGTGCTTGTGTGTCTGCATGTGTGTGTCTTTATGTGTGAGTGTGTGTACCTGTGTGTGAGTGCTTATGTCTGCGTACCTGTGTGTGTATTTTGCCTGTGTGTAAGAGTGTGTCTGTGTGTGTGTTTCTGTGTACCTGTGTGTGAGTGTGTGTATCTGTGTGTGTGTGTGCGATATTTCAAGTTCAACCCTGACCTGACCATCCTACAAAAGAATAAGGGTCCCTCTCGAAAGGTTTTTTTCTGTCCAGGTCAGTTGTTTTCGTTTGACAGAGTTTAATTGACCAGGGTTTGTGTGTGTTAAAGTAAAACCAGAGGATTTACTGTGCTGCTTCACTTTGCGGACTCAGCTGAGTTGGCACGTTACCGGGGGGTCAGTGGGGGTGACGGTGAACTGGGGGTGACCGACCTGGGGGCTCCCACAGTGTTTGTGTCGGGGGGTGTGACTTGGCAGTGTTCTCTGTGAGCGCCTGAGGAACCCACCTTGTCCAAAGCAGCCCCGGAGCACAGATTCTTTCTGGTACCTCCCCCAGAATCCACTGGTTAGCTGGCAACGCCAAGACCTTTAACATCAGTTAGAAAGGTTTGTAATTAGAACTAAAAGCGTTTGTTACCCTCTCGTTACCATAATGCAGCTGCACCATTTTGAGCTTAATTAGCTGTAACTCTCCAGGACTCGGCAATAAGTTACTCGTTGGTGTGGATGTCCCTTTGCTAAGGTCCTGAGTTCAGAGGCAGGTGGCCATAGCAGAGGCCTCCGGCACCACTGCTCACGCAACCCCCTGGTGGCCTGTGCTCGAGAGAGCCCCACACGCCCCTCTGCCCTTACCACCTGTGTCTTCACCAGTCCTCTGCGGCGTCCATCACTTCGCACCAATGAGCAGCTTGCATCTTTGCTGAGTTCACACCCACACCAGTAAGTTGCTGCCAGTGCGGTTTTTAAGATGTTTCGGGAAAGCCAATTTCTTTCTGCAAAGGCCCGTTTGAGTTTTGGCCCCAGCTGTCTGTCAGCTGGAGTCCCTGGGTGGTGCAAATGATTAACATGCTCGGCCGCTAATTGAAACAAGTCCACCCAAAGGCATCTCGGAAAAAGGCCTGGCCATCTACTTCTGAAAGATCAGCCACTGTGACACACGTGGGTTGCCATAAGTAGGGGTTGACTTGTCAACAACTGGGTTTTCTTTTTTTTGGATCTGCCAGTAGAGCCCAATTTCAACGCAGTGTACTTGGTAGATTCTGGATCATTCCTGCACTTCGAATGCAGCCATGTGTACAGCCATGTAGGAGCCACCGTTCTGCCTGCAACCCTGGACGTTTCCTGACTCTCAACCAGATGGGCGGGCCTCTCCCCAGCGCACCTGGTGGGCTTGGGGCATCCTAATGGAAGGGCTGCACCACACAGCTCCTCCTGGGGTCACGGCTGTGTTTTGGTGCCCTCGTTTCTGGTCACACTTGGCCATAGGACATTGCCCCTTTGTCTTCCTCCATGGACTTGGGGACAAGGCTCGGACAGAAAGCCGCAGGGCTGTGTCCTGAGGAAGCTGCTGAGTGTTTGCTCAGACTGGATTCTTCCCAGGTCCCTGTCTCTCTGGAGTAAAGAGAAGACATGCTGGGAGGGAAATCGGAGTTTTTCTACATGGCCCAGACATGCACTATTGAGTTTCCCTACGAAACGGGTAGGGCACAGTGGGGACAGGCTGAGGAACAGGCTTGGGTGGAGGGCATGGGAGGCAGGCAGCCCGCGAGCCTCCTGCAAACACGTGCTTCTCACAGCTTCCTGCTCCAGTTGCCGGCTTCCTCCTCTCCGTCCTGTCTTCAGAAAACAGAAGCTACCCCGGGAGGAGTGGTTAAACCCGGTCATCACGACCAGGGGGCAGCAGTGGTGACCGGCGGCAGGCCCCCATCCTCTCTTCTTGCAGGAGCAGCCACAGGCGTGTCCGTGCCCCCACAGGAACTGACTGTGTCTGGGGTGATGGAGGAGGCCCAGGGAGGGAAGGACACCAGGCGGATGGAGGTTCCAGGCTGTGACAGTTCTTATGCAGTGCATTTCCACTTGCATCTTCCCATTTAATTTTCACACTGCCCGTGCCATGGGTATTATTATCCCCATCTTAAAATGTGCAGAACATGGAGGACGTAAGTGGCTTGCCTGTGATTGCTCAGCTCAGCGTTTGGGTCCGACTGGCTGTGGCCCCATGCCTGGTGCCCACCTATCCCACCTCTGGTCAGACCAGTGGGTGCTTGGGCCAGTCTTGGAGTGGAGCTGCGATCAGTCTCATTCTGACAGAGGTGGGTGTTACCTTCCCAGAGGACACCCCAGCTAGCTGGGGCCTGGTCTGACCTGCTAGTGACTTTTCCATCTGCCCATGACCCCCTTCCATGCTGCAATCTGCATCGTAATGAGCTAATTAAACGACTCCATCGCTCTTAATTGGCAACGTGCTAGTGGTTCAGCAATTGCGTGCACAGCAGATGTTGATTACTTGTTGGTCCTCACTGGTTTGGGACATTACCCTGGGCTTTAGAGGAGGGAGATCCCTGCCCCGGGCCAGACCCTCATGCTGAGACCAGCTCCAGCCAGAGCGCACCACATAGTCCCTGGGAGCAGGACTCCACGGGGCACCTGGCAGGAGCTTGGCTTGGTGACTCCTAAACTGCCCATTACGCACCTAACTGCTGAACCATTGCCACTTAAAAGCAATGGAGCCCCCAGTTCAATTAGCTCACTGCTATGCAGATTGCGGCATGCAAGGTGGCTCTGAGTAGACAGGAAAAACCTCTAGCCGGTCAGAGCAGGTCCAAGCTGGGGCGTCCTCTGAGAAGAGACTCATCGACCAACAGGAACAGCCATCTCTGGGTGAAGATGGCATAATGAGGCCGATCGCAGACTGTCTCCCTCCCCTTAATGCCAGTGTAATTTTCAAATCAGTGAAGACAAACAAGTAATCAGCAAGGCCAGGTGTCATCAGCAGCCTCCACACTTGAAGAAGGTATCACCGTGGTGCCTTTGTGGGTAGGAGGCCTGGGCTGGGCTGAGGGGTGAACAGGGCCCCCAGGAAAGGGCACCCCTGGCTGGGAATCAAACTGCTAGCCTGATGCCAGGTGAGAGTGCAGAATCTGGGTCCTCTGGCAGGGGTCTCCCCTCTGCACACGTCAGGGGTCACAGACCACTGAAGAACGGATGTTAGGAATGAGCCTGATAAAAATAAATATCTTGGCAACTGTCTTAATTATCTAGTGCTGCTATAACAAAAATACCACAAGTGGACGGCTTTAACAAAGAGGAATTTATTCTCTCACAGTCTAGGAGGCTAGAAGTCCGAATTCAGGGCACCAGCTCCAGGGGAAGGCTTTCTCTCTCTGTCAGCTCTGGAGGAAGGTCTTTGTCATCAATCTTCCCCGGTCTAGGAGCTTCTCAGCGCAGGGACCCGAGGTCCAAAGGATGCACTTTACTTCTGGCACTACTTTTTTGGTGGTATGAGGTCCCCTTGTCTCTCTGCTCGCTTCTCTCATTTGTGTCTCAAAAGAGATTGACTCAAGACACAACCTAATCTTATAGGTTGAGTCCTGCCTCATTAGCATAACTGCCTCTAATCCCACCTCATTAACATTATAGAGGTAGGATTTACAACACATAGGAAAATCACATCAGATGACAAAATGGGGAACAATCACACAATATCGGGAATCATGGCCCAGCCAAATTGACCAAGTTGACACACATTTTTGTGGGACACAATTCAATCCATAACAGAAACTGTGAGCGGTACTGTAGAAAACAGAAAAGAAGGAAGGAGGGAGGGAGGGAAACAGAAAATAAGACAGAAGGAGAGAAACAAAGAAGCAAAAATAAAGTGGAGGAACCTAACCTAGAATAAAATGTAACCCCAAAAAACAGACGAAAAATCCCCACATGTGCTTTGCATCATAGAAGAATTATCCATCTAGAGAAATTCAATGAAATAAGAGCTCAAAAATGAGAAAAAAAAGTGGAAAGGGACTAAAGGGGATTTTCACACTAAGAAAACAGTGTAAGAACTAAGACAACATTGTTAGTTCTGAGGAATAAATTAGAAACAGCAGGAACAGAACACAGACAGCTTAGAGTCAAACTGTCAGCAGGACAAAAAGGTTTGAGATTTCCCCAGTGAACGCAGAGGGCAAAATATAAAGACAGGAAATCATCAGACAGCAGACAGCATAGTGACGTCCAGTGTAAGGTCACTGCCATCCCTAAAGCAGAGGATCCAGCAAGCGAGACTGAAAATGCTCATTGATTTACTCACTCACTAGTGTCGATCGGCTTTTCCTATGTGCTGGGCACCGTCCTAGGCGCTTCAGTCAACTGGACACAGTGCGAGAAGGTGCCGTCTCAAGAGGGTCCGTTCTGACCAGGCACAGATGCCGACAGCGTGTGCGTGAATCTTACGGCAGGTCAGAGGTGGTGAGCACAGAAGAAAGCAGAGCGGAGCGGGGTCAGCCAGCTCGGATGCTGTGAGGGGGACACAGAGCAGTTTCAGGAACGTTTTCTTGATGTGGAGGAAGAGCCAAAGCTGCAGGTTGAAAGGGTGCCCCACCCCCCCCACTACAGGGGACAGATCAAGAAATGAACATTAAGATATTGCTTCATTATGAGGATGTTTTCAAGGATGAAAAAATTACTTCCAGCAACCAGACAGAAAAACAAACGAGTTACCTACATGGATGAAAAAAACAAAGCTAGGCTGGCCTAACCTTTCCGCACAGCACCACTCAAAGCCCCAATGACGGACAAGGCTCCAGCAGCGTCCCAGGGAAAGGCGTGTGTGACCCAAGACCCTGACCCAGCCAAACTTCTCTCAGACATCGCCAAACACAAAAGAAATTGGGGAATTAAGAGAAAATGCAAGCCAGCCAGTCCAGGGGAGAATCAAGAGTTTACAACTCAGGAAGAGAGGCTATGGTTAAAGGGCAGTGGTGAGCACTGAATTCTTGCAGCTGGCGAGAATGGCATTGCTGGACAGAGCACGAAGGCTACGAATCCTGACAAAATCAAAATAGCAGCGTCACTGACCTAGAGTCAGATGGCGGCTGTGGGTGCAGAAGCTGAGCCTCCTGGGTGCATCAGGGGGCCTGTGGGCGTGGTTCTCTGCCTCTGTCTAGTTCAGAGGGAGTCCTGGGGACAGCCATCACTGGGGGAGACTTTCTCTCTGAAGTTGAGTCCTCAATTTCACGTCTATTTTTATGTCTTTGTTACATTTGAGTAAAATTAAACCGAGTGCCTTTTTATTTTGAAAAGCAAGCGTAAACCATAAACATTTTAGTAGAAAATGTAGCAGTAAGAGTGGCTTCTTAAAGCATAACACAGAGCCTGACCCCAAAATAAGAGACTGACGAGTTTGACTATTAAAATACAACATGTCTGCATAGAGTAAAACAACACAAGCAGAGTGAGAAGACAAAGGGAAAATACCCCGCAGCCACCAACACAAAGCTCTGGCTTCCCAGTCCATGAAGAACCACAGATCAAAGAAGAGGGCTGCGAGCTGGCGAAGGAACGCGCAAATGCCACGAATAAATGGTTCACAGAAAAGGAAAAGAAATGTCTCAACTGCGAAAGAGTGCTCGGACCTAACTCAGAAGAAGAGAATATTGACTTAAATCTACACAGGAAGCAGTTTTTCACCTTCTGAATGTGAGCTATGTTGGAGACGAGATGGGGACAGGGGAGCCCTTCGTGGGTGGGGTGTGCCAGGTACTCCCAACTCGGGAGAGTGCAGTCATCCCTCAAAATTGGAACCGTACATGCCTCTCGACCCATGTCCCCAACCCACCCTTCCGATGTTCTTACATATGTGGACAGCAAACGATGTGTGTTCAGGGGTATTCTTTTCAACATTGTTTACGATGGCAGAAGGTTGGAAATAAACTGACTGCCCATCAGCATATCTTTCTTTTTTTATCGCCAGGTCAAAAGCTCAAATTATTTTTTATGTGGATTTTCAGGGGCTTACTTCTGAGCAAGAGCGTTTGGTCTGAAGTCAGGCCATTTCCTGTCCACCTGTTTTCCAAATTAATAAGATTTTATAGTAACCAGCTGCCATACAGGAATGTGGCCAGGATTAGGCCCATAGCATCTAAGAGTACTTTGAGTTCCTAAAGTGCAAAGTTTCGTTGTTGTGGTTGAAGATAACTCTGGTTTCCTTGCACCCTCCCTGCCCCGCTGGCACACAACCAAGCCCCGCAGCGCCCAGGGTGAATTCACAACGATCTGATCCGCAGCTAGAGGCCTCACCTTCTGACTTTGGAAGAGGTTGTGGATGAAAGACTACCTGAGCAGATCGTCCCGAAGCCAGCTCCAAGGGGCCGTCACCCTCACTGCCACCCAAGCCAAGGGGACTTTCTGAGCTCTCCCTTGTCCGACCCAAGGCTGGCCCAGGCATCTACCGACCAGCCGTGCGCATCCTGTGGGAACATATTGTCTCTTTCGGTCACTGGAATTTTACCCGTAGACTCATGGGCACCGAAGGCTCACCAGCCTCCCACGCCGTTCCATAAGCTTTATTGGAAAAGCACCTTCCCCCAGTTCATTCCCAGGCGTGTGACCCTGAAACAGGGACAGAAATGAGTGAGAAGGGGGTCAAAAATGCAGTCCCAACAGGACCTCGCCAGATCTGAAGTGGTGGTTACTGCACCCCGTGTGGAACAGCGGCTGCTGGACCTGCACATGGACTCCACAGCCACGGAAGGGCATGGCTGAGCTGGGAATCCACTGGGGATTCTTGTGGGGCAAGAGTGGGTAAAACACCCCTCCATTCCAAGGAGAAAGGACATTCAGTGGGCGGATCTTTCTAGACATAACTCCTTGGTACCAAGCCTGACTTTTATAGCCATAGGGAAGGAAAGAAAATGACAAATGAACTGGAAGTTTCCTGACAGGGGGAGGGGGGCACGTCCCTGGTCCTTCACATGACGGCCCAGAGGGCAGGTGTCGGAGCCTACCGAGCACCGAGAGGATGTGAAAACACAGCTCCCTGGTGGCCCAGCCAGGACTAGCTAGATCTAAGTGTCTGGCAGTGGGATCTGGGTCTCACCAGGATTCTCCCATCATGCCCTTGGAGCAGCCGCCTGGGAGCTGCCTGGATTCTCTCATCATGCACCTGGTACAGCTATGTGGGGCCCACAGGGATTCTCCCATCATGACCTGGGAGCAGCCATCTGGGAGCTGCCTGGATTCTCCCATCATGCACCTGGTACAGCTATCTGGGGCCCAAGGGAATTCTCCCATCATGCCCCTGGTTCAGCTGTCCGGGGCCTGCCAGGATTCTCCCATCATGCCCCACGTGATCCATCTGGTGCAGTGCGCAAGTGCAGAGGAAACGTTCTCCCCCTGAAGGGAGAAAAGATATTCCTTACAAATCTTTTCCCGAAGCTTGGAGATACTGCAGCTCCCCTGACGGTCATGGGGCCAAGGACATGGAGCTGACAGGGGAAAGGGATTTTTTGAAGCTGCAGTGGTCCCACCAGGTGCGCCAGGGAGTGCTGAGAGCTGGGACCTGGACCGCATGGGGCACTTGCCCTTCCTTACCCACACCATCGCCTCTTCCGAGCTTGGGGAAGTCACCCCGGGGGAACACGAGCCTTTGAACCCTCTGGATGTTTCCCTGCCAGCATGCTACAATGAGGCCTAACACCTACAAGCATAGCCAGACCATCGAGGTTGAGGGCTCCAGGGAACCTGCCCTCCGTGTTCTCCAGAGAGAGCCCTGCCCCTGGGCGCCACACCCCTGTGATGCATTAGTCACTGGGGCCCAGAGCATTTGGTAATCGTCACCCATGAGGCAACGTTATGGTGCCCCCTCCAGGGGCTTCCCAGGCTTCCCAGGCCGTGCAGGAGTGGCTCATATACCAGGTCCCCAGGAGACCCCCAGAAAGGGGAGCAGAGTCCCTGCCCAGGCCCCTTCTGACCTGTGGAAATTCTAGAGGGAAAAGTGGAGCCTTGTTCAGAATGCAAAAGTGCAACCCGGGCTGGGGTGGGGGGCCGTGAGCCCTGGAACAGCGTAGGTGCCTCTCCACCCTTAATCACCTGCAGTGCAAATGAACATAATTGGGATGCTCAGCAGGGGCAGTGCCTCTCCCTGGCTGCCAGCCCCTCTGATAATGTGGGGCTTGGTCCCCTTGAGCCCCCAATCACAGCCTTCTCCTCCGCCTCTACTCGGCCAGCCACAATGGACTGAGATTCACACCAGTTAAAAAAAAATGGCCACAGGTCACCTCAACGCCCAAGCCCAGGGCAGTAAGAAAGATCATGGCTTGGTGGCAGCACGAGGGGGGCAGGAACAGGGTGGGGATGGGGCAGTGATGGGGCAGCCGCTTCAGGGCCTGTGCTCTGTACGGGCACCCCCTGCCGCCATGTCCTTGCTGACACAGGGCCTCAACGCTCATTCTCTCGGGGCCCACCCCGCTCCCGCGAGAGCTCTGCACTGCTGAGGTCTGGGGCCCCTCCAGGGGTGTGCAGGGAGGGCTCGATGGGCTCGGACACAGGGGTGGGACAGGCACCTCTGATACCCCATGGGCTTTGTACCAGGAGGGTCCTGCTCCCCCATGAGGGCTGGCCCACTCCCTCAGACCCTCCTGGGCGTGGGGACGAGGGGCTGGGTTGGTGTGGGGGGAGCGGGAGCTGAGAGCAGCGCCCCACCTGTGCGACAACACCCTCGCCTCAGGCCCCTTCCCAGCGGGTGGAGGAGGTGGAGAGACCCCCAGCAGGTGCCCAGATGATCCGTCTCAGGACTGCCCTGTGGCGTCATCCTGATCATGTGATGGAGGGGCACCCACATTTCAATGAATAGAGGGTACAGGCAGACCTCCACCCTGCGGCTGCCCTGGGGATCGGGCAGGCATGGTCCGGCTGTGCCCCAAAAAGACAAACCCTGGGAAGGTACCAGGTTTCCTGCTGTGCAAACTTCAATGCCTGTGTGGGGCTTTCCACAGGAAAGTACTAGCAACAACGATGACAACAGCCTTCCCCTGGGCCTGTGGGGAGCTCTTCCCTGAGCTGCCCGAAGCCTGTGCCGGAACCCATCATTACCGGCGAGGACACAGCCCAGAGCGGGTGGAGCTGACCTGGTTAGGCAGTGGCGTGGGGTAAGAACCCGCCAAACTCTGAGACGGGTGACGGGAAGCAGGCCGGCCTCATGTGCAAATTCTGAGGTGGGGCAGGGCCTGCTTGGCGGTGATGGTGGCCCTCACACAACGTGCCCTTCACTGAACGCCGCCCCTCTGTTGTCCGCGCGTCTCTGCCGGGCGCTTGATGTCCTCCCCTCCTAATGGCTCCAGAAAGAACCCGCCCAGCACTAGACAAGCTAAGGCCATCTCAGGAGATAACTCTTTTGAATTTCAAAGCCTTACAGTAAGAAGAACAACTCAGTGAGTGAAGCAGATAATTAATCCCCTGGATTGCCTGAACCAAAGAAGTCAGCCTCTTTTGTCCACATTCCAACGATTTTGAAATCAGGCTTAACACAGGCGCTCTTATCTCCTCTTTCTCTGAGCCTTAACATAGAACAAAAGAGAAGCTGGCCCTGGCAAGCCTCCAAGCTCCGCTCACCTGGCGGGAGGGTCAAGGTGCATCTCTCACGTCCTAGTGGGCTGATGGCTGACCGGGGGCGCCGAGGAGATGGGGTGTCGCCTGGGGGCCCTGGGGCCCTGCTGGCCACGCTGGAAGGGAGAATTTGGGGAGTGAGGGGTCACTTCTTGTTGGGAGACGGTGGAGACCCTGGCTTTGGGCCCCCAGGAGTCAGGCAGAGCAGCTGGTGGGAGGCGGCCCTGTGCGGCCCTCCAAGGGTGGCTCCAGGTGACTTGGGAATGAGTTAGGCTGAGATCTGCCGCGTTCCCCAGGCGAGGTGCCTCTGATTGGATGGCGTGGGGGTTCCCGCTCTGGGGTCAGGGCCAGCTCAGCCACGTGTGGGGAACGGTCAGGCCAGTGGTGGAATCCCAGGGTGGAGAGCCCTTGGAGGAGGCCGTTGGTTTTTCGGACAGCATCCTGGCCCCTGGAACGGCCCTGTCTCCCTCCTCCTCCCCATCACTGTGAGTCAGCACATTCCCACCCAGCTCTCCATCCCCCACAATGGTCAGCCCAGATGCAGCCCCCACAAGGCCCTGCCTCTCCCACGGGGAGGACTCAGGGGCAGCCGATGACCAGCAGACGCAGACCACCCAGAACATGTGGCCTTCCCCTCCGAGGCAGGGTCCCACCTGGCCTCTGTTTCCCCTAGTCCCTGCACCTGTGTGTTCACAGAGCCCCATGAGTGAAACAACTCGGGGTAGGGGAAGGGGTCCCAGATGTGAAGACTGGACACCGGTGTCAGCCACACTGCTGGCGAGTGTGTCCGGCTGCGTGCGGGGGCTCGGGCAGGGCAGGGCGTGGCGGGCCGTCCCAGCAGGCGGTGGGGGAGAGTCCTGCTCACACTCAGCCCCTCTCCCCACAGTGTTCCACCTGTCACACAAGGTCACCAGTGTGGTCCCCGAGAGCGCGCTGCTCATTGTGCTGGGCCTGGTGCTGGGCGGCATTGTCTGGGCAGCCGACCACTCTGCCTCCTTCACGCTCACACCCACCCTCTTCTTCTTCTACCTGCTGCCGCCCATTGTGCTGGATGCTGGCTACTTCATGCCCAACCGCCTTTTCTTTGGGAACCTGGGCACCATCCTGCTCTACGCCGTCATCGGCACTGTGTGGAATGCCGCCACCACCGGCCTGTCCCTCTATGGTGTCTTCCTCAGTGGGCTGATGGGTGAGTGTGTGGGGGGAAGGGGGAGTGGGACCACGGACTGATGGGTGAGTGTGCGGGAGTGGGGGACGGATGCAGGACCACAGGCTGGGAAAGCGGGACTGCACTGTCCACGCAAACCACACCCTATGTGTCTGAGCTGAGGTCCTGTCCACAAGTGGCCTTCAGCTGACCTGTGAGAACCAGGGGAGCCCTGTTCATAGGGTCACACCTTGTCCTGACCTGTGAGAACCAGGGGAGCCCTGTTCATAGGGTCACACCTT
>NW_004444008.1:467180-468609 GCF_000243295.1 Trichechus manatus latirostris | reverse complement strand
GTGTTCATAGGGTCACACCTTCTGACCTGTGAGAACCAGGGGAGCCCTGTTCATAGGGTCACACCTAGTCCTGACCTGTGAGAACCAGGGGAGCCATGTTCATAGGGTCACACCTTCTGACCTGTGAGAACCAGGTGTCTCAGACATCTGGTGCTGTTCTAATAGGAATACCACAAGTGGATGGATTTAGCAAAGAGAAGTTTATTCTGTAACAGTCCATTAGGCTACAAGTCCAAAATCAGCGCATCAGCTGCAGGAGAAGGCTTTCTCTCTGTCGGCTCTGGAGGAAGGTCCATGTCATCAGTCTTCCTTTGGTCTGGGAGCTTCTCTGCGCAAGAACCTCCTCTCCCTTGCCATCCCGGCCGGCTACCCATTCTGGGTACTTCACCACCCCCGTTTCCCTCCTGGGCTGAGATTGCCACATGCCTCCCAGGGTGGGGGCTGGGCATTGTCTCCTCTGCAACCCCCTCTACACCCTGAAAGTGCCAGGGCCCTACCTCACTGCATCACCAGGATGCCCGGAGGTAAGAGGGGGTGGTCAGCCTCCCTACCACCATGCACTGGACAGCTCCTGTGCTCCCACTACAGAGCTGCTGGCAGGGGCACCCCGGCTGTGGCATTTGAGGCAGAGCACCCCATGGCCCCAGCTTTCACTGAGACCCCAGGTGCTCAGCACCAAGGAGCCACAAGAGAAGAGACCAAAAGTCCCTGGCTGGATAATGGCCAGCAGCACTTCGTCACCTGGGGACTTTGTCCTCAGCCTCAGGGACCACGTGTACTCCTGGAGCCTGCCAGCATCAGATGTTGGGGCCGTCCCTGCACCTGGGGTGAGCCTGGGGCCACACACCTGGCCCAGGCCCCACTGTGCCCGGACAGTGGCTCAGCAGGCTGACAGTGCAGGGCTACCATGCGACCACGCTGTGCTTAGGGTGGCGGTGCCCTCTCGGGCCGGGGCACAAACTCCGGGGCTGGCATCTGCTTTCCACTTCCCGAGGCTCCACCCACTCTGAGCGCAGGCGTGCAGGGGTCCGTGGGGCCCATCCCCTTGTGCAGACTAGGAGGCTGGGGCCAGCATGGAGCAGAGAGCTGGGAAAAGGGAGTCCAGCAGGGAGTCTGAGGGTCTCCCAGGAAGTGGTGGGTAGTGGGTTTTGTGTGGACAGCTAGGCTGTCTCCTCGGGTGAGACTGGCCTTTCTTGAACCACTGGGCACTGTGGGGCCGGTGGGAAGGGCAGGCTGTCTGATCAGGTCTCCCAGCCTACCAGCCCCATAGCACCCACACCCCCCACGGGTCACCGGGCCTTGGCCAGCCCAGGAGAAGGATGACGCGCCAACCTCCTTTTACTATAGCCTCAACTCTCAGCCCCCTAGAAACCTGCCTCTCCCTCAGCCCCCCGGAAGCCTGGCTCTCCCTCAGCCCCCCGGAAGCCTG
>NW_004444008.1:450464-467080 GCF_000243295.1 Trichechus manatus latirostris | reverse complement strand
TCCCTCAGCCCCCCGGAAGCCTGACTCTCCCTCAGCCCCCTGGAAGCCTGGCTCTCCCTCAGCCCCCCGGAAGCCTGGCTCTCCCTCAGCCCCCCAGAAGCCTGGCTGTCCCTCAGCCCCCTGGAAGCCTGGCTGTCCTGCCACGAGTGGCCTCGCTGTCTTCCAGGGGACCTGAAGATTGGCCTGCTGGACTTCCTGCTGTTCGGCAGCCTGATCGCGGCTGTGGACCCTGTGGCCGTGCTGGCTGTGTTCGAGGAGGTGCATGTCAACGAAGTCCTGTTCATCATCGTGTTTGGGGAGTCACTGCTGAATGACGCCGTCACCGTGGTGAGTGGGGCATGGGAATCACCATCACACGAGGGAGGGCAGTGTCCCCGCCCCCACAGCGTACCCCTTCCAGCTCTGTGCGGCCGCTATGAGGAGCCCAGCGTTTGTGAGGAGCTGCGGGGTCTCAGCTGGCACCCCACAGCCGCTGCACCAGGGTCCCTGTGCCGCTGAGCAGGTGGCCACAGCGGCACTTCTTCCATGTAGGTTGACTGTGCCTCCTTGTAACTCAGAGTAACTGGTTGTTTGGATTAGGAGATTCCTGCACTCGCCGGTGATTCAGACACTCCTAGCGCTACCTCGGCGCCCTGGTGGCACAGTGGTCAAGACCTGGGCTGCTAACCAAAAGATCAGCAGTTCGAATCCACCAGCCAGCCCTTGGAAACTCTGTGGGGCAGTCCCACTCTGTCCTATAGAGTCACTATGAGTCTGCATCGACTCTATGGCCACGGCCACGGGTTTTAGTGCTCCTTCACGTCCTTCCCCACCTGCGGCCCCGTGCGCGACACCACTTGTCTCTAGAGCAGCGGATCCTCAGCCTTTGATCCCATGACTGTCCAGTGCTCTGGACGAGGCACAAGGCACCTGGACGCCAGGTGACTCCCCCCACAGGACATCGCAGCAACGATGCCTCGCAGGATCAAACTGGAGTAGGATTGGCCCTCCTCAGGGACAACCTCACACCACCTAAATCACTCAGCTCCTAGCACCCCACGGAGAGGACAGCACATTACCCTAGGCCGCTTGAAAAGCCCGACAGCGTGATGAGCATGTAGCTGGGGTGGGGGCAAGAGGCTGGAGAGAGAGGCAGGGTCGAGGGCTGGTGGCTGCAGATTCGGCTGTTGGCTGGTCACACCTGGGGGGTGTCCGAGACTCCCTCTGTCAGGGCTCCATGTGGACAGGTGGGGGGGGTGGGCAGGACCTCCAGAGAACAGGGGGCCACATTGCCTCTGCTTGAGTGAACAGTGGATGTGTGAGACCAGCCTCAGCCTCTTGGAGGTGAATCGTTGCCCAGCCCGAGCCCGTCCTGCGCCTCCTTGATACCAAGCGTGCAGCATGCATGTCCACCCGATAACGCCTGCCCAGGGCTGGCAGACACCAGACACACGACGGGGGGGGGAGGGGGCCCGCGTTTCCCTAGAGATGCGTGTGGTTCCTCCAGTCGGTGCTCCAGCTCCGCCTTCTCGTGGGCAATTTGCCATGGAGTTGACCCCAAAGTGTCCAAGTAAAACTGCTCCACAGGATTTTCAAGGGCCAATTTTTCAGAAGTAGATTGCCAGACCTTTCTTTTGAGGCACCTCTGGGTGGACTTGACCCTCCAACCTTTCAATGAGCAGTGAACAAATTCACCATTTGCACCTCCCAGGCCCCCCCTTTATCATTCAGGATAGTAGAAGATCTGAGGGTGTCACTAGATTGTGATACCAGGGCCACTGTTTGGAGTTCTGTATTTATCTGATAGATAATCTTAAAATTCTTGGGGGGCATGAGAACTAATGTAAGGCTCCCTCAGATACGCATCATGGGACTCGTGGGCAAAGCCTGCATTGTGGGTGGGCTTTCGTGGCCTTGTTGGAGCCACGACATTCTCTTTGTTTGTATCCTAAATGAGGCTTCCACCCTCTGCTGGGTGAGCTGGGCTGTGGCTCCCAGGACCTGGGCAGGGGCCGCTTGCCACAACCCCACACCACCCTGCATCCCCAAACCCAGCCAGGATGCCTTTCCAAACAGCCCTCCACTCTCCACTGTGTGGGGTCTGTGCCCAGTGACAGACCTGGGGGCACAGAATCAGGGCAAAGAGGCAGGGATTGTGTCTAAGGGGGCTTGCAGCCCCTGCTGGGATGAGAGCAGTGGTCCTGGGCCAGGGACGCAGCCTCTCATCTCAGAAAACACAGCTGTCTCCACACCCCGGCAAGGGCACGGCACCATGGGGTCTGGGCGGGGCAGGGTTTAGACATCAACATGCAAAGGCTGCAGGGTATGATCCACAGTCCCTAGCCCACATTACAGCAACGTCATTAAAGACGAAACTGTGGGGTGTTTCATGAACTGGGTCAGCTTGGCGGCCTCCCCACTTGCCAGGGCAGAAACAGGCTGGCTTTGCTCCGGGAGGTTCTACTTCCTTCCAGAACGTTCTCCACCTCATGCATTCCACCTTCAGCCTCATCCTGGGCCTTCATCCTGTTGACTGTTACTGCCCTGTGATGATTTTTGCTCCCAGCAACTTTCAATTCTCAGCTAGCTGGCTGCAGTGGTGCACCACTCCAGACCCCAGTCCTTGCAAGGAGCTGGCATGGACCAAGGGTGACCAGACGCCTCCTCTGGCCTTCTCGCCCCTCAGGTTTTGTACAATGTGTTTGAATCTTTCGTGACGCTGGGTGGTGACAACGTGACCAGTGTGGACTGTGTGAAGGGCGTAGGTACGTAGCCGGGGCTCCTGCAGACCCCGTGCAGAGCTGGGGCACCAAGACCCTGTTCGCAGACTACAGTGGAGGGCGTGGTTCCTGGGCCTCGCTGGGCTTCGGCAGGCCCTGCAGTGCCAGGTCCTGTCTCCCAACCCACGCCCGCAGGCCGTGGTTCCCATGACTGGGAGGGGCTCAGAGCGCCCCCCTCCCCACGCTGGGACCAGGCCCACTGTTAGAGAGAGTGGAGAATCGGCCCCTTGTCTCGGGCTGGTGGGCGTCTCCGAGGGGGAAACTGCGGGGCATCTGGGACGGGAAGGACCAGCGGGGGCACAAAGGGCCTTTCACGGGTCTCAGGCAGCGCTGTGTCCACAGTGTCCTTCTTCGTGGTGAGCCTGGGGGGCACGCTAGTGGGGGTCTTCTTCGCCTTCCTGCTGTCCCTGGTGACGCGCTTCACCAAGCACGTACGCATCATCGAGCCCGGCTTCGTCTTCATCATCTCTTACCTGTCATACCTCACCTCCGAGATGCTGTCCCTGTCGGCCATCCTGGCGTAAGTCCCCGCGGCACGAGCATGCATGGCCGAGTCAGGGGGTCAGGCCAGAGCACCCCCTCAGGGTCCCCACGGGGACCTGGCTCAGTGCATCTCTTGCGGGTTTCAAGAGAAAGATGGGACGAGAAGACAAGGGCAGGCAGAGGAAGGGGGAGCGGGGCTGGGGCCTGCGTTTGTCTGTCTGGACGGGTGAGTGGAATGGAGGAAGTGCATTTTCCAGCTGGCCACGCCAGCCGCCCCACTTCCCCAAGGTGGGAAAACGCTGACTCTTTGTCCACACTGGGGAAAAGGTTGACATTGTCACAGACTTACCTGCTGATGGCTTCAGAGCCCACTCTGAGCAACACTTTCTAAGTGTTCATGGAGACACAGAGGGGGAGCATGCATTTTGGCCTGAGCTTGCAAGACAGTTGGCTCCAGAAATGTCTTGTTTGACCCTTCCCCAGTCTTCGAGACAAGGGGCAGCTCGTGCCCCTATGTGTCCTGCAGGGGCCCAGAGGCCCTGCATCCACCCTCCTTCCCCTCCCTTCAGGGCAGAGCTGGCCAACCAGACCCCACAGGGCGGGCTGGGCTGTTGGCAGAACCTGCAACAGCCACCTACTCCATAACACAGGTTGTAGAGGCTTGTAAACAGATGCTTATAAGACGTGCAGGGGCACACAGCTGTCGTGCCCAGGGTGTGGGGAGGCCGGGGCAGCCCGACCTGCCCTGTGTGGGGGTCGGCAGCCTCCCGAGCACAGTGAGCTGGGAAGCAGGGCCTTGCAGCCCTGGAGGGTGTTGGCAGCCTGAGCCCGAGGGCCGAGGGCACACACAGAGAGCTGGCCCTGAGAGGGGTGGACACCTGCCCAGGAATGGAGAAGTCTGCAATGTGACTGGCCAGGCTGGAGTTGGGCCTTGGAAATAGGCTGCTCATGCCCCGGAACCAGGCCCTGCAGGGAGCCCCGGGTTGGGCAGGCTCCGAGGGTGGGCCCTTGGTCCAGACCTGCCCTGAGCAGGAGTAGCTGGGCTGGGCCAAAACCTGACATCCTTCCCCATTTCCTCTTGTTACCCAGGATAACCTTCTGTGGCATCTGCTGCAAGAAGTATGTGACAGCCAACATCTCGGAGCAGTCAGCCACCACGGTGCGTTACACCATGAAGATGCTGGCCAGCGGGGCTGAGACTATCATCTTCATGTTCCTGGGCATCTCAGCCGTGGACCCACTCATCTGGACCTGGAACACGGCCTTTGTGCTCCTGACGCTGGTCTTCATCTCCGTATACCGTGCCATCGGTGCGAATGGGCGGGCGATGGAGGGTGATGGAGGGTGGTGGAGGGTGATGGAGGGTGATGGAGGGCAGTGGTGGGTGATGGCAGGTGATGGTGGATGATGGCAGATGATGGAAGGGGATGTCAGGTGATGGAGGGAGATGCCAGGTGATGGAGGGAGATAGAGGGAGATGGCAGGTGATGGAAGGGGATGTCAGGTGATGGAAGGGGATGTCAGGTGATGGAAGGGGATGTCAGGTGATGGAGGGAGATGGAGGGAGATGGAGGGAGATGGAGGGAGATGGAGGGAGATGGAGGGTGATGGAGGGAGATGGAGGGAGATGGAGGGAGATGGAGGGAGATGGAGGGTGATGAAGGGAGATGGAGGGGGATGGCAGGTGATGGAGGGAGATGGCAGGTGATGGAGGGAGATGGCAGGTGATGGAGGGCAGTGGAGGGTGATGGCAGGTGATGGAGGGCGGTGGAGGGAGATGGCAGGTGATGGAGGGAGATGGCAGGTGATGGAGGGCAGTGGAGGGTGATGGCAGGTGATGGAGGGCGGTGGAGGGAGATGGCAGGTGATGGAGGGAGATGGCAGGTGATGGAGGGCGGTGGAGGGTGATGGCAGGTGATGGAGGGAGATGGCAGGTGATGGAGGGCAGTGGAGGGTGATGGCAGGTGATGGAGGGCAGTGGAGCGAGATGGCAGGTGATGGAGGGAGATGGAGGGAGACGGCAGGTGATGGAGGGAGATGGCAGGTGATGGAGGGAGATGGCAGGTGATGGAGGGTGATGGCAGGTGATGGAGGGAGATGGCAGGTGATGGAGGGCGGTAGAGGGAGATGGCAGGTGATGGAGGGCGGTGGAGGGAGATGGAGGGAGATGGCAGGTGATGGAGGGCGATGGAGGGAGATGGCAGGTGATGGAGGGAGATGGAGGGAGATGGCAGGTGATGGAGGGCGGTGGAGGGAGATGGCAGGTGATGGAGGGTGATGGAGGGAGATGGCAGGTGATGGAGGGCGGTGGAGGGCAGTGGTGGGTGGTAGCAGAAGGGCAGGTGGCCTGGGCTGTACCTTCAGGGGCAGGGCAGCAGATCTTGTGGAAATGAGGGAGCGGGTGTTTGGCAGCAGCACCCAGGCTCTTGCCCAGCGTACAGGACCCAGAGCCCCTGAGGCACACCACCTCAGGCTCCTCCTGGCCGTCCTCAGGGCCCTCAGCACCTTGTGGCTGACGTGCTGTACGGGGCAGAGGCGGGGCTGGGGTCCTCCCAGCCATGGTGATGGCCTGAGGGCCAGAGTGGAAAGTTGCAGAGCCTCCAGGGCACCGGCTTAGGGCCCCCTCATTGGGTTCCACACTGCCTCGCTCTGAGGACGAGCCTGTGTGAGGCTGGGGGGACTGAGCTTAGGCTGGCCCCCAGCCATTTGCCCAGGCCCGCGGTCCCCGCCTAGCACCTGGTCACCCGAGCCTGGTGTGTGGGCACTGCAGAACAAGAGTCCGCCCAGGACTGGCCCCCATCTCTGGGGCACAAAGTCCACCTGGGAGAAATGCCACGGGTGGGGTCAGCCCGCTGCTCTGCCTGCCGCCCCCACGCCATGGCATCCAGCGCCCCACAAAGGCTCTCAGTGAGCAGACGTGAGGCAACGGAGACGCGGTGGGAGGTTGGTCACGGACCCTGAGATTTTCCAGGCTCCACACGCAGCCCCTGAGCAGCGCGTTTGTATAGCGGCCGTTTGGGGTGGGAGGGGAAACCCTCACCCTTGAGGACGGCAGTGACCGTGGCCTGGAGGGACGAGGGCAGGCCCAAGATGTGACAGGACTGGGGGTGGGCAGGGGCACAGACTCAGGAAAGACTCTGGAAGCCACATCACTGTGTCACCGTCCTCCTGGGTGAGCAAGAACCCACCCTCCTAGGATGTGTAGTCCTCCATGGGGCTCCACGGGGCCGCTGCCTGCCAGGGACGGCGGGTGTCTGAGGGCCCCAGGGTGGCTATCACAAAGTGCCGCACACTGGGGGGCTTAGAAGAACAGAAACCTGTTGTCTCGCCGTTCTGGAGACCAGAAGTCCGAGATCAGGGTGTCAGTAGGCTGTGCTCTCTCCAGAAGCTCTAGGGAGCATCTTCTTCTTCCCTCCCAGCTTCTGGGGCCCCAGGCGTTCCTTGTGACAGCTGCAGTGCCGTATGGCCCCCTCCGTCTGTCTCCCTGTCTGTGTCTCTTCTATAAGGACACCACTCATGTAGGATGCGGACCCCCCGGGAGGTACCTGCGTGGCGCAAACCGTTCGCACTCGACTGCTAACCTGAAGATTGGCGGTTTGAACCCACTCAGCAGCTCTGCAGAAGAAAGGCCTGGCAATCTGCTTCTGTAAAGATTACAGCCAAGAAAACCCTATGGAGCAGTTCTACTCTGTAATGCGTGGGGTGGTCATGAGTCAGAATCTCCTTGATGGCAACTGATTTCCTGTATTTTCCCCGCTCCAGTATGACCTCACGTTAATCTGACAGCATCTTCAAAAGCCCTATTTCCAAACAGGGTCACCGTCACAGGTACCAGGTTAGGACTTCAACATAGATTTTGGAAGACACCATGCGACCCACAGCACCCAGGTGGCAGAGCCTGGCCTGGCGCCTCCCCGCGCCGCGGCTGAGGTGCAGGCCCCTGTGGACGGCGCCAGGGTGGCGGGAGGTTACGGGGCGCTGAGTGCACACTTCCACCCCGCAGGCGTGGTCCTGCAGACCTGGGTGCTGAACCGGTACCGGATGGTGCAGCTGGAGATCATCGACCAGGTGGTCATGTCCTACGGTGGCCTGCGTGGGGCCGTGGCCTACGCCCTGGTCGTCCTCCTGGACAAGAACAAGGTCAAGGAGAAGAACCTCTTCGTCAGCACCACCATTATTGTGGTTTTCTTCACCGTCATCTTCCAGGTAAGGCCTTGCTCACCCCCAGCCCAGGGCTGCGCGAGGCGGGGCAGCCACCCTGCGGCCCCTCCTGGCCCCACTCCAGGCTGAGCAGACCGCCTGCTGCCCCCTCCACACCGGGCCTGCTCGCCTGCTGGCGGCGCCTGCCCGGCCGAGTCCGAGGGGCCAAGGGAAGCGGTGTCGGGCCGTGTGGGCCCCTCAGGGCCCAGCGGTGTGAGACGCCAGCCCTAATTGGGTTTTATAATTTTAGTAATGAGGAGTGTTTTGTAGGTTCTTCCGAGGCCCATGGGGGATGCCACAGTTTGTCCTAGAATGTTCTTCCCAGAGTCGCTGATTAACGGGGCCCGGTTAATGTTACATCGGTGTTTCCAGCTCGCCGGGCACGCGCCCGTGGCGCTGTGGCCATGGCTAACCCGAGAACACGCTGCCGGGACGAGGGGCACCAGCCTGGCCCCTCACCCCCGCAGGGCTGCTGTGGGATCCTGACCACAGGGGCTCAGGGAGCAGCTGCCGGCCTTGGGGATCTCACGCAGTGGGGACTCATGGGGGCTGTGGGGTCTCCCACAGTGGGGGCTCATGGGGTCTCGTGGGGCCTTCATTGGGACTTATGGGAGCTCGAGGGCTCATGGAGGCCAGCTGCTCGCTCCTGCCCCAGGGGCCTGAGTGGGACATGGGGGCCTGGGTCCCCTGTCCCCAGGGTCACCATGCCCTGTCCCCCAGGGCCTGACCATTAAGCCCCTGGTTCAGTGGCTGAAGGTGAAGAGGAGTGAGCATCGGGAGCCCAAGCTCAACGAGAAGCTTCATGGCCGGGTGAGGGGGGGCAGGGGGACCGGGGGCTGAGTGACGGTGGTGTTGGGGGGACTGGGGGCCAGGTGAAGGGTGGCAGATGGGGAGGCTGGGGAGGGAGTGGGGGGAGAGGGCGAGAGGCAAGGGGAAAAGGAGCGAGGACAGGTGGATAGAGGAGGTGGGGGTAGAGGAAGGGGAGGGGAAGGGGTGGCAGGCCAGGGCCAGGGGGCTGGGCTGGGCTGGGCTGTCCCAGCATCTCTGACCATCGTCTTCCCTCCAAAGGCCTTTGACCACATCCTCTCAGCCATTGAGGACATATCAGGCCAGATAGGACACAATTACCTCAGAGACAAGTAAGTGGCTTAAACTGCCCCGACTGGACCGTTTCCATTTCTTCCTGTCACCCCACAACCAGTGGCCTTCACTGTAGGACCTCTGATATCTGGAGACCACGTCTGCTTAACTCAGTGCCACCCAGGCTCCGCTTCTGGGGAAATTCTACAACTAGAGCTAGGAGGCCACCCACATGACGTGCTGGGGACCGGGCTGGTGGGACCCCTGTCGGGGAGTGAGGACATCCCCTGGCCTATGTGAGGTCGGGCGCCAGGGGCACACAGACCTCAGTGTGAGGGTCTCAGGGTCACGCAGCCGCTGGGGAGGTCGCTGAGCAAGTCAGAGGCAGGGCCACCCTCCTCCTGCTTCCCAGGCACAGAGAGAAGAAGGCCCCGCTCCAGTTAAGTCCAAGTCATCAAGATGTTTGGGAACTGAAAATCAGGAAAATAAGTCGTTTCCCACACGGCACGAACACAGGGGAGCTGTGTTAGCCTCCGGGGTCTTTTTAATCATGAAACGGAAATCCCGGGTTTATATTTTATTTTAAAAATACATCTGACACGTAAAACTATAATAAATCTAGTAATTAAAGCCCTTAAAATATACCCTAGTTGGTTCCTGTTTTATTAAATAATTGTGTATGTTTGAAGTTGAAGAAAACAACCAGCGAGGGTGACTCTGCTTGTGGCCTCAGAAAAGGGAACAAGGTTCTCCATGGCGACCGACTGTTAGGACTCACAGGGCGGAGGAGGCCCTGGGCCCAGGGCTCTCCAATGGCCCATCCCTGTGGTCCCAGGAGGCACTGCTTCAGTTAGCTTTGGCTCCTTGGCGAGGCCAAACTACCCTGAGGTATAAACAGCAGCGCAGTTGCTGCTGGAAGAGATGGAGTCGGGGAGGCGGCTGTGTGCATGGCGAGCAGCAGGAGCGCTTTTGCAGGAGAGAAGCCACAGCGTGGTCCTCGGGTGAGACGGTGGGCTGGGATCTTCTGCCCTCCAGCCTCCAGGGGCGGCCCCGGCTGCTTCAGTCACCCTTGCTGCTGCCCCTCAGGCTCCGGCCAAACCAGCCCCGGCTGCAAGTTACTCCCCCAGTGACCTGAATAACCATGCTGAATATCCATCCAATTCCGCTCAGTTTAAAAGCTTCTTTTCTGTTCAGCCTGGCTCCCTCTCAGAGAAGAGCTCAGCAGGGGTCTGCTTGCTCCTTGCCTCCCCTCCATAGAGGTAGAGTGTGCCTCCCCTCACTGCAGCTCCTGTCCAGCTCAGCCCCTGGCCCCCAAACCCTGTCCTCCTTCTCAAAGATCAGGAGTAACAGTTCACGAGGTCGTATGGAGTGGGAAAACAGAGTCCCCAGCTTTAGGTACGTTCTACTGACAGCTGCCTTCCAGAGGAAGATGGGGAAGCCAGACAATGCATTGGTCAATGGATGGCATGGCTGGCTGTTTCCTTCACCGCTCGCCTTCATAGTGGTCACTGTAGAAGCAAATCAGGAGGACGGGGGCGATGGGGGAGGAGATCCTCCCTTGTGCAGAATCTTGCCCACCCTGAAGGCAGCGCCCCCAGGGCTGACGTCCGTGTCTGATCCCCCAGGTGGTCCAACTTCGATAGGAAATTCCTCAGCAAAGTCCTGATGAGACGCTCAGCCCAGAAGTCGCGAGATAGGATTCTGAATGTTTTCCACGAGCTCAACCTGAAGGATGCCATCAGCTACGTGGCTGAGGTTCGGGAGGTGCCCATGCTCCCGGCTGGAGCTGGAGGGCTGGAGAGGGCATGGGATGTGGCTCCCGCCATGGTCTGGGCAGGGACGGTGGCCCTGCCATGGCCCCGATCTGTGTGCACCCCCCGCACCCAGAGGCAGTGCATGGGTATGATGTTCTCTTGCCCTGCAAGGTCTCATGGGGCTCACAGGTCCTCTGGCACCCCAAGACTGGCCAAAAGCAGGCACCCCACATCTCCGTCCACACACAGGGAACCGAGGCACAGAGACCCCAGGTGGCTGTCTGTAGGACACATGGCTGACTGTGCTGGTGGGTCTAAGATATACGGCCAGGTCCTCAGACCCCGAGCTTGTGTGTCTCCTCTCATGAGATAGAAGGGGACAGGAAGTACATAGGGAGGGCATGGGGCCAGAGCCCCCAACGTAGGCACATGTGTGCACATGCACACACATGCACATATATGCACGAACACATGCACACACACGCACATGTATGCACGAACACACGCACGCGCATGCACATATATGCACGAACACACGCACATGTACGCATGATCACATGCATGCGTATGCACATATATGCACGAACACATGCACGTGTATACACATATATACATGAACAAATGCACACATGCGTATATATGCACGAACACATGCACATGCATGCACATATATGTGTGGACACATGCACATGTATGCATGATCACATGCATGCGTATGTGCACGTATGCATGAACGCATGCACACGCATGCACATGTATGCACGAACACATGCACATGTACGCATGATCACATGCATGTGTATACACATATGCACGAACACATGCACGTGTATACACATGTATACATGAACAAATGCACACATGCATATATATGCATGAACACATACACACACATGCACATATATGCATGAACACATGCAAGCACATGCACATAAATACACACACACCTGGCTGTTTCTCCCTCGCAGGGTGAACGCCGGGGGTCCCTGGCCTTCATCCGCTCGCCGAGCACAGACAACATCGTCAACGTGGACTTCAGCACACCACGGCCGTCTACCATGGAAGCCTCTGTCTCCTACTTCCTGTAAGTCCCATGCTCAAGGGCTCCCTGCCTGGTCCTTGCTCCCCAGCCCCCGCCCTCCCACCCCAGCCCTCTGGTCGCTGAGCCCTCTCTGGACAGACACCAGCCAGCTGGCGTCTTGGGGCAATGAGGGTTGTGGAGAGGGGTGAGTCTGGGCTCCCAGCAGGAACTTCATGGGGGTGGCAGAGAGCAGGAGTCCCCAAAGCAGTGCCAGGCGCCTCCTCCCAACAGACACTTTCTTATTGGCCAATTGGCAAGATTATGTTAGTGTTTGCAAGGCTGAAAGATAGGAGAGAAGGGAGGGAGGGAGGGAAGGACGGGAAGGAGGGAGGGAGGGATAGGAAGGAGGGAGAGAGGGGCAGGAGAGAGGGAAGGAGGGAGGGATAGGAAGGAGGGAGGAAGGGAGGGATAGGAAGAAGGGAGGGAGAGAGGGAAGGACAGGAAGGAGGGAGGGAGGGAGAATGGAGGAAGGAAGAAGGAAGGAGGGAGGAAGAGACAGGAAGGAGGGAAGGATAGGAAGGAGGGAAGGACAGAAAGGAGGGAGGGGGGAAGGAAAGAGAGAGGGAAGGAGAATAGAAGGAAGGAGGGAGGGAAGGAGGAAGGAGGGAGGGAAGGAGGGAAGGATAGGAAGGAGGGAGGGACAGGAAGGAAGGAGGGAGGGATAGGAAGGAGGGAGGGAGGGAGGGACAAGAAGGAAGGAGGGAGAGGGGAAAGAAAGAGGGAGAGAAAGAATGGAAGGATGGAGGAAGGAGAAGGAAGGAGGGAGGGAGGGGAAGGAAAGAGGGAGGGAGGGAGAGGAAGGAAGGAGGGAGAGGGGAAAGAAAGAGGGAGGGAGGAAGAATGGAAGGAAGGAGGAAGGAGGAAAGGAAGGAGGGAGGGAAGGAGGGAGGGACAGGAAGGAAGGAGGGACAGGAAGGAGGAAGGGAGGCAGGAAGGAAGAAGGGAAGAAAGGAGGGAAGGAGGAAGAGAAGGAGGAAGGACGGAGGGAGGGCGGCTGCATAGCTCCCTAACAGCTGAGGCCCGTTGTTGGTCTCATTAGTGTTGATCCAGCGTCTGCTCCACGCAGCATCCACTGGGGACAAGCCCCTGCCCTCTGGGTTCATGGGCAGGGTCTCTGAGGGGATGAGTGGGAGGGGCTCTGGGGTGTCAGCCTTTAACAGGAAACAGAGCCCTGAGGAGGGGGACGCCTCCGGAGGACCCCAGAACAGCCTCTGGGCAGAGCGGCTGTAAGGGTGGGTGGGTGCAGCGTGAGACAGGCTGGCCCTGGGCTCAGCTCTCAGACACACGCGTCCTCTGTGCCCCGACAGGCGAGAGAACGTCAGCGCCGTCTGCCTGGACATGCAGTCTCTGGAGCAGCGGCGCAGGAGCATCCGCGACACGGAGGACATGGTCACCCACCACACGCTGCAGCAGTACCTGTACAAGCCACGGCAGGAGGTGGGCGCGGGGGCCGGCTTGGAGAGAGGGTACTCCAGCCCCCGGCCCCGGGGCTTTTAGCGTGGAGACCCCTCGCGTGGGCTCGGGGGCGGAGGCGCGCGGTCCCCTCGGTCCCCTGGTGCTGTGGCCCCCGGCCCCCCAGGGCCCAGCGTGCGAACTCATCGCCGCTCTCCCGCAGTACAAGCACCTCTACAGCCGGCACGAGCTCACGCCCAGCGAAGATGAGAAGCAGGACAAGGAGATCTTTCACAGGACCATGCGGAAACGCCTGGAGTCCTTCAAATCGGCCAAGCTGGGGATCAACCAGAACAAAAAGGCCGCCAAGCTGTACAAGCGGGAGCGCGCGCAGAAGAGGGTAGGGGCGGGGCGGGGCCGGCGCGGGGCGGGGTCAGCAGGAAGGACAGGAATGAAGGTCTGCAAGGGGGGCCCAGGTCATCGTGAGACAGACAGGGGTCATCATGGGAGATGGAGGTCAGCGTTGGGGGACACAGAGTCAGCTGGGGTGGGGGGCGCAAGGAGGAAGGGGAGGCCTTGGGGGCTCGAGGCCACGGGCCTCCCAGGACCGGCCCGGCCAAGGCCACCATGGCGGGGTCATGCTGACCCGTGTCTTCGTCGTCTCGCAGAGGAACAGCAGCATCCCCAACGGGAAGCTGCCCATGGAGAGCCCCGTGCGCAGCTTCACCATTGAGGAGAGAGGTAAGGGCTTGGCCGGGGCTACATGTAGAACTGGGGCCGGGCAGGGGCAGAGGGCCTCCTTCCTCCGCGTCCCATCTTGGGGAGGGCTCCTTCGTCCATGACAGCGGGCAGGGGCTGCTGTCCGGCCGCCAGCCGCTCTGGGGGTCCTGCCTCTCTGTGCTTGAGCCACAGAAAAGTGCCCCTCTGAGCAAGGCGCCTCCCTCAGCCTCCTCCTGGCTGTGGTCCCCGGTTCTTCCTCTCTGTCCTCCCCAGGCCGAGCATGGGTGGGGGAGACCGGACCCTCTGCAGCCAGGTGTCTCCTCCGCCCGGTCCCTGAACTGCCCCATGCCCCCGACGACAGTCCCTGGGCCCCGCTGGGCTGGTCAAGGGCATTTTCCACCTCGCTGCCCTTCCCCGCCCCAGATCTGGAGTTCTCAGACCCCGAGGAGACCCATGGCTATGAGGCCGAGGAGTTGAGTGGGGGGATCGAGTTCCTGGCCAAAGTCCGACAAGACACCGCGACAGACTCCACAGCAGGTGAGGGACGGCAGGGACAGGGCTGCAGGCGCCAGGCCACACGGGAGAGGCCCAGCTGACCCAGAACTGAGCATGGTCCTCACACACGTGCATCTCAGGCCTCCAGGTCTGGTGCTGGGTCCCCGCAGCCCAGGGACCCCAGCACTGCTTCCGGGGCTCCACATGCAGGCCGTCATCTGTGTGCCTCTAACTGCTGCCCGAGGCCGTGGGCTCGGGGGATACAGGCTAGCGGCGGCCGGGCCCTGCTGCCGCCCACGTGTCCCTTGGAGCGGGCGCCTCCTTGCAGGCCCCTGCCCCCGCGAAGCAGGTGTGGGACTGGGCTCTCAACCCCTGGTTTGGGGAAAGGTCCTGCCGCAAACTTGGAGGGCACGTGTGGGGGGCTCCGCGGTCCGGGGGTTTTGCAGTGGCGGGGGGAATCCACGATGGGGGCTCCATGATGGGTAGGGGCTCCGTGATCCGAGGCTGTGGCCTCATCTTCCAGGTCCTCTTTAGCAGATGAGCGAGCGCGTCGAGCCCGGGCGCAACCTTGGCCTGGGCGTGTCCGGGACTTAGCAGCCGCTGCCCTTTCTCCTAGGAATTGACAACCCCGTGTTCTCCCCGGACGAGGACCTGGGCGTCCTGGCCAGGGTGCCACCGTGGCTGTCTCCCGAGGAGACGGTGGTGCCCTCCCAGCGGGCCCGGGTGCAGATTCCTGGCTCGCCCGGCAACTTCCCTCGCCTGACCCCCATCCGGCTCAGCACCAAGTCCGCGGACTCCTTCCTGCTGGCCGACGGCAACGCGGAGGAGGCGCGGCACCACGGCCTGCCCGCGTCCACCCACATGTAAACTGCCCAGCGCCGTGCTAATGCCGCTCTTCTCCTCTCTCCTCTTCAGGTCTCCCTCTCTCTCTCATGTCCTGGGCCTGAGCTTCTGCAGACTTTCTCTCCATGCGCGTCCTTCCCGCCTTCTAGAGCCTATTCTACAGCTTCTTTCTTGCTCAGCTGTACATTCTTAGGAGACACTGGTGGACAGACTCCCCCTGAGTCTGTTTCTCCAACAAGACGCAGGGCCCCACGCCGCTTTGAGGAGCTGCCTTCTTAGCATGCTCTTATTTACTTTTAGGTTGTCAGTTTATCACAAACTGAGCACGTCCAAGAGGGAAGCAATGAGTCCCCTTTGCCATCCTACAGGGCGGAGTGCAGGGAAATGGTGGATGGCACCTGTGGTGGGGATGGCCTCCCAGCTCAGGCAGGAGAGGAGGCGAGGGGAAAGAAGAGAGAAGAGGGGAGGGGAGGGGAAAAGAGAGGGGAGAAGAGAGAGGGAGGGGAGAGGAGCCTTATTCCGCAGGTGTTGAGGGAATGCCCTGCTGGGTCCCCAAACTGCTCCAGCACTTTCCCCAGGGAAGAGGGTTCAGCCCACCCCCAGCCAGGCTGTGGTCTCACTTCAAGTTTCCTTTGGGTGTTTGCTGGGATGGGAGGAGGCGCCCACTTAGAGGAGCTCTGAGGTGAAGCCTTTCCCTCCAGCGCAGGTGGGGCTGAGTCTTAGGTTTCACACTCATTTAAAATGAAGCAGGAACAAGTTATTTTTCTCTCCTTGTTGACAACTCGATGAGAGGGCGTTTAATAAGCCTGTTCTTTCCACTGTTGGAGATGCCAGTAAGCCCTGTTTCAACAGTCTGGTGCAGGTGTTTTCCTCACGAAAGATGCTGGATTTCTCCTGAGATACTGTCTGGGACTAGAAATGAGGGTGCACAGGGAGGGTGTCATACTTGGTCGCACCACTGTCCCGCATAAGGGTGAGGGACACAACATGTTCTCAGACCGTCACAGGGTACGTCAGCTGCTGCTTCTACTCGTCCTTACTTTTGCTCCTGGGCCACCTGTCCTCTCCCTCCCTCTTCCCTGGGATGGCACACTTGAATCCCTTTGTCCACAGGGCAGGGTCCCGTGTGCCCGGAGAGGTACACAGGTAATATGCCCTCGGCAGGGCCGCTCTACCTGGCCGTGGGCATGGTGCTGGGACACTTCCCTCCTGTAGGGGAGCACCTGCCAAGGGTGCCCCCAGAATCAGACCCCTTGGCTGATCCTGTCTCTGTGGACAAAGGATGTGGCCAGAAAGTGTCACAGAACATTCCACGCAGCCCCGGCAGGCCCAGGCAGGACTCAGGCCAGGTCTGGGGGGACCCTCCCAGCACGGAAACCCAGGAAGTCTCTCTATGATCCAAGCAGCCCATTTAGGGGATTAACAACAGCGTCCAGCTGTAGGGGCCAAGACAGAGTGGAAGGTTAGAAGACCTTACTGTCCTTGGCCCTGAGCCCCCTCCCCACGAGCATGCTCGGGCACCAAGCGCCGTTTCTGGCGAAGCCCTCGGACAGAACTTCCACAACAGCAAGGACCAGGGCAACAAACCTTGCGCTCCTTTCCCGGCCCTCTCCTGTAATGGTCCGTCTCATATGTTCTCGGTGATGGCCCGTGATAGTCTGGGCCGCGGAGTCAGCAGCCTGACAAGCACTGACCCGTGTACCCCGGTGAGGATGCGCGCAGGAGTCTGGGGCGTCACGGCCTCTCACTGTGTTCTCCTGCAGGTGACACGGGCTCCGACGTGCCTCTGACCGGACGCTCCTCCTCCCC
>NW_004444008.1:444573-450163 GCF_000243295.1 Trichechus manatus latirostris | reverse complement strand
CACAGCCGGCGCTCGTTCCAGCGGCCGCGCACTCGCCGCCGCCCCGCGCTGCTCAAGCTGGCATCTCTGCAGCCGACATGCCACGCGCCGCCGCACTCGCTGGAGCAGGAGGAGACGCCGCTGTGAGGGCGCGGAGGAGCGCGTGGGGCCGTGACCGCCGCAGGGGCGGGGCGTATCTGCGCTCCCCGGAAAGGGGTCGCACCCAGGGACGGGGTGCACCCTCTCGGACCGATGTGCCCAGGGACGAGGGTGCGGCCCGGCGACCGTGGTGCGCCCGGGGATGGGGACTCATCGGACCCAGAAGGGGAGGTCCCGGCCCCTACCCCGCTTGAGCCCTGTCGGGTGTGACAGCTCTGGGCTACAGGCGCCGCTCCGCCCCAGAGGACCAGTGTCCCGGACTTGGAGGTGGCCTGGCCGGGTGGAGCGCGCCGGCACGACTCCAGAGGACAGAGAATCATCGGTGGGTGGCGGTCGGCAAGTGGCGGCGAATTTCACAAGCAACGCGTGTTTAACACCAAAAGAACCGGCTCGGCGGGCGTCTTTGAGCCTCAGCGCAAGGAGGAGCCGGACACTGCCCACGAAGCCGCTGTTTCCCGAACACGTGCAGGGAGGTGGACACCTGGGGCTCAGACCCTGCAGGTGGGCTGTTGGCTGAGACCCCTGGGCCTGTCCCCAAGCCGCCGTAGGCCAGCCGTCGCCCCCATCCACCCCCAAGTCTCAGGGACGTGGCCTCGGACAAGAGCCGCTCGGCGCATGGAGCGCAGGGCTCTGTCCTGGCCGTTCTGGGGGAGGAGGCGCTTATCCCATCGGGCTCTGAGAGCCTCGGTGGGCCATTCGCGTGCAAGCCACCTACCCGCCCACCGTGGGGTTTTTACTACGAGGACATAGTACATGACTGAGGGACGGTGGGTGCAAGGACACTCCTGTAAGCTTTTGGAAAGCAAACCAGACTCTCTGCTCTTTGCTCAGGAAAATGAAATTACTTATTTTGTTTTATGATCAATTTCTGACACTTTAGGTTCTCAAAGCAGTCCTAGGTGAGGAGTTACTAAGTTTGTACTGTTTTAGTATTGCACATGGAGTCCTTGACTGAAAAGTCTACAATTTCCTGTTCATAACTTTATTGTTAAAGGAAAAAGAAAAAAGGAAAACGTCACTGTGGAGTTTACCAACACAGAACCCTCTATGATTTCTGGCATTATCACTGACAGAAGATGATTCATTCAAGAAATCCAGCATTTGTTTTTTGAATCATTTGCTGGAGCCCTGGTGGCACAGTGCTTAAGAACTTGGCTGCTAACTAAAAGGTTGGCAGTTCGAATCCAGCAGCCACTGCCTGGAAACCCTGTGGGGCAGTTCTACTCTGTCCTGTAGGGTCACTGACTCGGAACCGACTTGACGGCAACGGGTTTGGTAAAGTCTGGTCTTTGGTAGTTGTTCTCTACATCTTGTAACCATTTTAATTAACTCTCTGAGCACAAAATCCAGCCGTTATCTATGCAAAAAACCTGCCAATTAGTGACCCCAACAGACAACTCCAAGGCCAGCCCTGCCCAATGAGCTACATTGATCAACTGTATCTTTAGGAAAATATATGCTTTGCCTACTCACTGCAAAGAACGATTTGTCCAGAACAGGGCTGAGCCCTGGCCAGAGGGGTCCGGGTTCCCCAGGGCACCATCCAGTCACCACATCTGCTCTGCAGTGGTCTCGGTGGCCAGGAGTGAAACCGCCTTCCCGAGTGCCTCTCGGGTGCCCAGAGCAGAGCGAGAGCCAGCCTGGCATTCCCAGCTGCCCTACTGAGGGCCCTGTCGCGTGGCCTACCTGCTGCACTGCGTGCGGGCGGCCAATTCAGGGAAAATGGCCTGGGGCAGGTCCAGAGATGGCAAACCAGCAGAGACTGGAAAGGGCAGCTGCCACGTGTTACACTGTCTCACAAATATTCCCTTGGCTGGTTCGACTTCAGGCACGATTTTAAGGGGTTTTCTGTGTTAGTGTGAACTGCGCAGGTTAAGCACATCCACAGTGGAACAAAAGTCTTAGACTAGGAAGCCTCACTTCACAGATGACGTGAGTCCCTTCCCTACATTTCACATGTGTAAGGGATGATTCAGCATGTTCCAGCCTATCTGCACAGTGTTGCAAATCCTAGTACTGTAGATACTTTCAGCAATGAGAATGCTCACTGTTTTTGTCATTGTTGTGAAATAGAGTGTCAACAGTCACATGAATGTATTTCCTTAGGAAAACTGTTGTAAAATTTTTACTTGGAAAGTATTCCTATTTATTTAATACTGAACTCTGGCCTACTTTGTGGTACTCTATGAAGTGCACTCGTTTGAGAAATCTCTGTTTCTCACCTCCACATTTTCCCGAAGATAGTTTTGTTACCGTGTTCAGCATACTGTGTACCCCTGACCTGCTGTGAAGAGATCTCACTGACACTGGAATTGGAATGTAAGTTATGAGTGCTGACACATCGTGTACATTTCTTGTGAATCAATCTTAGTCATCCCGTAGTTCTAATCACAAAACGATGTGCCTTAAAACGCCCCTCCTGATGTGCTGTTGGCAGGGTCTGGGTAGGGAGGGCCCCCTTCACCAGATCTCTGCATCAATTTCTTGATTGATTCTATTAAAAATGTTTTCAAGGCATTTTTGGACGCAGACTTTGTAAATGATTTGAGAAATTACACGAAGGGGAATTCAGAGCAGCCTCACATAGACAAGCCATTGCTCTGACATTAATTTATTGACACCAAGGTGTGTCTGTCTCCACGCCATCTCCTCTGGCCAGTGGGAGGAACCTGTTTGACTAGCGGCTGTGCAGCATTTCCCGGGTGCTGGGGAACGGCCAGGGGTAAAACTGAGGCACCAACACCCATCAACAATCACCCAGACAGGTCACACACAAAGAGGGGAGGGGAGGGCAGTGGCTGGGACCCAGGCATCGGGCACAGCGCCCACCCCTGGCCCAGGCCCAGGTGGGAGGGTGAGCACCTGACGCACCAAAAAGCCTGAGTGGGCTGGATGCTGGGGACAGGGGGCCCACAGAGCCCAAGTGGGCAAGGAACAGCCTTGGTTCCGAGACTCTCGGGGGCTTTGAAGGGCTCTGAGCGGGTACATGAGGGAGTCTGCGTTTCCACAAGGTTCTTCTGGTACAAAGTGGAGAAGGGAAAGGAGGGTCAGTGAGCCTGGGAGGCCAGAGATGAAGCTGGTGGGTGAGGCAGAAACATGGGTGGGCCGAAAGGAAGAAAGGTATGGGCGTGTGCCAAGCGCACCTGGCACAGGCCGCTTCCTCACCTGGGCCCAGGAGTCGGGCAGGGCTGGACACAGGCTTCCCCGCCCCTCAGCCCTTGCCACAGCCGTTCATGAGCTCCAGTGGGCAGGGAGGCACACTTGCAGTGTAACAGTGAAGTGCTTTTAAATGTTTGACATAAAACCAGCACATGAGGGCAGGGAGTCTAGATACTGCTTTTCAGGAGTCTAACTGGTAAGCTGACAGGCCATTGTCAAGCTGCTATAAAGTCTCAGATGGTGGAAGAGGGGTGTGTCCAAGCCCCCTTCTGGGCGCCCACACCCACCCTTTGGGAAGAGACCCTCCCTTCTTCCTCCCCCCTCCCTGGGCTGGGGGAGGGAAATAGTGGCAGACGCCCCCAAAGCCTCGTCAGTCAGGCACACGAGGTTCAGGGGCCCCTGCTCCCCATTTCCTGGGACTCTCACTGAATAAAGTCCAGAATCAAGGAAATTTCCTAACTTGAAAGATTGCCTTTCACCTGAATCATGGGGTATTTTTACAGACGAAGAGCCAAGGCTTAGGGAGGAAGCAGCCCACTGGTCCCCCTCAACGCCCAAGAGATGTACCTGCCTCCTTGTCTCCACCTGTAAACCCCTTTCCCCAGCAGCACTCTGCAGCCAGACACTGCTCCTCACGGGGACTCGCCTGCCCACCGACCGCCACCCCGGGATACCCTGGCCAAGGCCCCACCTCCCAAACCAAGCATGTCTGTCTGCAGGAAAGTGCTGACTCTGGCTTCAGCCTTAGCGTCTCCCCCCTCGCCCCTCCTCCCACACCTTCCCCCTCAGGCTGGTAGGTTTAGGGAACCCCTGAAACAAGGAAGGATGGAGAGAAGATACCCGATCTACAGGCGGGTAGCCTGGGGCGAAGGGACAGGGCAAGTGCTTTTTTCTCTGCCAAGCCAAGAGCACTGACATCTGCCCATCTGATGTGATGACGACAGCGTGAGACAAGGCCGGGGGGAAACATGGGGTTTGTTTTTATTGTGGGCGTAGTTTTTAAATAAAGTTGGTTTGAAATTAAAGGATAACGAGTCAATGATGGCAGCACTGAGAGCAGACACTGCAGAGAGATGCTATGTCGTGGAAACGGAAGTTAGGGGGTTACGCATCATTGAGTGAGATTTATACATCTGAAAATACACGACACCAAATAAGTATTAATTTTTCACATGTGCTTTTCCAAATTCATGCTCATAACACTGACCATCTACCTGTTACGGTTTACCTGCTGGCACCCACCAGGGCAGATGTCCACCCTCTGCGGGACATGACATCCTGAGGGCAGAATCATACTGGGTGTCAGGGGCAGGGGGAGGGGGTGGGGCTGAGGGAGCACACAGCACATGAGCTCCTAGGTAAGGAACTTGGAGGTCAGAAACCCGCCCCCCTGCCCCCCACCGAGCCCCGCAGTGCAATCACACCCAAACCCCCCGGGACCTGCGCACTGGACAGTGTCCAGAGGCCTCTCGTCAGGGCCTAGCTGCATCCAACCCAGGAGCAGCTTCTGGGCCTGCCAGAGCATCAGGGGTAAGAACAGTAACTGCTGGAGCGAAGAAATGCAGGGCCTTCAGGCTCTTTAATTAAGCAGCACACATTCACACCTTGCAGCGCACGACGCAGCCGGAGCCGAGCGCAGGCCATGCTGGCTGAGCACCCCCTGCAACAACCAACCACAAGAGGCACCTTAACGTCAGAACCCTGCTGCCCAAAGTCCCCAGCTGTCAGAACACCTGGTTCTTCAAAAGCCGTGTTCGAATGCAGCCTTTATAATAACATTTTAGCACCTGAAGAGACAGGTGCTCACACCTGGACAGACCAGGAGCAAGTCCTCGAAGGCCACGTTGCTGACACACGTTCCTGATGGCAGGGGTGGAATGTCACCCAAGTATCTACACCCAGCCGGAGTTGACGACTACTTAAGGAGCTTGGTCACATTCAGACTTGGCACGATGATCTCCTTGAAGAGGGGCACATAGTTGGGGTTTGTCTGTGCTGGGCCCTGCTCCAGCGTCTCGATGATGGTCTGCTTCATGTCCCGGTTGGCATCCCCCCTCATGGCCAGCAGCGCACTGATGTGCTCATCCCTGGGGTGGAGGCAAGATATAAACATGCAGATGGGGCACCCACAGGTGAGCCTGACGTCCATCCTGTGAACACTGATGGAGCTGCCCCTCTTCTGACCACGCAGCTGAACCGAGCCAGAGTGACCACTGACACCCCAACCACCATGCCCTTGACCATTCACACCATGACCACCATTACCCTGTGACCATTCACTCCCCAACCACCA
>NW_004444008.1:435186-443560 GCF_000243295.1 Trichechus manatus latirostris | reverse complement strand
GACCATTCACTCCCCAACCACCGTGCCCTGTGACCATTCACTCCCCAACCACCGTGCCCTGTGACCACTCACACCATGACAACCGTGCCGTCACCATTCGCTCCCCAACCACCGAGCACTGTGACCATTCACACCATGACCACCCTGCCCTGTGACCATTCACTCCCCAACCACTGTGCCCTGTGACCACAACCACCGTGCCGTGACCATTCACACCACGACCACCGTGCTCTGTGACCATTCACTCCCCAACCACCCTGTCCAGTGACCACTCACACCCCAACCACTGTGCCCCGTGACCATTCACACCCCAACCACTGTGCCATTACCTGATGTCTGGGTACTTGCTGACGAGCGTTGAGACCTCCAGATAGAGCAGGGAAGGATCCGTGAGTTTAATGACCTCTGCAATGGCCACGATGGTGTCGCAGTGCCCATCCACATCCTCCCCAAATCCCTGAAACAGCAGGACCGTGGTCAGCACAGCCCCAGTCTGACTGCAGGCAGGGGGCGGGTGTGTCGGGTCAGATCTGCGCATCTGATACCCTTCCTGCCTCCCCATCTCGTTCAGAGGGGGACACGTCACGGCTTGTTTTGAGTGGGGGAGCTGTTCCTGCGTGCTCAGCGCTGCGTAGGCGTGTGGGGACAGCTCGGGAGGAGAAATGCTATGCCAGGCTGTGGAATGGACTCAGTGGGTGACAGTCGGCTTTTAACGTGAGATAGAGAACACCAGAGCCTTCTTGGGCGGGGACAGCATGGCTGCTTCATGTGGCCCGGGTCTCCCTGTGGCTGCCCCAGGGCGTCTGTGCACCACCTGCTGAAGGCACCTGCTTCCCTGGGACAAGTCCCTGACCCAGAGTCCCCTGGGGCCCAGGACCCAGCCCCTCCTGTTGACACAGCAGGGGGCATCTCAAGGGCATCTCAAGGGCTTCTCCAGCGTGCTGGTGCCCCTCATGGCCAAGGGTCCCGGGCTGGACACTGGAAAGCAGGCGGCAGAGCGCACATCTGCACCTGTTAACTGCCACCCCGCAGGCTGCCTGCAACAGGCACTCACCGATGCCAGCTTCCGGAAGAGGAAGCGGAACTGCTCGGCCTCCTTGACCATGCGCTCGGCGCCTTCCTTGCGCTCCTCAGCGTTCCGGAAGGAGATGCGCTTCGCCATGACAGCCCGCAGGTACTCCACCACCACTCGCCGGTGCGCCTCCGCTGCCACCCGCTGCGGGAAAATACACGTTCAGCTTGGCCTCAGCCCCACCCACCAAATGAAGCTGGTATGTGGGCGGAAAACGTGTGCTCTTCTCAGAGTTCTCAACAAGAAAAAGTCAACGTGGAGTGCCTGCCTTCGTATCTCCGGTCAAGACAACTGGCAGAATTTTAAAGTAAGTTAAATGAGGAACATCAGATCTTATGAGTCATAACAGCACTTGCCACCTTTTCTTAAAACGAGTGTGAGATAACACTTATTCTGCAACATGAGCAGAGCGCCACATGGCACCAGAGCCCCATGAGGCCAGACAGCAGAGAACCTCCGCCCGTACTGACTGAGGGAGGCCAGGAGAGGCTCCACAGGGAGTGTGCTGAGGCCTGCTCCCCACAGGGTGGTGGGTGAGCTATGGAAGAGCACCTGCTACAACAACCTACAGGAACTGTTGGGCCTGAGCACACGCCAGTCACCCCAAAGTGAGGGAGAGCCCAAGGGTCAACAAGACGAAGCGAGATGCACCAGCAGCTGGCCTGCACTGCCAACCACAGCCCACAGTGCTGCTGCCTGGACAGCCAGGGCCTGCGCTGCCCGCCACGGACCACGGCGCTGCCGCGTGCGCGGCCGGGGCCTGTGCTGCCCGCCACGGCCCAGGGCGCTGCTGCGTGGCAGGCTGGGGCCAATGGCTGGGGTGGGAGGCTGAGACCAGAAGGCTTAAGACATGCCCAAGACCTGCCAGCCCCAGCTATGGGGGACACCCTTCAGTCTCCAGGGTCCCCAGGAATCACATCATCCAAATGAGACTCATAGTCAAAGAGGACAGACGTACAAGTGATGAGCCACTAGGATGGGGTCGACAGATACCAGATGATTTTACGAAGGAGTTTTACCAAACTTCCAAGGAACAGATCACTCCAATCTTACAGATTGTCCAGATAATGGGAAAAAGAGGGAGTCCTCCCTAACTAATCCCAATAGGCTGTTGCAACCAGCAAGGCAAGCACAGAAAGAAAAACAACAGACTGCTTTCTGTCACGCATGCGCATAGATAAAAAAAAATACTAGAAAACTAAACCCAGAGAAGCACAAATCAGTAATAGACCATGACTAAACTGAATTTGGAGACCTAGTGGGGAAGTTGTTGAGAGCTCAGGCTGCTAACCAAAAGGTTGGCAGTTTGAATCCACCAGTCACGCCTTGGAAACTCCATGGAGCAGTTCTACTCCGTGCTATAGGGTCACTACAAGTCAGAATCGACTCGATGGCAATGGGTTTGGTTTTTCTTTTTTTTTTTTGGTTTGGTGGTTAAGGGGTAGAATTCTTGCCATCAATGATGGAGACCTGGGTATGGTTCCTGGCCAATGCACCTCAGGCACAGCCACCATCCTTCTGTCAGTGGAGGCTTATGTGTTGCTATGATGCTGAATAGGTTTCAGTGGAGCTTCCAGACCTAAGACAAACTAGGAAGAAAGGCCTGGCAATCTACTTCCAAAAATCAGCCAGTGAAAACCCCATGGATCACAAAGGTCCGATCTGACACTGACCATGGGGACAGTGCAGGACCAGGCAAGCGTTTCGTTCCGTTGTGCATGGGGTTGCCGTGATTTGAGGCCAACTCCACAATGGCTAACAAGAAGGTGAATTTATCCCAGAAGTGCAAGGATAATTTAACAACAGAAAAAATCTTTAAACATATCTCACTACTGTTAACTGATTAAAGGAGAAAAACATGACTATCTCAATAGATGGAGAAAAAGTATTTACTAAAATTCAACACCAGATTAAAAACAAACCAAAAGTACCTCAGCAAACAGAATAGAAGGACACTTCCTTAATCTGATGAAAAGTAAGCAGTAAAACCTTACAGTAGGCACCACGTTTTTACAAAGCTTCCTTTGCTTTCCAAAATCAAATGTCAGAGAAGGAGAGAGAAGACCCAGGCTGGCCACTCGTTTTGTTAGCACAAACTGTAGCTGCAAACACTCATTATCTTGTGTAAAATAACTGGAAACAAAACTAGGGCTTTGAACCGTTT
The DNA here is from genome assembly GCF_000243295.1 of Trichechus manatus latirostris. Classification (NCBI taxonomy): domain Eukaryota; kingdom Metazoa; phylum Chordata; class Mammalia; order Sirenia; family Trichechidae; genus Trichechus; species Trichechus manatus. Next base: position 440,324 of record NW_004444008.1, on the reverse strand, counting down.
CAGTCATGGCTGATGAAGCGAAACCAGAACAGACTCCAAGTTTTAAAATCCGGGTGAACTGGAATGGTGACGGGAATAGCAAAAGTTACGGGTCGAAGACCTGGAACGGGAGACTCGGAAGAGATATTGTGAGCCCTTTCGGGAGCCTGATGCAGAAGACTGGATTATTGATAGGACTGTGGAGACCAACATACATTCAAAGTGCCATCTTTGAGCAGGGCAGCACAGTTTCCATCTCTGTTCAAAATCCAACAAGGAAGAGATCTGGTTGCTATGCAATGTATACGCTGCCCTTGTTTTCTAATATAAGAAGGAGATTAAGTTTCCAGCAAGGCTCTGAAACCCCTAGTTTTTCCCATTCAAGTTGACCCAAATTTTAAAAATTCACATCTGTTCTAGTTTTGCTTCCTCGGCCATGACTGAACCGGGCAGAGCTGTTTTGAAGCCCTGAACAAAATACTCCGCTGTCCACAAAGCAAGGAAGGAAAGCCACCTCCAGGCCGAGGGCCCCTTATGGGTGTATACTGTGGTCTCTGATGAAACCAGAGGGACCACAAGCCACTTCCTGACCAAGCAACCAGTAGACTGCGCCCAGGAGCTGAGCTGCAGGCAGACGTCACCACCTCCTGGCAGATGGCACTCTGGCCAATTCTCAAGGAACCAGTGGCCTGTGCCCAGGACCTAAGCTGCAGGCAGACGTCACCACCTCCTGGCAGACGGCACTTGGCCAGTTCTCAAGGAATCAGCGGACTGCGCCCAGGACCTGATCTGCAGACAGATGTCACCACCTCCTGGCTGACAGCACTCTGGCCAATTCTGGCTGCAGGAGGGTAATTCCCGGCAAGAACAGATGTGCCCTTAATACTTCCACCTGTGCTGGCGGCACACTACTAAAGGAGGCTGGGCCTGGTGCGGCTCATCCAGGTACCTGGCCTGGCCTCCAGGGTGCAGAAAGGTCAATCGTTCAAATAGCTGTCACCTAATCCCCTTACCTGCACCGCAGCCCTCACCCTCCCTTCTAGGGAGCCTGGTACCACCAGCTCTCAGGCCCTGAAAGGTCTGGTCCTCCCCTCGCCACCACTGATCCATGCCTCTTAGAAAACCTCTTTAGTGCAGCTGCAGCGGGGCTCTGGGAGGGAGCGAAGGTAGAGGACTATTTCAGTCTGTCACCTTCACTCACAAGCCCCACTGCGGCTGCCTTTTATCTTTCGACCGATGTGAACACTCGTGTCTCCCCACCCCCACACCGTGTTAGTGAAACAACTAGCAAAATCTCACCAAAAAAATAAGTAATTTAACCATGAACTATAAGCAAAATCTAACACGCTGCAGCACAGCAGCTGAACTTGCGATGCGTGACGACGTTCCACACGCTTACCTTTTTATACGGCTTTTTAATCTTGGCAAAGTCATTGAAATAGTCTTCCACGGTGACACAGATGATGTCCACAGCGTTTGACCCTAAGAGCCACTTCTTGGTCATCAACTCGTTGAGATGTTGCTGAAAAGCAAAAATAAATATAGAAGAATCTCTTCTGACAACGTCCAACAACAGTCATGGCCTTCTGGAGGGGTGTCGTGCATCCATGTTTGTTCTGTTGGTTGTCTGATCATAACAGTAACACAGTACTCATAAAAATTACTCAAGTAAGAATTACTCATGTAAAAATTACTCATATAAGAATTCTAACAGTACATAAATCTTCACATATGCACCTTTAAAATACAAGATTTATATACTATACGTGAAATTCTGTAATCTGCTTCACCACACAAATTGTTAGGTATGTAAATATGTGTGTGTGTATATTTTAAGGAGCTTTTGTGGCGCAGTGGTTAGAGTGCATGACTGTTAACCAAAAGGTCAGCAATTTAAAACCACCAGCAGCTCCACCAGCAGTCTGCTTCTGTAGAGATTTACAGTTTTGGAAACCCTATAAGATGCTATGAGTAGGAATCGACTGGATAGCAGGAGGTTTCCATTTTCTGGTATATATTTTACTTTTAATAGCTACGTGTATTCGTTATATGGATACACTAACTTACTCCATTCTCAGCTGGTAGATGTTTAACATGTTTTCATGTTTTGTGATTATAAATATCAATAATGCTGCAATGAACTTGCATATTTCCACAAGAGAAATTCCACAATGGAGTTGCTCAGTCAAAAGGTAAGCACATCTGAAACTGACAGCCACTTACTTCCAAACTGGCCCCCAAAACTGCGCAACTACTCAGCCCCACCATGGACACGAGAAAGCACTTCTTTTCTCACGCCCTCAACAACACTGGGTGGTAGCAAAGATTGAATCTCTGCCAGCCTGCTGGGCAACAAACACGCAGTTTCAATCTGCATTTCTCTGATGACCAGTAAGATCGGGTGTTGTTTCACATGTAGGACATTTGTTTTCGTTTGTTTCATATTTTTACTTAATTTCTTTTTTATTGTACTGTAGATGAAGGTTTATAGAACAAATAGTTTCTCATTAAACAGTACCCATACTGTCTTATGACACTGGTTAACAACCCACGACATGTCAACACTGTCCCTTCCCAACCTTGGGTTCCCTATTACCAGTTTTCCTGTCCCCTCCTGCCTTCCAGTCCCTGCTCCTGGACTGCTGTGCCCCATTAATCTCGTCTTGTTCCATGGGGCTGTCCAATCCTTGGCTGAACAGTGAACCTTGGGAATGACTTCATTACTGAGCTAAAAGGGTGTCCAGGGGCCATATTCTCGGGGTTTCTCCAGTCTCTGTCAGGCCACTAAGTTTGGTCTTTTTCTTTTTTTCTGAGTTAGAATTTTGTTCTACATTTTTATCCAGCTCTGTCCAGGACCCTCTGTTGTGATCCCTGTCAGAGCTGTCAGTGGTGGTAGCCAGGCACCATGCAGTGGTACTGGACTCAGTCTGGTGGAGGCCATGGTAGATGTAGTCCATTAGTCCTCTGGACTAATCCTTCCCTTGTATCTTGCTGTCTTCATTCTCCCTTGCTCCCAAAGGGTTGACACCAGTGGAGTAACTTAGATGGTTGCTCAAGGCTTTTAAGACACCAGACACTAATCACCAAGGTAGAATGTAGAACATTTTCTTTATAAACTATGTTATGCCAACTGAGCTAGATGCTCCCTGAGACCATGGTCCCCATAGCCCTCCACCCAGCAATTCAGGGAGTTTGGAAGTTTCTATGGAGCTTCTATGACCTTTCCTTGTACAAGTTGTGCTAGCTTCCCGAGTATTGTGTACTGTCTTCCCCTTCACCAAAGTTACCACTTATCTGTTGTCTATTTAGCGTTTTTCCATCCCCATCCTGCCCCTCCCTCATAACCATCAAAGATTGTTTATTTTTGTGTGTAAACTTTTTCATGCGTTTTTATAGTAGTGGTCTCATACAATATTTGTCTTTTCATGATTGACTTATTTCACTCAGCATGTCCTCCAGATTCATCCACGTTATGAGATGCTTTGCCAATTCATCACTGTTCTTTGTCATTGAGTAATACTCCATTGCATGTATATACCTAGTTTATCCATTCATCTATTGATGGGTATGGTATCTACGTTGTTTCCATCTTTTTGCTATTGTGAACCATGCTGCAATGAACACGGGTGTGCAAATGTCTATTCGTGTGATGGCTCTTATTTCTCTAGAATATATTCCTAGGAATGGAACTGCTGAATCGTATAGTATTTCTATTTCTATCTTTCTAAGGAAGCGCCATATCATTTTCCAAAATGGTTGTATCACTTTGCATTCCCACCAGCAGTGCATAAGAGTTCTGATTTCCTCCTCGCAGCCTGTCTAACATTTATTATTTCCAGTTTTTTGATTTGTGCCAGTAATGCCGGTGTGAGATGGTATCTCACTGTGGTTTTAATTTGCACTTCTCTAATGGCTAGTGATAGTGAGCATTTCCTCATGCGTCTGTTGGCTGCTTGAATGTCTTCCTTGGTGAAGTGTGTGATCATTTTATCCTCTGCCCATTTTTTAATGGGATTATTTGTCTTTTTGTTGTAGAAGTGTTAGATTTTCTTGTAGATTTTAGAGATTAGACCTTTGTCTGACTTGCAATGTCCAAAATTTTTTTCCCAGTCTGTAGGTTCTCTTTTTACTCTTCTGGTGAAGTCTTCTGATGAGCATAAGTGTTTAATTTTTAGAAGATCCCAGCTATCTAGCTTATCTTCCAGAGTTTGTGTGTTGATGGTTACAGTTTGTATCCTGTTAATGCCGTGTATTAGGGCCTCTAGCGTTGATCCTATTTTTTCTTCTATGAACTTTATAGGTTTGGGCCTTATATTTAGTTCTCTGATCCATTTTGAATTCATTTTTGTATATGGTGTGAGGTATGGGTCCTGTTTCAGTTTTCTGCAGATGGACATCCAGTTTTGCCAGCACTATTTGTTAAAAAGACTGACTGTCTGTTCCCCATTTGATGGACTTTGGGCCCTTGTCAAAGATCAGGTGACTGTAGGTAGATGGATTTACATCTGGGTTCTCAATTCTGTTCCACTGGTCAATGTATCTATCGTTGCACCAGTACCATGCTGTTTTGACTACTGTAGCTGTATAGTAGGTTCTGAAGTCAGACAGTGCGAGTCCTTCTACTTTATTCTTCTTTTTCAATAGTGCTTTACTTATCTGGGGCTTCTTCCCTTTCCATATAAAGTTAATGATTAGTTTTTCCATCTCTTTGAAGAATTCTGTTGGTATTTGGACTGGGATTGCGTTGTATTTGTAAATTGCTTTGGGTAGAATTGTCATTTTCACAATGTTGAGTCTACCTATCCATGAGCATGGTATGTTCTTCCCTTTATGTAGATCCTTTTGCGTTTCTTGCAGTAGTGTTTTGTAGTTTCCTTTGTATAGGTCTTTTACATCCCTGGTTAGATTTATTCCTATTTTATTTTTTTAGGGGGTGTTATAAATGGTATTTTCTTCATGATCTCCCTTTCATCGTTGTCTTTATTGGTGTATAGGAATCCAACTGATTTTTGTATGTTTATCTTGTATCCTGCCACTCTGCTGAATCCATTACTGCCCGTAGTTTCCTCGTGGAGTCTTTAGGGTTTTCTATGTATAGTATCATATCATCTGCAAACAGGGACAGTTTAACTTCTTCATTACCAATTTGGATGCCCTTT
>NW_004444008.1:432838-434693 GCF_000243295.1 Trichechus manatus latirostris | reverse complement strand
CTAGGTTTTCAAATTTGTTGGAGTATAGTTTTTCATAATACTCTGTTATGATTCTTTTTATTTCAGTTGAGTCTGTTGTAATGTCCCCCATTTCACTTCTTATTTGGGTTATTTGCATCCTCTCCTGTTTTTCTTTTGTCAGTCTGGCCAGTGGTTTGTCGATTTTGTTGATCCTTTCAAAAAACCAACTTTTCGTTTTCTTGATTCTATTGTTTTTCTATTCTCTATTTCATTTATCTCTGCTCTGATCTTTATTATTTCCTTTCTTTTAGTGGCTGTGGGCTTTTTTTTTTTTTTGCTGTTCTCTGTTTGAGTTGTGTAGTTAATGTTTTCACTTTGTCCCTTCTTTTTTGATGCGTGCCTCTATTGCTATAAATTGTCCTCTAAGGACTGTCTTTGCCGTGTCCCGAAGGTTTTCGTATGATGTGTTTTCATTCTCATTTGATTCTAGGAATTTTTTTGATTCCATCTCTGATTTCTTCTATTACCCAGTGGTTTGTAATCAGGGTATTATTCAGTTTCCATGTACGTGATTTTCTTTTCCTTGCTCTTCCTATTGTTAATTTCTACCTTGATGGCGTTGTGGTCAGAGAAGATATTTTGTATTATCTCAATATTCTGGATCTTGTTGATGGGTTGCTCTGTGGCCTAAGATGTGGTCTCTTCTGGAGAACGTTCCATGTGCATTGCAAAAGAATGTGTACTTTGCAGCTTTTGGGTGCAGTGTTCCATATATGTCTATGAGATCAAGTCAGCTGATTGTGCCCTTTAGGTCTTCGGTATCTTTGTTGAGTTTCTTTCCAGATGTTCTGTCCTTTACTGCAAGTGGTGTGTTGAAGTCTCCTACTATTATTGAAGAACTGTCAATTTCTCTTTTCAGTGCCGTTAGAGTTTATGTATTTTGGAGCCCTGTCATTGGGTGCGTAGATGTTTATTATGGTTATGCCTTCATGAAGGATCATCCCTTTAATTACTGTATAGTGTTCTTCTTTGTCTTTCATGGTGGATTTTGTTTTAAAGTCTATTTTATCTGAGATTAGTATTGCCACTCCTGCTCTTTTCTGGTAGCTGTTTGCTTGATATATTTTTTCCATCCTTTGATTTTTAATAAATTTACATCTTTGTTTCTAAGGTGTGTCTCTTGTAGACAGCATATTGATGGATCCTGTTTTTTAATCCATTCTGTCATTCTCTTGTCTCTTTATGGGTGCATTTAGGCCATTTACATTCAGTGTAATTATTGATAGGTGAGTTTATTGCTGTCATCTTGTAGTGCTTTTTTGTGTGGTGCTGACATTTTCTTCGTTCCTCTTACTCTCCTGTGCTGAATTCCTTTTGTTTGTGGATTTTTTTTCATTTCTTTTGTTTTTGTAGGTTTTATTCTTACTGAGGCTTTATGTTTTTCTTCTTTATTTTGATGAGTAGGTTTGTTAACTTTCTTTGTGGCTACCTTCAAATTTACCCTTATCTTCCTAGGTTTGAACCAGTCTATTATTACTTGGTATCACCTTGCCTTCCTCTCCATTAGAAAGTTCTATACCTAGACTGTTTATTCCCTCTTTTATTGTTCTGATGTTGTTGTCATTTATAGATTAACCTCTCTGGTTCCTTGTAATTCTTCTGGTTTTGGATTGTCCTTGAGAATTCATTTCCTAGGGTGGTAACTGGCTGGTACGATCCTGCATCCTAGATTCAGTCTGTGGTCTGATGTTGTTTGTTCTCAGATCGAAGGACTCCCTTTAATAATTCTTATAAGTTTGGTTTTGTTTTTACATAGTCCCTTAATTTCTGTTTATCTGGAAATGTCCTAATTTCACCATTATATTTGAACGAGAGTTTTGCAGGATATATTATT
>NW_004444008.1:428992-432738 GCF_000243295.1 Trichechus manatus latirostris | reverse complement strand
TTTTATATATGTCATCCCATTGCCTTCTTGCCTGCATGGTTTCTGCTGAATAATCCGAGCTTAGTCTTATTGTTTCTCCTCTGTATGTGACTTTTTTTCTCAAGCTGCTCTAAAGATTCTTTGTCTTTGGTTTTAACGAGTGTGATTATGATATGCCTTGGTGATTTTCTTTTGGGGCCTATCCTATATAGGGTTCATTGAGCTTCTTGGATGGTCAGCTTTTCATCTTTCATGATATTGGGGAAGTTTTCTGTCAGCAGTTCTTCAATGATCCTCTCTGTGTTTTCTGTCTTCTCCCCGTTCTGGCACTCTGATCACTTGCAAATGTTTGCTTTTGATTGTATCCCATGTAATTCTCAGGGTTTCTTCATTTTTCTTCATTATTTTTCTGATTTTTCCTCAAACAGAGTGTATCCAAGTGTTTGTCTTCAATTTTGCTGATCCTGTCTTTCCTCGTTTCAAACCTGCTCCTCAGCCCTTCTATGACACTGTCCATTTCAGAAATCTTGTTGTTTATCTTTTGGATTTCTAATTGTTGTTTTTGTATAATTTCTAATTGGGAATTTATTTTGGCATTTTGTTTTTGCATTATTTTCCTGAATTCTTCCATTTTTTTTGTCTGTATTTTCCATGAATTTGTCTATTTTTTCCTTATTTTTGCCTGCTTTTTGCTTCAACTCTTGGATAGCTCTGAATATTAGAGATTTGAATTCCTTATTACGTAGTTCTAGTGCCTTTTCTTCTACTGGAAAGTCATCTGGTGTTTTGGAAGCCTACTGGAACCATCTTGTCCCATTTTTTTAATATGTTTTGATATTGTCTGCTGTCTTTGGGGCATTCAGTAGTTATTTTCCTCATTTATTGACTGTAGATTTGTTTGTTTCATCCTGCTTTTTTGTTTTATTTGGTTATGTCTGAACAGACAGGCTGTGTGTTCTTTGTTGTTTGCTCATCCGTGGGCATGATACTTTTCGCCTCCTTCTCCAATGGGCAGAGTCAGTCACTCTCACGTGTGGGACGTTTGTATTTCTTTTTCTGTGAAATGTCCATTCATGTCTTTTGCCTAGTTTTCTACCATATTATTTTTTTTAACTTTTGAGTAATTTCAAACGCACACGTCATTGTTTTCCTAAAACGTTTTAGACAGTTGCCAGTGTCACGCCTCTTTACCCCAAAGAGCAAGGGCCCACAGTACAAAGATCAAATTCACAAAATGATGCAGCATTGCCCCCAGTCCACCTCAGTTCAAAACCCCCCACCATCCCACCAGCCCCCTTCCAGGGTCTCCAGCAGGACTCAGCCAGGACTCCAGCACTCCCCACCATCTGGAAGCTTCCCCAGCCTGCCTTTGCCTCCTGTGACCTGATGTTTCTGAGGCATGCAGGCCAGTTACTTTGCAGAATGCCCTCAATTTGGGGGGGGGGGCGGTGCTGGTGAGTCCTCCCTTCACTCTCCCCCACCCATTACAGCCCTGACTTGTCACTGCACTTGGTTTCTAAGCATTTGGTGGAATACTAATCCACCACCTACCATATGCTGTAAATGTGTCCTCCCAATCTGGACAATGCCCCTCAATTTTATTAAAGTTATGTTTTGCTAAACAAAAATTTGAAGTTTTATATCTGTCAATCTTTTCTTCCATAGTTTCTAATTCTGGTGTCATACTAAAAGAAAAAAAAAAGCCTTTCCTATACCGAGATTAAGGAGCCCTGGTGGCACAATGGTTAAACACTGGGCTTCAAACCAGAAGGTCACTGGCTCCAAAGGAGAATGACGTGGCGATCTGCTCCCGTAAAGATTAAAGGCTAGGAAACCCTATGGGGCAGTTCTACTCTCCTATAGGGTCGCTATGAGTCAGAATTCACTTGACAGCACACAATACTGAGATTATAAAAAATTATTCTATTTTCTCCTAGCATTTTGTTGTGTAATTTTTCACATTTAAGGCTTTAGATCATCTAAGATTTACTTTTGCGTACAACATGAAGCAGGCCTAGAACTTCAATTCTCCCCAAATGGTTAGCTAACTGTTAGGCACCATTTACTAACTACTTTAACTAACTGACTTGAATGCCATCTCCACAGTCCGTAAAATCCCTCCAGATGAGGGTCTGCTTCTGACCTCTACTCGGTTCCACGGACCCAGTACTACATGGCTTCCTGCTGACCGTAGATTTCCATTACGTTTTCAGATGCAATAGAGGAATTATCTTGCACCCTCCCTAACTACAAAGGCTCTTCCCCAAAATTTCTCACCCTCTTTTATGCATTTATTCTTTAGATGACCTTTACAAAGCTTTTAGGCTCTCCCTGAAAGGTCTCTGAGGAATCTGAGCAGAATTACACTAAGAGTCTGAATGGTCTGGGCAGAGCAAGCAGCTCTAAAGCCTGTATCTCCCTGGTCTTTACCTCATCGGCTTTCTCCTGAGACCTCCACTCACGTGCATTTGCTGGCACGTCTCTTTAATCTGTTCCTAGGTCACTGGCATTTTTGCTACTGACATGAGTGGGGTCTTTTTCCATGACGTGTTCAAGCTGGGCAAACAAAAGCGATTGTTTTACATTTCTCTCATCACTTGTCTGAATTTATTAGTTCCAATACTTTTTCACTTGCTCTCACACATTTCGATCATGTACCACCACATGATAGCATATGCTTTTCTCTTCCTTTCCTACACTTCCAGCAAGTCTTTTGCAAGTTAAGGCACCACCCGGCCTGCACGCTGACTTGCGTGGTGACAGCAGGCCTCTGGTCTATTCCACTCTCCAGAGGGAGGTGCCCTCAGTGAGGGGTGCTGGGGTTCCACACACAGTCACCATCACGTGAGGAGGTCTTCCAGGCACAGTTTATCAAAAAGGTTTATCAGGAGTGGCTGCTGAATTTCACCAAATGCCTATTCATCATAGTTTTATTTTTAAAATATATTCTGATTTCTGCCAACACCTTTAAATAATGCTGAACCATCCTTGTATCTCTGAAATAAACTCTACTTGTTCATAGTAAAGAGTTCCTAGGTGGCGCAAATGGTTAAGTGTGGGGCTAATAACCAAAAGTTTGGCAGTTTGAACACACCCAGAGGCGCTTCAGAAGAAAGCCCTGGCAATCTGCTTTCAAAAGGTCACAGCTATGAAAACCCCATGGAGCAGTTCTGCTCTGACACACTTGGGATCACCATGAGTCAGAACTGACTCAATGGCAAATGGTGGTCGGTTTTATTCATGGTACATTACGCCTTAGACACAATGCTAAAATCATTTTGTTAACAGCTTTTGTTTGTTTGAGTGTATGTATGTGCACCTGGGCTCTCACTTTGATTTTGCTATCAAGAACGTGCTGGTGGATATAATCGGTCTTCTTTCGACATGCTTGTCTCTGTTTTGCAATCCACTAGGCAGTATGATGTTTTAATATCTGCTAAGATCGCTATCCAATTGTGCATGAGATGGTCTCAAACCACCGACTGGACACAGATGAGGCAAACGCTGCAAGTGGGCTACCTGCACAGCCCAGAGACGCTGCAAGAGTGTGGCTCAGCTAACCAGACAGCCCAGAGCCGCTGCAAGAGTGCGGCTCAGCTAACCATACAGCCTGCAGACACTGCAAGAGCGAGGCTCAGCTAACAGGACAACCCACAGACGCTGCCAGAGTGAGACTCAGCTAACCAGACAGCCCACAGACACTGCTAGAGTGCGGCTCAGCTAACCAGACAGCCCAAAAACACTGCCAAGAGTGAGGCTCAGCTAAC
>NW_004444008.1:422414-426031 GCF_000243295.1 Trichechus manatus latirostris | reverse complement strand
CCCAGGCAGCCCTCCTATAACCCAGGTAGCCCTCCTCCAGCCCAGGCAGCCCTCCTATAACCCAGGCAGCCTTCCTCCAGCCCAGGTAGCCCTCCTCCAGCCCAGGCAGCCCTCCTGTAACCCAGGAAGCCTTCCTCCAGCCCAGGTAGCCCTCCTATAACCCAGGCAGCCCTCCTATAACCCAGGTAGCCCTTCTATAACCCAGGCAGCCCTCCTATAACCCAGGTAGCCCTCCTATAACCCAGGTAGCCCTCCTCCAGCCCAGGCAGCCCCCCTATAACCCAGGCAGCCTTCCTCCAGCCCAGGCAGCCTGCCTATAACCCAGGCAGCCTTCCTCCAGCCCAGGTAGCCTTCCTCTAGCCCAGGCAGCCCTCCTCCAGCCCAGGCAGCCCTCCTATAACCCAGGCAGCCCTCCTCCAGCCCAGGCAGCCCTCCTATAACCCAGGCAGCCCACCTCCAGGTCCAGGAAGACCTCCTCCAGCAGGCTGCTGCAACCTTCCTTGGCAATGGCATCCAGGATCACGTCCATGCTGGGCTGACTCATAGCCATGCTCTCTTCTGTGTCACTTTTCAAATACTTCCTTTTCAAGCTGACTATGGACTCTCTGTAACAAAACAGTTGCAGTTCAGTGAAAGTTTGGTACTCTCACACCCTTTCCTTCTACTCCTTCCTCACGATCTCCGTCCGCAATCACTTACTTAAAGGTCTGGCAGTTGTTGATGATCGCGATCATGTACTGGACGTAGCAGTGTGGGTGCTGCCGGTTCCTGAGGTGCTCCTCTTTGTACAACTGTGCTTCCTCTTTGTATCTAAGAAACACAACCCGTCAGACACGTTATCAATGGGCAGCACTGAGGCGTTTAGAACGCAACACGGGCATCACGTGGCCACACTTATCAAAACAGCTGAGATAACACCTCCAGATTCAATGCAGTGAAAGCAGCAATGCAAATTTCTCAGAAACGGACTCTTGAAAAATGGTATTAATAAGCTTTATAAATAAGGTCTCACGATAAGCAAACTAATTTGTAACATTTGGTTCTCTCAAAAGGGCAAACCAACCCCAAGGAAGTGCAGATAACAAAAAAGCTAGTTTGTCCAAATGAGAAACCCTAACTCCAACCACCAGCTATATTGGTTATGTTGCTTACAACTTCCCAGCGTTATCAGATCTTGGATCTCAACGGGAACGTGTGACACGTTCATAAGGACAATGATGGGAAACAGTCCTACTTCACCTTATGGTGTTTCTGACCAATGAAAGAGCGAGGTACAGGGAATCCCCAGGATTTTTTAAAAACAGGCATAGTAGGGTCAATAACTTTTTGTTTTTAATTTTTAAGAATATATACTTTCTAAAATAATACATTGGCAAAAATACATACCTATTTAAGAAAGAATTCATTTGCTGAAGACACAAAACCAGTACCTTTGTTTTTAAATCTTCACTTATCTGAGCAGCAACTTGAAGATTCTGTTCAAACATCTAAAAATTGGAGAACTTATGAATTCTTACATAAACTCACAACAGTACACTGAGAATGCAGGTTCCCTATGATATAAAAAACTCCATTAGCTAAGTAGTAGGTAGGATAGTCCGAATTCAGAGAAAAACAAAACCACTTGAAAAATAACAAAGTTAGTTAAAAAAAAAAAAGAAAACCCACAACTTTTTCACCAGGTTAAAAACCAAGTGAAATATTTACTAACTGGACACAGATTGGCTGTTGTCTACAAAAGGGATAAATCATATTTTCACACCTGGTGGAGTTCGGTGCCCTGAGGCTGACGGGAAGTTAGGAGAAGCCCAGAGAAGTCAGGTGACAGGAGTCACCTGTCAGGGCCAGAGGCCAAGCCCCAACTCAGGTGTCCTGACCTCCCAGCCTGCTCCTGAAAGTAATTCAAGTTCACTGGTGTTCAAGTCCCTTGTAATGTGGAAAAGCCCCCTTCTTGTGGATGAGAGCTGACGGGCCAGGGCGGGAGGATGACAGAGGAGAGTGAAGGAGGTACAGCTCGGCCCAGGTCATCACACGCAGAACGTCACAAGGACAAAGCGAGCTTCCGAAACAAACGAGAGGATGAGGGCCAGCTTGTCATTATTAATGTATCATCAAGAGAGAATCTCACTGCTGCCTGGCTGATGCCCAAACTCTTATTTCAGTAGACAGAGTCAGAAGTAAATATTCCAACACCAATCAGCAGTTCCTACCATCAGCTATTTAAAAGAAGAAAATGTGATGGACACAAGTAGGTTGCGGGGCCTTAAAAGGGCAGTTAACATAAAGGATGAACAATGGTCTCACACTGAGCACTACAACTACCATACAGGAAATTAATTTTAAAGTGCTAAAGGACTCCCCTAGGCTCACCAGGTTAGACCCAACCTGTGGTTGGCTCAAGACAACCTGGGCCATTCACAGTATTAGGAACGCCTAGCAAGCCAACTCAAAGTTGAAAGCCACAGGTAAAAAACATGTAATTAGGTTCTAGTTCAAATCCAGAAAGATTAGGAAAAGTAGTCTTAAGTGACCTCAGGCAAAATTACTTGGCAAGTACAAGCCATAGCTTCTTCATCTCCAGAGACAGATGAAGAGCTCAGAGGTCACGAGGCTTCTCTGTATCTTTACTGTGCTCTAGGAACGAAGATCAAGCCCTACCAGCCCCGCCATGAGCTGTGGGCCCTGAGACGGGAGCACCGCACCTGGAACACGATGGCGGGAAGCGTGGTCTGGTAGTAGCCGTCCTGGTCGGCCTCCGGCTCCGTCTCCTTGACCCAGTCCTTCCGGTCTGTTTCTAGTGCTTTCCGCAGCCAGGCAATGATGTTTGACTACAGAAAGTGAGATCAGCATCAGAAGAGGAAAAGAAAAAGGAACGTCTTCTGAAGCAAAGACGGCCCGTCCCCGCCCCCTGATAGCATGTGGCTGCCTGAAGTGAACTTGACCCCACGGGAGACACATGACCCCAAGGCCCCACACAACCAGAGAGGAATGTGCGTGTCTCTCAGAGCCTCCACAACAGAAGTGGGGCCTCTACACCCTCTGCAGACACTAAAGCAAAGCCGCTCAGTGAGAACCTCGACTCTAAAGACAAAGAGGAAACCTCTAGAAAATCATGGCTGCACACTGTGCTGCGGGCGCTGCGTCGCAGGTGGGGGCGGCGTCTGGCCAGGCCACTTGCTCACTGAGGGGAAACACAGCAAGCCCTCGTCCCCTCACAGCCCAACAGCAGTACGAAAGCGTTCTCTCCCCACATCCCCAGGAACGGCCTCAGCGTTTCAGTGAGGCTGTCTCGGTGCTTGGGTACACCCTTTCTTATGGAGCAGGCCCTGCCCGTTGTCTGATGCAGGGAGCCTGGTGGCTGTGGGATAACCCAAATTCCCGCATGGCCCCTCATCAGAGGTGAGAGCCTGGCCAAGCCTCCACCCCGGCCGTCCTGGCCTTGCCACCCGACAGGGAGAACAGGCCCGTTCCTCTGGCCCAGGGTGGGGGGAGGCGCTCCTCCCACTCAGGGGGTGTCCTCCGGCCTGAGGGGCTCCTCCCACTCAGGGGGTCTCCTCCGGCCTGAGGGGCCTCCTCCCACCCAGGGGGTCCTCTCTGTTCTGAAGGGCCTCCTCCCA
>NW_004444008.1:418842-422105 GCF_000243295.1 Trichechus manatus latirostris | reverse complement strand
CAGGGGGTCTCCTCCGGCCTGAGGGGCCTCCTCCCACCGAGGGGGTCCTCTCTGGCCTGAAGGGCCTTCTCCCACCCCAGGGGTCTCCTCTGGCCTGAGGGGCCTCCTCCCACCCAAGGGGTCCCCTCTGGCCTGAGAGGCCTCCTACCACCCAGGGTGCCCCCTCCCACCCCAGGGGTCTCCTCTGGCCTGAGGGGCCTCCTCCAGTCTGAGGGGTCCCCGCATCTATGGACTAACACACCTCAGACTCTTAGGGCAGGCCAGCCACAGGCTCTCTCAGCTAACCACAGCCATGGCACCTGAGGCCACACTGAGCCCACAGCCTCCAGGGAGCCAGCATTAAGGCAGATTTCTCATCCGCCCTCCTTTGCCCGCCAGCATCAGGGAACCTGGTTCCAGATGGAGTTCCCGGCTCCACACCGGCGTGAGCCAGCTGTACTCACGGTGAGCGTCGACATGTAGGTACCGAGCAGCTTGGAGACCACGTCCGGGGACAGCAGGGGCCCCAGGGTGTCGGTGTCCACTTCTGGGGCCAGCTCCAGGTTTCCCATCATCTCCACACTGCATGAGAAACCAGAAGCAAGCTTGGTAGGTTACAAAGGGATACAGAGAGAAAACCCTTAAGAACGTGCTATTATTTCTTCCAACACACAAATGCCCAACGGCCCTGGAGACCAGGATTCCCACCACACCCATGGGGGGAGGAGAAGGCGGGCCCTACCTCAACTTCTCCACCTGATGTGTTCAGGCAAGTCCTTCAGCCCCAGCCCCTTCTCGCACTGCGTACACCCCACCCCCCACCCCGGGCCTGGCAGCTCAGATATAAAGGGATACTCCTGGAGGGCAAGATCTGTCCTGTTCACCAGTCCCTGGCAGACAGCAGACGTTCAATAAACGTTTTCAATGAGAATCACATTAAACGGGAGACTCATGAACAGGTGCTGTAACTTAGGAACCAAATTAAAATCAAACCCCCTGCTGTCAAGTCCCAACTGCCCCATAGGGTTTCCAAGGTTGTGATCTTTATGGAAGCAGACTACCACATCTTTGTCCCACGGCGCCACTGGTGGGTTCGAATTGTCGATCTTTCAGTTAGCAGCCGAGTGCTTTAACACTGCACCATCAGGGCCCACGAACTTAGGAACACAGCTTAGTGCTGTTCACCTCTGCAGGGGAAAGTGACTGGAACAGTGACACCCACAGTGAACACTAAGTGAGGCGTCTCAATTCAGTATGCTGCGTGTAAGTAGGTAGGAAGGTTTTCATAAAAAGCAGCTGATGCCTACATATGCAGCTAGGATCCTGGACTAAGGTTCAATCACCGGGAAAACACACATGCCTTCGGCTACATTCCCTAAATCTGTTCTCAGGAGAAGAGCCCTGGAGAATAGTCACAGCTGGGCCACCACCTGGAAGAGACCAAGGGCTTCCTGAGTGAAGAGTACTTCACAAACGCCTGCTTATCTCACCTAGATCATTCTTGCCCAGGCGCCTCAACCCATGTGTGGGAGTTCCTGTCTCAGGGTATCTGTGAGCCTTCAGGGACAGAGCAGGCAGGTCAGCGTTCCCACAAAAAGCCAGTACAAGAGGGTGCGTGTGGCTGCAAAGCACAGATTCTCCTGCGACAGCAAAAAGCTTCCTCCGTGTGAGACACAAAATCCAGATTCAAACTGCGCATGTGACACAGACGTCCACACCCACGGCAGGTCAGAACACTGCAGGCCAGCAGCCAGGATCCGCTCTCAGCCAAGCCCAGGGTCAGCCTGATCACCCACAGTGGGGGCAGGAGAACCACAGTGGGCTGGCCTGGCTGGGACCCACTCTCAGCCAAGCCCAGGGTCAGCCTGATCACCCACAGTGGGGGCAGGAGAACCACGGTGGGCTGGCCTGGCTGGCACTGGCTCTCACCCCCGCCCCGTGCCAGCTGCGTGTACTTGTTCTCCCTGTGCCTCAACGTCCTCACCTACAGGGCAGGGAAGATTGTGGCGCACCCCCGTGGGAGTCCGGAAGACTAACGCAGCTAAGGAGGCTTGAGATCCACACTGGGGCAAGGCAGGCCGTGAAGGTGTCAGCCACCACTACCGTCACTGTCTTGTGTGACAATCTCCTTCCGTCCATGTTTTTCTGTATTGAAACTTCCAAATTCTCTACTACAATCAGAGATTACAAAACAAAAACCCAGAAAGCAGGAAACACACACACAAAAAAAACCTCACTCGTAAAAAAAGGGACTTAATTAATTCCCCCAAGTTCGTAACAAGATACACAAAAGAATTTCCAGTACAGCACTTAATGTTTTCTATCCACAAAACCATGCAAAATTAAAATACTTCACCTCAGCTGGCTAATCCTAAGGAATTCCAAAATGTGACACCGCCGCGTCCTTCAAACCTCAAACTAGTGACAACGTGGACCTCGTTCCCTGCACAATCGGGAGCCTCACACTGAAACACGAAAGGAACTGGAAGTCCTTCTGAAACCTGACACCCCCAACGTGGTGCTTCTGGATGCAGGGCGGGGAGCTGGCAGCCTCTCCCCACCTGCAGGACCCAGGCAGGTCCCCAGGGTCTGCACCTGCAGAGGGAGTCCTCACTCACCAGCCTGCAGGCTCACTGTGCAGGGCAGCGAGCGACGCACAGCAAATGCTCACCAGGCTGCTGTGACCGGGGAACACGCCTGATGCTGCACTGCTCACCATGGTGCTGAATGCACAGTGGTCGTCAGGACAGACCCCACGAGGGCTCCACCACGCTCCGACACCTGCTGTGGCCACACAGCACACAGTTCCCATGGACAGACAGACGGACCACATACAGGTGTACTGAGTGTCATGCCACAACCCCACAAGAGCTTGGCCATGCTCAGACACCTGCTGTGAAGAGCAAGCAGTTTCCGCAGACAGACAGATGGACAAATGGACCACGTACAGGCATACTGAGCGTCATGCCACAACCCCACAAAAGCTCGGCTGCGCTCACACCCCACTGTGACCGTGAGAAGGTTCCCACAGACGGGCGGACTACATGCACACACACTAGGTATGGTACACGACCCCACAAGAGTTCAGGTGCACTCAGGCACCCGCTCTGACCGCGGGGGCAGCTCCCACAATGGGTCACAGGAAGACATCTGCAGGCCAGAGAACAACTCCGAGCACCTGCCCCGCCCGGAATTAAAGCGCCATGAACACAAACCAAACAGACTCAAACTGTCTCCATACACAGATGTCTATGTAAGAGATCATGTAAAACACAGCAGTCCAC
>NW_004444008.1:408029-417376 GCF_000243295.1 Trichechus manatus latirostris | reverse complement strand
GTGGTCCACGCACAGACGTCTACGTTAAGACTCTGTAAAACGCGGTGGTCCACGCACAGACGTCTACGTTAAGACTCTGTAAAACGCGGTGGTCCACGCAGAGATGTCTACGTTAAGACTCTGTAAAACGCAGTGGTTCACGCACAGATGTCCACCTAAGAATGTAAAACACAGCAGTCCACACACAGACCATCACTCGTCTGTCAGTTTGTTGCACTGTGGGGGCTTGCATGTTCCTGTGATTCTGGAAGCTATGCCACTGGTATTTCAAATATCAGCAGGATCACATATGGTGGACAGATTTCAGCAGACCTTCCAGACTAAGAAAGATTAGGAAGAAGGACCTGGCAGTCTACTTCTGAAAAAGTTGGCCATAAAAACTTTATATATAGTAGCAGCACACTGTCTGATATAGTGCTGGAAGATGAGCTCCTCAGGTTGGAAGGCACTCAAAAGACAACTGGGAAGAGCTGCCTCCTCAAAGTAGACTCAACCTTAATGACGTGGATGGAGTCAAGTTTTTGGGACCATCATCTGCTGATGTAGCATGACTCAAAATGAGAAGAAACAGCTGCAAACATCCATTAATAATCAGTGTGGAATGTCCAAAGTATGAATCAAGGAAAATTGGAAACTGTCAAAAATGAAATGGGATGCATAAAGATCGATACCCTAGGCATTAGTGAGCAGAAATGGATGGTACTGGCCATTGTGAATCAGGCAATCACATCATATGGTTACTATGCCGAGAATGACAAATTGAAGAGGAATGGCTTCACGTTCAGCAGCAAAAAGAACACTTCAAGATCTATCCTGAAGTGTAACGCTGTCAGTGACAGGACAATATCCATATACCTACAAGGAAGACCAGTTAATACGACTATTATTCAAATTAACACACCAACCACTAAAGGCAAAGACGAAGAAATGGAAGATTTTTACCAACTTCTGCAGTCTGAAATTAATCAAACATGCAATCAAGATGCACTGATAATTACTGGTGATTGGAATGTGAAAGACGGAAACAAAGGACTGGTAGTTGGAAAACATGGCCTTGGTGATAGAAATGACGCTGGAGATTGCATGACAGAATTTTGCAAGACCAATAACTTCATTGCAAATACCTTTTTTAAACAACATAAATGGCGACTATACACGTGGACCTTGCCAGATGGAATACACAGGAATCAAATCAACTACATATGTGGAAAGAGACAGTGGAGAACCTCAACATTATCAATCAGAATGAGGCCAAGGGCCAACTGCAGAATAATCAATTGCTCATATGCAAGTTCAAGCTGAAGCTGAAGATAATTAAAACAGGTCCATGAGAGCCAAAGCACAACCTTGAGTATATCTCACCTGAATTTAGAGCCCCTCTGAAGAAGAGATTTGACCGACTGAACACTAATAACCGAAGACCAGATGAGTTGTGGAATGACATCAAGAACATCATACATGAAGAAAGCAAGAGGTCATTAAAAGACAAGAAAGAAAGAAAAGACCAAAATGGATGTCAGAAGAGACTCTGAAACTTGATCTTGAACACAGAGCAGCTAGAGCAAATGGAAGAAATGATGAAGTAGAAGAACTGAACAGAAGATTTCAAAAGGTGGCTCGAGAAGAAAAAGTAAGTATTATAATGAAATTGTAAAGACCTGGAGGTAGAAAACCAAAAGAGAAGAACACGCTTGGCATTTCTCAAGCTGAAAGAACTGAAGAAAAAATTCAAGCCTCGAGTTACAATACTGAAGGATTCTATGGGGAAAATACTGAATGATGCAAGAAGCATCAAAAGAAGATGGGAAGAATACACAGAGTCATATACCAAAAAGAATTGGTTGCCGTTCAACTATTTCAGGAGGTAGTAACACATGATGAAGAACCGATGGCACTGAAGGAAGAAGTCCAAGCTGCATTGAGGGCATTGGAAAAAAACAAGGCCTCAGGAATTGACAGACCACCAACTGAATGTTTCAACAAACAGATACAGTGCTAGAGGTGCTCATTCAGCTATGCCAAGAAATCTGGAAGACAGCTACCTAGCCAACTGACTGGAAGAGATCCATATTTACGCCCTTTCCAAAGAAAGGTGATCTAACAGAACACAGAAGTTATCAAATAGTAATATTAATATCACATGCAAGGAAAACTTCGCTGAAGATAATTCAAAAGCAGTTGCAGTAGTACATTGACAGGGAACTGCCAGAAATTCAAGTCAGATTCAGAAGAGGACATGGAATGAGGAATATCATTGCTGATGTCAGATGGATCTTGGCTGAAAGCAGAGAATACCAGAAAGACATTTACCTGTGATTTTACTGACTATGCAAAAGCATTCGACCATGTGGATCATAACAAATTATGGATAACAGTGCGAAGAATGGGAATTCCAAAACACTTAATTGTGTTCAGGAGGAACCTGTATATCGACTAAGAGGGAATCATTCAAACAAATGAAGGGGATATGGCATGGTTTAAAATCAAAAAAGGTGAGCATCCAGGTTGTATCTTTTCACCATACTTATTCAATCTGTTTGCTGAGCAAATCATCTGAGAAGTTGGACTATGTGAAGAATGAGGCAGCAGGATGGGAGGAAGAATCATTAACAACCTGGTACGCAGATGACACAATCTTGCTTATTGAAAGCAAAGAGGACTGGAGGCACTTACTGATAAAGATCAAAGACTACAGTCTCCAGTATGGATTACAACTCAACATAAAGCAAACAAAAATCCTCACAAGTGGACCAACAAGCAGCATCATGATAAACAGAGAAAATACTGAAGTCGTCAAGGATTTCATTTTACTTGGATCCACAACTGTCATGGATTGAATTGTGTCCCCCAAAATTATCTGTCAACTTGGCTAAATCACGATTCCCAGTATTGTATGACTGTGTAACATTCTGCCATCTGACGTGATTTCCCTATGTGCTGTAAATCCTATTACTATGATGTAATAAAATTGACTAGCGGCAATTATATATTCATGAGATCTACAAAGATTAGATAGTGTCTTAAGCCAATCTCTTTTAAGATATAAAAGACAGAAGCAAGCAGAGAGACATGGGGACCTCATACCATGAAGAAAGCAGCAACGGGAGCAGAGTGCGTCCTTTGGACCTGAGGTTCCTATGCAGAGAAGCTCCTAGACTGGGCGAAGACTGATGACAAGGATCTACCTTCAGAGCTGACAGAGAAAGCCTTCCCCTGGAGCTGGTACCCTAAGTTCAGACCTGTAGCCTACTAGACTGTGAGAGAATAAATTTCTCTTTGTTAAAATCATCCGCTTGTGGTATTTCAGTTACAGCAGCACTAGATAACTAAGACAATAACCAACACTCATAGAAGTAGCAGTCAAGAAATCAAATGACATATTGTATTGGGCAAATCTGCTGCAAAAGACCTCTTTAAAATGTTAAAAAGCAAAGATGTCATTTTCAAGACTAAGGTGTGCCTGACCCAAGGCATGGTATTTTCAATCTCCTCACATGCTTGCGAATTCTGGACAGTAAATAATGAAAACCAAAGAATTGATGTGTTTGAATTATGGTATGGTCAAAGAATATTGAATCTATCATGGACTGCCAGAAGAACAAACAAATAGGTCTTGGAAGAAGTACTGCCAGAATGCTCCTTAGAAGCAAGGATGGCAAGACTTCATCTCACATATTTTGGGCACGTTATCAGGAAAGACCAGTCCCTGGAGAAGGACATCATTCTTGGTGAGGTACAGAGTCAGTAAAAAAAGACGAAGACCCTCAAGGAGATGGACGGACACAGTGGCTGCAACAATGGGCTCAAACATAGCAATGATTGTGAGGATGGCACAGGACCAGGCAGTGTTCTGTTCTGTTGTACATACGGGTCATTATAAGTCAGAACTGACTCACTGGCACTTAACAACCACTACCACCACGCATAGATATCTACGTAAAAGACTCTGAAACGAAGTGGTCCACACACAGATGCTTCATAAGAGAAGACTCTGTAAAACACAGCAGTCCACACACAGATGCCTATTTAAGACTCTGAAACACACCAGTCCATACACAGCTGCTATGTTAAGAAAAGACTTTGTAAAACACAGCAGTCCACACAGATGCTACATAAGAGAAGACTGTGAAACACAGCAGTCCACGCACAGATGCTACGTAAGAGAAGACTCTGACACACAGCAGTCCACGCACAGATGCTACATAGGAGAAGACCCTGAAACACAGCAGTCCACGCACAGATGCTACGTAAGAGAAGACTCTGACACACAGCAGTCCACGCACAGATGCTACATAGGAGAAGACCCTGAAACACAGCAGTCCACGCACAGATGCTACGTAAGAGAAGACTGAAACACAGCAGTCCACATACAGGTACTACATAAGAGAAGACTTTGTAAAACACAGCAGTCCACGCACAGATACTATGTAAGAGAAGACTTATTAGCAAAACTCAGTGGGCCCTACCTCGTGTAGGTGTTCAGGACCCAAGTCAAGAGGCTCACAATTTCATTTGCCTCCAGGTCTTCTGAGGCCAGGTCCTGCATCCGCGTGCTGAGGGCCTGGTGGTACATGTTCAGGAGGTTTCTGAAGATGTCATAACGGGGAGGGAAACACTGCACCATCAGGTTTTTCGCAACGATGAGGTCGTCCAGGACGTACTTGCGGATGATCTCCAGGTGACGGACCAGCCACATTTTGTCAGACTCCCTGGTGTCGGCCTGTGTGCCCTCAATCCGCGTGGTCACAGTTCTGTCCAGGATGGCAAACATCTTCTCCTTCCACTTTTTGGGCCTCCCGGGCGGCATGAAGCCTGTCTGCTTGCTCCGGTCGAGCATGCGCCTGTCGATCTTCTCCTCCCGCTCAATGATGCGTATGACAGAGACCAGCAGGGTGGGGTCTCGACGGACAGTGACCAGGGACCGCTGCAGCACCATCCACAGTTGCTTGGCCAGCTCCTCCGAGAGGCGCTGCATGCTGCCAAAGTAGCCCTGGATGAGCGTCATGTCATGCGTGTTCCTGCTGTCCATGCGGTACTGCTCGTACATGAGGTCATCCCGCGAGCACTCCAGGTCCATCAACTTCCGGTGTGCCTGCAGCAGCTCCCCCTGCTCAATCAGGTCCTCTGTCTCCCTGACGATCTCTGGCACTGGGGGAGGACAAGGATGCACATTAAGTCACACTGGCAGCATGTGCACATCACTGAACTACAGGCAACGAAAGACGTCCACAGAGAATCCAGTCCACCTGATCTCTAGTAAAAACCTGCCCCAGCAAGAAACACTGACAGGGCGTTGGCCCGTTTGTTGAAAGGGGAGCAAGTCAGTCTCAACTGCCAGGGGTGCACTGCTCCCTGTAGACACCCTGGTCCCTGGCTTCACAAGACTGGAAGGGAGGCTGCAAGCCAATGGGAAAGCATGAGATGGGGTATGAGTTGGGCAGCTGGTGGATGTCACAGAGGAGAGAGATACAGGGCACCAGGAAGCAGCCAGCCTCAGCAGGGCCTTTTGGGCACCCACAGCCGGCCCCCATGTGCATCTAGGGAGCCCACGGGAGAAGTGCGACAAGGACCCAGCCCAGCACAGGGTGAGCCCCCGCCAGGCGCTGCACAGGACATGGGTCCCACAGCACGGCCGGGGGGTGGAAGGCCACTGGGCTGAGGGTCCACGGGGTGGACAAGAGGACCATGGCCTCAGAAGCCACGTGGTTTGGCCTCCATACTGCTGACAGGAGCTTCAAGCGAGGCGGTGAAACCACCCAGCATGGAGGGGCAGGGGAAATGAAGTCCCAGTGTGGTCAGACATGGATTGCTGGTTGGGGAATGAGAATGCAAAGCAGACAGGACACAGATGCATCTTAGCTGGACAGAAAACCAGCTGAGAAAACAGATGCAGGGACGAGGGGAGGAGAGGTGGCAGGCAGGCAACCCACCCAGGACCTCCTGTCTGGGAGCTGGAAGAGGAGCCCCTTTATGTGCGTGGTGTGTGGGGAGCCTTCAGATGCCAACTGCAATGGCCTGAGTAGAAATCTGGGGGGACAGCTGACCTTGTCCGGGGACAGGGACCATGTACTCCTCACACGCCACACATGGGGAGAGGCTTCAAAGGCGTCTCTGCCTAGCCGCCAGGTGCAGCTCCCACTGTGACAGGGACTCCCCCCACCTGGATGCCTCTCCCTGCAATCACCAGTCCTCCTGCCCACAGGGCGTGGGCCCTTCAGGAACGTGTGGAGCTGCTTTCATCTCCTGTACGCAGTAGAGTCCACCCAGCTAGTCTGTTATGCAGCAGCAAGACTGCAGCAGAGAAACATACCCCAGGGAATTCGGCCCACACAGCTTCAACTGGGCTCTCCTCTGGTCTGTGTCCTACAAACACCAAGCTACAGGCATCTCTCTGGCCTCACTGCTCAATGGACCACTTCCACCAATGTCCAACAAAGCAGGTGGCTGTGCAGAGGAACTGGCCCTACCCTCCTCTCTGAGACAGGTCTGCAAAGAACATCACAGGAGAAAACTGCACCGTCTCCCCATCAGCCACTTGTGCAGGAAGGCGCTGAGGGACAGCAGGCGCAAGCCAGGGGGGCATGCTGTGTGGCCCTGCAGTGTGGCCAGTACCTGAGAAGATGTTCTTGAGGTTCTCCACAGCGGCAGCGAGCTGGCTGTGCTGCACCACAGCATCCTTCACGTCCCGGAGGCTCTCGATGGTGTTGATGCTCTGCCTCCAGTCCTGACTGACATCCGCTAGGGACTGCTGGATGTTCTTCACATCGTTGAGCGCATTGTGCAGCTGGCTCAGGCCTGTGCGCACTCCGTCCAGCTGGGACTGGATTGCGGCCTGAGGAGACACCACGGTGAGGCAGAGAGTAGCAGTGACATGATTCCTCCCAGGAAAACACCTTCCCCTCAGAAGTTCAATTCAGAAAAGAGCCATTTGAGCAGCAGAAACAGTCAAAACCCAGGAAAAAAGAATAAAAACCAAAAAGAATTTAAGTAACTTTTCTGTTTCCTCTTTTTCTTGTTTTCACTGCTGTCTCAAAATGGCACGACTGTGTGTGTAAAGCTTTGTTGAAACACTACAGGACAGTCCCCTCCCACCCCTTCAGCCTGACGGTGCTGGACACGCCCACACATGCTTCGTAGACCAGAGAACGCCTCTTAAGTACAGTCTCCAGAAGGACTCCACACACACACCCCTATGGCATCCCTAGTTTCCCAACAGAGAAAACTGTCAGAACTTTCTGATCAGCTTTTGTGGGGAGAGTCTCTTACTGTTCAGCCAGGAGCTGATTCCACTTGGGAACAGCCACCCCCACCCCCGCCGCATAGAACAGGGGCATGTGAGGACTTGGAGCCACTCTCCGGCCACAATGTCACACAGTGTGTTGCAAGTCAGAGGAGGGGATAGGGGCCAGGAAGGGCAGGAGAGGGACCAGCACCACAGTCAAAGCCAGGAGCACCTCACCCAGGAGTCTAAGTTGCATTTAGAAACATTTATTGATGATTATGAGATGACCCAAAGCTTCTAAGTCACTACTGATGATGGTTAGTTAATCCCACAAGTTTCTAAAACAAATAAAAACAGGCTAACGCTGTAATGGTTCAAAGTATTCTTTAAAGTAATACATAGATTACTGTCTCAAATTAGTCTGGTGGGGTCACTGGGTGACTTGTTGACAGAATTAAATGACTCTTATCCTATCTCATGAAGCCTGCTTGTACCTGGATCTAATACAAGCTTTTCAAGTTTAGAGATTAACTCGATGCCACATTAATGTGAGAATTAATGTCCTCAAAGGCACTCTCTTGAGTCCTCAAGGCCATCAACTATAGCAAGATATTGTTTATAGCTATACTGAACTTGCATATTTTAGTAAAACCTCATCTCTTCATACTAAATTGAAAGCCAATCCAAATCATAAAATGTCTTGGAGAAATATGACTTTCTTCCCTGTCTCCCTCTCACACACTTAATAAGTGCTCCAGCTACCTCCTCCTCCCTACCGGGCCCAGCAGAGCACCTGGCACAAAGGCAGCCCCTACAGCATCCACTGAGATGAGCACACACTGTGTGCTTGAGTGAAACTCCGCAGGAAAGCATCTAATGAGTAAGAATGGCTGCTGTCACTGTATCGTTGTATAAAGGGATAAACATTCCTGGAGGGTGTGGGCATGCTTCAAAATGGGGCTGCTTTGGTATTTTCAATATTCCCAAAGTGTTCTTTGTAAATCTACCGACTGATGATCTATTGTTGGAAAGAATTCGCTAAATAAATTTCAGCTTCACCTCTCCGTATCATTACAAAGTCTAATTCAACAGTTATAATGATGATGTTAAACACACAAAAATGAATCATTCCGTAAAGGAATCTGAAATTCAAGATTTCTGCCTCTGTCTGTCCAGGAATGGAGCAGGAGGGAACTTGATTTCTCTGCCTCCATACCTTCAATCTGGCCTCCACGGAGGCCTTTTTCCGAGCCTCTCTTCTGCGATACTGCTCCACTTTGTCCAGTTGGTCAGGGCGCTGCAGCATCCCAGCTACCCTCTGGACGGCTGTTGCAACAGCTTCCCGGTCTGTCTCCTCCATGGTCAAAAAGTAGGCAAAACCCCCGTCCCTGTCATACTAGAGGTTTCCTGCATATGTGGGAGAGGGGGAGAAATGTGTTAGAAAGGTAGAAATGTTAGATACAAAACTTACCCTCTCCCCAAATAGTCAGTGGATCATTATGGAGCTATCAAGAGAAATGTTTGAAAACATCGTTAATCCAGTAAATCTGACAGAAAGATGAACTAGGATTATAAACTCCTCAACAAGAAATATAAACATTCAAAACTCAAACATGGGAGAAATGTTACCTTTAAGTACAGAAGCAGTAGCATTTTACAGTCATGAGAAACGTAAACACATGGAAGATGTGTGATGAGGAACTCAGTGGACTCATCACATCAGAGGTCAGTCTCTAAGACACGTCTCTTCCCCAAACAGGGCAGCTTCCTCATTTCCGGAGGCTGGACACCACTCCTAGCCAAGCCAGTGTGACAGCCCCCTGGACCCCTTAGTGAGGTCATGAACACACAGGTACTACACACTGCCACCACCCTCTGACGCCTCAGTGAGGACACGTACACATGGTACTTGCACACTGGTACCACACACCACCACCTCAGGAAACCGCAGTGAGGACACATGAGCACGGGACCACATACTCCCGTCACCTCAGGACGCCTCAGTGAGGATATGTACACACAGTATCACACACTCCCATCACCTCAGGACGCCTCAGTGAGGACATGCACACGCGGTACCGCACACTCGCATCACCCCGGGGCCCCTCAGTGAGGACACGCACAC
>NW_004444008.1:374685-407540 GCF_000243295.1 Trichechus manatus latirostris | reverse complement strand
CGACGCCTCAGTGAAGACAGGTACACAAGTACCACGCACTCCCATCACCTCAGGACGCCTCAGTGAGGACACGCACACGCGGTACCGCACGCTGCCACCACCCGGGGCCCCTCAGTGCGATTACGGCCCACAAGGCCGAAAGGGAACTCTGGAGCCGCGGATGCGGAGGTGCTTGTCCCACCGCCTTTTCCGAGCGTAGCGGCGCAGACACCTGAAGCGGCCACCTGGTGGACATCCGCCTGGGCACCGTCGGCCCCGCCCCGCACAGTGGCCCGGGCTGTTCGGGCCCCGGCCGCCCGCCGGGAGGGCCCAGCCCCGCCGCAGCCTCCTCCTCCGCGCTCCCGGGCCGGGGCCAAGCGGACAGGGGACGGAGGCGCGTCAGTGGGGTCTGGCCCAGGCAACCACCAGCCGCTCAGTCCGAGCCGGCCGCCCCCGCCGCCCCCCGCGCCTCACCGTCCGAAAACCACCGCCTCCCCGCTCTCTGCCGGTAGCGGGCGGTGCGGGAAACTTCCGCTTCCGGCGACGCAGCCGGAAGGGCCGGAAGAGGGCCGTCAGCGCAGGGGAGCGGCGTGCCGCCCCAACAAGCTGCTCCCCGGTCTTGGTGACCGTCAGGACCCGGGATCCCTGACCGCAGGCCGCTCGTCAGTGAAAGGGTTGACCAGGAAAAAAAAAAAATCCTTAACAAAGCGAAACGTAAACAGCTTTGCCCAGGTACTGGGAGATGACCAGAAAGCTTGCTTGGCTCTGTTTGAACCCTGGGGGTGAGGAATCCGCCAGACCCAGAACTCACAGCTGTGATTCTGCACTTCACTTGGGTTTAGTGATTCAGATCTTCAAAACCTGTTGGTCCAGAAACTCCCCAGTCTAAGGATTATAACTAGAAGTCATCCTTTGGCAGAAGCAAATCAGGAACATTTCCAGAGAGACGCTCCTCAACCTTGACGGGAGCATTATTCTAGAGGAGTCTAAAGGAGCTCTGCTAGTGCAATGGTTATGCACTCGGCTGCTAAAGTCAGAGGTTTGAACCCACCAGCGTCTCCTTGAGAAAAAAGACCTGGCAATCTACTCCTGTAAAGATTACAGCCTTGGAAACCCTGTGGAACAGTTGTACTCTGTCATATATGATTGCTTTGAGTCAGAATCAACTCAGTGGCACACAACGACAACAACCCTTCAACCTTGCCCTCACTGAAGAAAATTCATCCCAATAAAAAATTATAAAACACACATGGGAATAATCCACTTTGAGTGAGAGTCAGCCAACACTTAAAAAAGCAGGAGTAGACCCCCACAAAACAGGAGAAAATGGGATAGAACACATACCTGAGGAAATTGTCCAGAATGCAGCATGATAAAGAACTGACAAAGATGAACGGTTAAAAGGCATGGAGCCTAGGGTGGAAGATTCAACATACTCCTAACAGGAGTCCAGAGGATAGAATCGAGAGGATGGGAAGAAGCAGTAGAGAGTCTCGGCAGAGAGATAAAGCTGCACATTTTCTAGATTTGATGAAAAATATGAAACTTCAGATTCAAGAAGCACAACATCTCCTAATGTTACATCAAAGACAAAGCAAAATGTTAAAAATAAACAGAGAAGTAAGACCTAGCATCTACGAAGGAATGATGATAAGAATGACAGCAGTCTTCTCAACAGCATTCATAGGACTGAAGGAAACCGTTGTCGGCCTCCACTGCCTTGAGAACATACCTCCAGCTCCCACCTCCAGGCTTCCTGCTGCTAAGACTGTTCCTTCGTGTCCTGGCGTTGCATTGTGTGACTTTGCACTGGCTGCCCTATAAAACTACTCTTCAGAAATGGTGGAGATGTGAAGGAAGGCATGGGTGCCAGTAGGAGTCACAGGTTGCTCCACTTATTTGTATTTCACTGGTCCCCTTCTAATGCATTATAGAACTTACATAGTTGTTCTGGTCACTGTTAATTGCCTACCTGCCTTCACACACACACATGCACACGCACATGCACACACACAGGAGGATGTCAGCTCTGGAACTGCACTGATTTCTGCTTCTCTTGTTCTCTAAGGTGTCCCCAGCACTGTCACAGGGCTTGCCACTCAGCAGGAACTAAGCAAATACTAATACTGTTGGATGAATGATGAATTAATGAAATGCACATGAAACAACTACCTACCATTTATGCCCCTCAGAAGACCAAAATTAAAATGTTAATACCATGTATTGGTCAGATGTGAGTAAATGAAAACACTGTTGGGGCTGCAGGATGACAAGCTGGTACAACCACTTTAGAGGACAGTTAGGCAGTATCTCCTGAAACGTTGTATGTGCCATCACCATGTCTTGGTGTACATCCTGACTCCTGCATAGTGACCGAGCAGGGTGGGCAGTCATGTCCAGGCCGTGCTGAGTGGGTACAGAAGATTTGGAAACAACCAACATGTCAATCAGCTGGAGTGTGGATAAAGGGGTCCAGTCCCATGGAACACCACACCACAGTGAAAATGCATGCATTTCTGTATCAACATGGATGAGTCTAAAGAGCTGGATAAGAATCTTGGAGGCAGGGCCAAGATGGCAGAGTAGTCAGATCCTTCCTGTGGTCCCTCTGACAACGAAGACCCAAAAAAACAAGTGAATTATATGTGACAATCTAGGAGCCCTGAACATCGAAGAGAAGTTGAAGAAGCAGATTGAGCTGCAGGGGGAGGGAGAGACGGTTCAGAAGCAGCGAGGAGTTGCCAGACCTGACCCAGTGGGAACTGGCACCCTGCAGGTGGGATTGGCTGGCGAGAGCAGTGAGGCAGGCAGTGGCACACGGGAAACGTTTTCCACATTGGGAGAGACCACGTGGCGGAAAGTTGGCTCAAACCTCCAGAACCAGTGAGAAATGGTGCTCGATCTGCAAAAGATAAGTACAAGCATCTAACCTACTGCATGGATCAAAAAAAACTTCCTTTTGGGAAATACCTCTGTCCCATTTACTTTACTCCCTTCCTACTGTGCTCCGGGTCCAGTCAGACTTCAGAGATTGCTGTGCTCCCTGGGCTGGAAGTAGGACCCATCGCACGCCCTGAGCCATTCTCCCAGCTTTGGAGAAGGAACAAATTAACAAACAGGAAAAATCTGCTAGCTCCCCTCAGCCGGGAAATCAGGGCAGGCACAGTCTTTCTGCCCAGGCACAGGCATAAGAGGTCCATGGACTTCGAATGCCTTTCACTCCTGCATAGACCTGTGTGGGCCCATTTCAACAGCATAGGCCCTCATTAGCACAGTACAGCAGGGTATATACCTGAAGCCTATTTTCATCTATGTCTGCTATGGGCGGGGGGAGGGTTGAAGATTCACAGCACTTGATGCTGCCTTGCCCATTAAGCATGGTCCTCACCTACCCACATCAGGGGCCTGAGGACTGGTGGCTCCACCCACTCCACCAATCCACTCGCAACAGGGGGTCCAAGAATAGGTGGTGACTCAACGGTCCTTACAGCCAACAACACTGGGTGCCCATAGTCCAGCTGCAAAACCCAGCTACCTATGTGCTGTAGGGAACAGGGACATGCCTTCCACCCAGACAGTTGGGCAGCTGTCAACCCCCTGCCTTGATCAGCACATGACTCCCTACTGCAGCCAGATACCTGTGCCTACTCCAATCACCCCTGCTGGGCTAGGACTATAGGTGAAAGCCTGCACCGTACACTCGGTGACCAATGACCTGGACACCTGAGCTGAATCCGCACAAGGAAAGTAAATGGACTCTTGGGCTCACATAGCTAGTAACAACTCTAGCCACCTGGAGACAGGATGTGAAAGCATCAAAGATGCCAGTAGTCAAACTAGCTCACATACCCAGCCTGTTTTGGCATATCAAAACAAAACAAGAAGCTAGGACACAGTAAGCAAGCATAAAATAAATCAATATAATAATTTATTGATGGCTCAGAGAAAACAGTCAATATTAAATAACATAAAGAGGCAGACCATGATGGTTTCAGCAAGCTCCGAAAACAAAGAATCTTCCAGAGGAAGAGAACTTCTTGGAATTACCAGAGGTAGAATTCAAAAGACTAACATACAGAACTCTTCAAGAAATCAGGAAGGAGATCATTCAAAAAGCAGAACAAGCCTAGGAACACACAGACAAAGCAATAGAGGAAATTAAGAAGGTTATTCAAGAGCATAATGACAAATCTAACAGGCTGCAAGAATCCATAGAGAGACAGAAAACAGAAATCCAAAAGATTAACAATAAAATTTCTGAATTAGACAACTCAATAGAAAGTAATAGGAGAAGAACTGAGGCAATGGAAGTCAGAATTAGTGAGACTGAAGATAAAGCACTTGACACCAACTGATCTGAGGAAAAATCAGATAAAAGAATTTTTAAAAATGAAAAAACTCTAAGAATTATTGGGACTCTCACACCATGCACAAAAACTAACTCAAAATGGATCAAAGACCTACATATAAAATCTAAAATGATAACGATCATGGAAGAAAAAATAGGGACAACACTAGGAGCCCTAATACATGGCATAAACACAATACGAACCGTAAGCAACAATGCACAAACACCAGAAGAGAAACTAGATAACTGGGAGCTCCTAAAAATCAAGCACTTACACTCATCAAAAGACTTCACCAAAAGAGTAAAAAGACAACCTACAGACTGGGAAAAAATTTTTGGCTACAACATATACAATCAGGGTCTAAACTCTAAAATCTACAAGATACTGCAAAACTTTAACAACAAAAAGACAAATAAACCAATTAAAAAATGGGCAAAAGATATGAACAGGCACTTCACCAAAGAAGACATTTAGGCAGCTAACAGATATATGAGGAAATGCTCTCGATCATTAGCCATTAGAGAAATGCAAATCAAAACTATAATGAGATACTGTCTCACCCCAACAAGGCTAGCATTAAGACAAAAAACACAAAATAATAAATGTTGGAGAGGTTGTGGAGAGATTGGAACACTTATACACTGTTGGTGGGAATGTAAAATGGTACAACCACTTTGGAAGTTGATTTGGTGCTTCCTTAAAAAGCTCGAAATAGAAGTACCATACGATGCTGCAATCCTACTCCTTGGAATATATCCTAGAGAAATAAGAGTGGTCACATGAATAGATATATGCACGCCCATGTTCATTGCAGCATTGTTCACGATAGCAAAAAGATGGAGACAACCTAGGTGCCCATCAATGGACGAATGGATACACAAATTATGGTACATTCACACAATGGTGTACTAGGCAACGGTAACAACGATGAATCCTCGAAACATCTCATAACATGGATGAACCTGGAAGGCATTATGCTGAGTGAAGTCAGTCACAAAAGGACAAAGATTGTATGAGACCATTATCATAAGAACTCAAGAAAAGGTTTAAACACAGAAGGGTTGGGAGGGAGGGAGAGCGGAATTCACTAACTAGGTAGTAGACAAGAATTATCTTAGGTGAAGGGAAGGTCAACACACAATACAGGGGAAGTTAGCACCACTGGACTAAATCAAAAGCTAAGAAGTTTCCTGAACACAACAAAACACTTTAAGGAACAGTGTAGCAGGGGCAGGGGTCTGGGGACCATGGTTTCAGGGGACATCTAGGTCAATTGGCATAACAAATTTTGTTAAGAAAATGTTCTGCATCCCACTTTGGTGAGTGGTATCTGGGGTCTTAAAAGCTAGTGAGTGGCCATCTAAGATGCATCAATTGGTCCAAACCCACCTGGGGCAAAGAAGAACAAAGAAAACCAAAGACAAAAGGAAAATATTAGCCCAAGAGACAAAAAGCACCTCATAAACCAGAGATTCAATGAGCCTGAGACCAGAAGAACCGGATGCTGCCTGGCTACCACCAATGACCACCCTGACAGGGAACACAGCAGAGAGTCCCTGATGGTGTAGGAAAAAAGGGGGGTGGAGAACTCAAATTCTAGTAAAAAGACTAGACTTAATGGTCTGACTGAGACTGGAGAGATTCCAGAAGACATGGCCCCCAGACTCTCTGTTAATCCAGAACTGAAACCATTCCCGAAGCCAACTCTTCAGGCAAAGAATAGACTGGACTATAAGACATAAAATGATACTCATGAAGAGTGTGCTTCTTAGTTCAAGTAGATACACAAGACTAAATGGGCAGCTCCTGTCCGGATGCGAGATGAGAAGGCAGAAAGGGATAAGAGCTGGTTGAATGGACACGGAAATCCGGGGTGGAAAGGAGGAATGTGCAGTCACATTATAGGGATAGCAACTAGGGTCACGTAACAATATGTGTATAATTTTTTGTATGAGAAACTAACTTGAGCTGTAAACTTGCACCTAAAGCACAATAATAAGAAAAAAAGAAAACAAGCATGATTCCATTTATATGAACTAGAGAGCAGTGTGCATTGCTAGGGACAGATGGAGATGCGGTAAAAGTATAACAGCAGGAGGGAATAGCGCAGTTCAGCGTCAGGACCACTTCCCTCTGAGGAGGGAAAGAAGGGAGGATGGAGGGAGGGTGGGAGACAAGTGGCTTCGAGTGCTCCTGTAATGTTTAAATCCTTGACAAATGTATATCCAAAACGTTAGCTTTTTGTTAAATCTGGGTATTGGCTGTATGTTTACTATTCGCTGTACTTTCATGTTGAAAATAATAAAGAAAAAGTGATGGCCCTTAGCTGGAGGCCAAGCAAGGGGAATGACAGGAGTGAGGCCAGCTGGCCCAAGCCAGAACAGGCAGGAAGCCCGGAAGGCTGCCCTCTGGTGGGCAGGGACCCAACCCTTGCGGGAAATAAGCACACAACGCTCCAATCTTGTCTGAGGGATGAGAAGCCAGGCCTGCTGGTTTTTCAGTGTAGGGTCCAGGCTCATACTGGGGGTGCATGGGCAGGAAGGCTGTCTCGGCCCAGGGTAGGGGCTGCTCCTTCCACTTGCAGCCTGGCCAGCCAGGCAGATGATGTTGGAAGCCCCTGCCCCATGCGTTTCCTTTGTGAGTGTCCTGTGTTCCTGGGTTCTCATTTCCTCCCCACAGGGTCCTGATTCTAATCCTGTCTGCACAGCACAGGCCCCCACTGTGTGGTTCTTGATGGGGAGGGAGAGGAGGGAGGTATAAGAAGGAGAAGGTTACATGGAAGGTGTAAGGGGAGGACTGTGAGGGAGGGCGAGGGTAGGTGGAGGGGGGGTAGGAAGGAGGGGGAGGAGAGCGCGAGGGGCCTGGGCAAAGTTGCAGTGTAAGCTGGAGTAGGCCCAGGGCAGTGAGCACCTTGTAGGACCCAGCAGGGTGCAGGAGGTGGAGAAGCAACTTGGCCCCCACAGCCTGGTCTCATCTGGGCAGGTCTCCCCTGGGCAGATCTCGCCTGGGCAGGTCTCACCTGGGCAGGTCTCAGAAGGCTCAGAGCATGCCAGGTCATGACTGAAGACAGGTCTGCTAACTGTGGCATGTAGTGTGGATGAGGACGACCCAGTAGGGCTTAACTTGCCACTGGCAAGGGCACATCTAGGTTCTGTATGGGGTCCTGGAACTTGATTTGGGGTCCTCTTTGGGCCTTGGAAGGGGTCTCCGCACGAGGGACCTGAAGTTGTGGCTGTGCCCGGGGCTTGATGTCCAAGGCCCACTGCCCTCTTCACCATGAAGACCGCTTGCCCAGGTGCTCAGAAACCAGGCGAGGCTGACTCCAAATGCCCCCCCAAGATGGGGCTCCAAGGACCCCACGGTGTCCTCAGTTCTGCCTTCTCTGCACCCTTGCAGGACAAGGCACCCAGGACAGTTCACTCTGACCTTCAGTGACGGGGCTGAGGAGGAGCTGGGGGTGGTGGGGGCGAGAAGGCCTCTGAGCCGCCCTTCCTGAGGAGACAGTACTGCTGGTGTGGCTGTCCTTCTTCCTCGGTGGGATTCTCGGCTCCCGCGTATTTGTTTTCATTTGTGTTACTGCCTTCTACCTAGTATTAAAGAACCACGCTAGGATGTAAATTAACCACGCACACTAAAGGAAATAAAGTTACTTCCTTCGGAAAATCATGCAGACATTTCCACTTGTGGTAAACATGTATTAAACATTTTATAGTGATATCAACAATTTAATATGAACCACAGTATCAGAAATATATTTGAAAACTCTTTCTGAAGGCACAGAGAAAATGGTACAAAAAGTGACATTATAGTGCACCAGTTTTAAAAATTCAACAAGTTACTCTAAATATTCAAAACTTTTTTCCAGTAGAAACTGCAAAAATATACGTTTATCTCCTCCCTCTCACCCCATTCCCCCATTATATTTGATTCTAATAATTTTTCAGCTATATAGTGAAAAGTAACATACAACAGGCAGAAAAAACCCTGTAATTAATACTCATGGTGTCATTTTAAAGCAGGAATCACTATATCCTCACCTTCTACATTCCATTACTGTCTTTCCCACACAATTTTTTAGGAGAGACACGACTATGAAATGACCAAAGTGCTGACTCAGGAACTGCTGACATAACAGCATAACAGAGGCACCGACCGGGCAGGGGAAGGGACAGGGAGCACGTGAGGACCACAGACGCCCCGCTGGAGCCTCGGCGCACAAGGAAGCTGAAAAATATTGGGTGGCCCCAAAGTATAAAACCGCAACACCGACTCAGTGTCAACAGAACACAACTTGCCAGTCAGCCAGCTGTGGCTGGTGGAGTGATCGCTGTCCCATGAGTGTGAGCATGGACAGGCATCTGCACATCTGGGAGGATGCAGGTGCATGGGTGCAGGGGCCTGGGGGGAGGAACCCCTCCTGTCCTTCAGAAAGCCTCCTCCTCAGATGGCCTCACACGAGGCTCAAGATTGCAGCTCGTCTTCTGTTGACTCAGGCATGGGCCACAGGTCGTAAACGTCCAAGACACGTTTGAAGTCCATCTTTCTCGTCATGTGTTTTTCCTCGTTGTTGTTAGCTGCTGTTGAGTTGGCTCCAACTCATGATGACCCCACATACAACAGAATGAAACGCTGCCCGGTCCTGCGCCATCTTCATGATCGTTGGTATGCTTGAGACCACTGCTGTGGCTACTGAGTCAATCCATCTCATTGAGGGGTTCTCATTTTCTCCAACCCTCTACTGTACCAAACATCCATGAAATTCCAGGGCGCTTGAGACATGTTAGTCAGGTGCAGTACCGATGGGCTGTTGAACCTCCTGACCCTCATCAGCCTGAGATGATAGTGGAGGGCCGTTATCCCTCTTAAAGAACACTCAAGGCCGCCCAGGCTACGCCAGCAGGTGGGCCCCTCAGAACCTGCCGCCCAGCCCACGCCAGCAAGTTGGCCCCTCAGAACCTGCTGCTGCAGGAACAGATGCTCAGACCTTGCCCAGAACCAGGGGCAGGATACATGCTGAGTGATTCCCAGAGCAGGCGTTGCTCCTGTTGAAATGAAGTGAGGGGGGCAGCACGGGCTGAGCCCAGTGATGGTGGAGCAGCGGGTCCCTCCCAGGGCTCTCCAGCCACCTCCCAAGACCCCAGCATGGAGCTGGCTCTAGAGCACAGATTCCCCTGTCTCTGGAGGAGGGTCTGTCCACTCTGCACAGGTGGGCCAGCCACGGGAGTCCAAGACCCCAGACCACCGCTCCATCATTTTTATACCCAAGTGTGCACACCCTGGACTGTCCTGCACTAACTGGGGTGGGACTCTGTGAGCAACTCTGGTCCTGGGAGAAGCCGGAACTTCCTGTTCTCTCCAGGGTGTGGATTATGGCTGACCCTCATTTTCTGATTCATGCTTTTATTTCAAATTTCCTACAATCAGAATGTATTGCCTTAACAATAAAAAAATTCATTTAAAATGTAGCACCTGTCTTACTCATCACTAACAGTTCTTCCTGGGAAGGCAACTGGGTCCTTATTTGAGAAGATCTCAGAGAAAGAGTGAGCAG
Source organism: Trichechus manatus latirostris (assembly GCF_000243295.1). Lineage (NCBI taxonomy): Eukaryota > Metazoa > Chordata > Mammalia > Sirenia > Trichechidae > Trichechus > Trichechus manatus. Next base: position 397,661 of record NW_004444008.1, on the reverse strand, counting down.
ACAGACAGCTGCCACAGACAACTTGATTTCCAGTTTCTTTTCCATTCATTTTGTATTTCTCTCTACTTCCAAACCTAATCTCTGTAAGCACTGTATTACATGATGTCCGGAGAGAGAGAGCCTCACCAACCATCTTCACAGAAGTTTCCGGAAGGAACAGGATGTCAGCCTGTCATTTTCCATTCCATGCACTTCCAACTCTGCCCAGCAGCCCCGACCACAGCCTGCAAGGACCATACGCCCACAGCTGCTTCTGCCCAGCTTCATGGCACTTGGAACTTTCTAGATTCTTCCATGAACGGGCTCACAGTCACCTTCGGCACACTGAGTTATGGTTTTAGTTACCTGTCTGGTCAGTGGGATAGCAGTGTGTCTGGGGGCTCTCTGAAGTCCACTCTACAGCCAGTCAGTCCCGCCTTCAAAGGGCAGACTGGCTGCGGGCTTGCAAGGGAGACGTTGGAAACGATGTGAAAGCCTTTCCCTCTCGTCGCCTTGCCCTCCCAGCAGACGGCGCTGGAAGCCCCTGGAGACTGGCGTCGCGCCCCGCTGAGCCGACAGGGACGCTGTGGGCGCTTCATCTCTGTTAATTCTTCCAAGAAAAGTGCAGGGGCATTTCAAAAGCTTGGAGACACTTTGCATTTAAGGACTACAGAACATACTATGGCATATGCTACACACACGTAAGGACTGAAATTGTGCAACCTTGCAGAGAACGTCACTTACAGGGCGGCAAGGCGCCGGCCCAGGTGAATCAGAGCGAGGACGGACGCGAGCCTAGAACGGCCGCGGAGCTACGGCAGGAACATGCACTCCGGGGCTTTGGGCGGCATCAGCGCTGCCAGGGCACTTTTGGGGAGCATCCCCGGCACCCCACCCTGGCTGTGTTTGGCCCACGGCAGTGAGTCCAGGGGTTCGCTCTTGACGACGGGCGCGGCCCCGGGCGCCCTGCCGTCGCGCCGCAGCGGGCACGGACAGCGCGCACCGGGCTCCTGCTGCGGGCAGTGGGCAGGCTCCGGCCCGGGAAGGCCGCACATGCGCTCCAGGCAGGCGCAGCCGGCTGGGTAGGAGGGGCTTGGTCTGGCCGTGGCCCTGCAGTTGGCGTGAGGCCCCAGCACGCTGGGCCCGAGGTGCGGGGTGTAGGTGAAGTGCCTGGAGTCCGCGCATCGGGGCAGGTGCGCCGGGAGGTCCGGCTCTGTCTTCAGGTGCATCCTGTTAGGGAAGCTGACCGGCTGTCTCTTGGCCAGGTCACTGGCTCCCAGCCACACCTGGCTCCGGGGCTTGGGGTAGCCTTCGGCTGTGTCCTCAGAACCAGAATCATTTTCTACTTTGATGGGTACATCCAGCGACATCATTGGGTTGCCCAAGGCTCTCGGGGGCACTGGTGCACTTCGCAACTTGGCATCCTCGGCAGAATAGCCCCCCGTGGGGAATCGCTGTGCCCCGGAGTGGGGGAGGTGGCAGCTGGTGAGTGGGGACACCAGGGCCTGGTCGCAATCCCGCCAAGGTCTGCTGGTCCGGCCACAGTGGGCACTGGGGGGGTGGTCCAGCGGGTGGGCGCTGGGTGCATTTCTGAAAGCAGCGCTCCCACTAGCATCGAAAGTGCCCTGGACGCCCGCGTAGGGGACGCAGGTGCCTCGGGGCTCGGCGCACATGGAGAACGGGCCATTCCCACAGGGCTGTGGCTGCAGCTTGGCGCTCCTGCCCTGGCTGTGCCTCTCTGTCGTCCAGCCAAGATGCCTCATCTTCCCGGCTGCTTCCAAGCGGCAATTGTACAGGTGTACTTCCCTTTGCCCCCTTGCTCCCGAGGAGCTGCTCAGCATCCTCCCATGTGCCTCTTCTTCCCTGTCCCTGCAGGGAAGACAGCCCATTAGACAGAGGAACGGGGCAGCGGACCATCTGAGGGAGGGCCCTAAACTAGGCCCCACCCTACACTACCCCATTTATCCCACATTACAGCCCCAGGAGGCTGGTACTGCATCCCGGTCCTGTGTAGGAACTCTCCCCCAGTGGCCCATCCCCCACCTCCTCCAAAGCCAGCCCTCTGCCATGGCACCAAGCTCTCCCACCCACCAAGAGTCGCCTGGCATTCATCCTGGCAACCCCATGGGCATCAGAGCAGAATTGTGCTCCATAGGGTTTTTAATGGTTGTGATCTTTCAAAAACAGATTGCCAGACCCTTCTTCTGAGGCACCTCTGGGTGGACTCAAACCTCCAACCTTTCGGTTAGCAGGTGAGCACATTGACCATTGGCGCCACCCAGGGACTCCAGCATTCTTCAACAGCAACATATGTTTAGTGGGGACACACTGGTGCTCAGCGCTGTGCTGTGGGTCCGAGGAGACGCCGGCCCAGCCTTGCCCACGAGGAGCGGTCATGTGACGACCAGCAAGCTCCAGTGGCCAGTGCCCAAGAGATCCCACTCTGAGAAACAGTCCTAAGGCCGCCTCAATGTCACCTTTCTGCTGAGGGGTGACTGCATATTTCTCACAATTGTTTAAAAGATTTCCTCCTGTTTTTTTGGCCTGTTCCATGTTGAGGCAGACAGATGGTGGCGGGAATCAGAAATTCAATGCTCTGGACCGCAGGCGAGGCCCAGCACTAGCCAGGTTCAGCCCATGAAGCCAAACAGCACAGGGCAGACCTGCACCAACATCGCAACGGTGAGCGTCTGAGGGAAAGGACGCACAGCACTTATTCACTTATCCAGTATCCTTACTTCCCTTGCTGTTTCTTACAACTGTTATAACGATATGCTACCAGAGTCAGGCATATTTCTATAGGAAGTAGGGAAAAACAAAAGAAGAGAGGACAGAAAAGTGGCTAGCCAGGGCCGGCCCTGAGCCCAGTGCTTCTTGTTGATTGCTGTCGAGTTGCTTCTGACTCATGGTGACCCCCTGGGTTTCAGAGCAGAACCCCATAGGGTTTTCAAGGCCTGAACTTTCATAAGCAGATCCCTAGGCCTGGCCTCCGAGGCACCTCTGGTGGGTCTGAACTGCCACCCTGTCGGCTAATAGTCGAGTGATTCCCAGGGGCAGATTAACCAGTAAGCACAGTACGCACAGGTTTACAGTTAGCAAGGGATGCACGGGCTTAACTGTCTTTACTTACTAATCCGTAGTGAACAATTTCACCTGGGTTTCACCATGGCTTTGCTGTGAATAACAGGTGAGATTGCGCACTACAGATTAGTAAACCGACTTAAGCTGTGTGTACCTTGCCGACTTGGTAATCCACCCCTGTGACACCCCCCAGGACTCCCTGTGCCCATACAGGCCTTGTGAGTCCATCCCAGCACTCTTTCTGACTCAGCCTGAGCCAAGCCTGGGATCCTTCCAAGCACAGGTAGCCTCCAGGAGAGGCAGGCCAATGGGAGGGTGTAGGTGGACAGGGCTTCAGAGCAAAGCTAAGATCCAGTTGAGGCCCGCGTCCTCCTCCCCATCCGATGCGGTCCCCACAGTGTGCAGTGCCAGCTCCTCCGTGTGGGACATGTTGCAGTAGAGAGTGAGGCTGGTTGTCGTGTTCACAGGACGAGCATGGCTGGACAGACCAGGGACTTGGCCAGTCCCCTTTTTCTTTCTTCTGAAGCCTCCCCCCACCCTTAGTTTGGCCCTCGGCTGTGTCTTAACAAGGGCCGGAGCAGGACAGCGTCACCTGGCCCCACTTACCCTGCAGCCCCCTCAGGGTCAAGGACGAGGTCGTTGCCACCAAGGCACAGGCATGGGGCCCTGGCCGGAGCCCGGGCCCAGCGGTCGGCGTCCGCGTGCGCTCTGAACACCGGGATGCCGTTCTCTCCATTGCTCCTTCCTGTAGAGATTTGGAGAGGGGAAGGAGCCGTCCCTGCGAGCCGTGAACAACCCGGGACCTGACGTGGCTTGCCACCCACCCCAGCACACCTCATGGCATCCCCGGGACCGTGGGGCAGGGCGCAGGCATGGACAGTCACCCCCACAGCCAGCAGACATGACATCCCCTCTCCCACACGCACCACAGAATAAGCCAAGGTTTCCAGGGGGCAGACGGAGCTCTTCATAAAATGATGCCAAGAGACGAACACATTTCCCCCTTTTGAAAGAGATTAGAGAGTGAATTTAAAAATTACCTGCAATGTTACTGGGCTTTCCGTGCAATTCTGATTCACACAGGCTCGGGGTAGCTTTTGCCCTGTGAAGAACAAATAGCAAGATCACGTGTAAATTAAACCTGTATCGGCTACATGAATTTTCACCGTATCACTGTCCAGCCAAAGAGACGAAGGCAGCCATGGCTACATGAATTTTCACTGTATCACTGTCCAGCCAAAGAGACGAAGGCAGCCATGGCTACACTCATTCAGTTCTTCACAGCTTGTAAAGCCTCCTTTGGTTATAGATTTTCTGAATCATGTCATTTTCCAGGTCAATAAGGGCTAAAGAATTTAATTCAGAAAACAAATGTACATACATATAGAACGACTTTTAGTGCTTTTATTTTTTTCTGGAAAGGCCATAATGAAAATATGCCACACAGTCCCTGTCAGAAAAGGTTGTGAAAGACTCCAAAAAGATGACTGCTTGTCTTCCGGGGCTGCTTTGCGCCATCCAGGGCAACCCTGTCAGGTGATCTGAGCCGTGGGGGGCCCCCTGCATTGCTAGGGCTCAGAATGAAGGACTGAGACACATGTATTGAAGGTTAGCTTCTGAATTCAGTCCAGAGCAGGGTGGTGGTAATTCAAAAAGCCTAGGAAGCCAGGAGTCCCTGGGTGGCGCAAACAGTTAATGCGCTCAGCCTCTAAGAAAGGTTGGAGATTTGAGCCCACTCAGAGGCTCCTCAGAAGAAAAGCCTGGCAATCTTCTTCAGAAAAATCAGCCTTTGAAAACTCTGTGGAGCACAGTTCTGCTCTGACACATGTCGGGTCACCAGAGTTGTAATCAACTCCACGGCAGCTGAGGAGGAAGTGTAGAAAATTGTTTCTTTTTAAAAATGTTGGGTAGCAGTCAACATTCTCCCCTTAGCCCTTTTTTTCCCTCCTTCTGAGTTTAATAATATTGTTTATTATATGGTAACTAGTATTTAAAACCCTAACCCATTACCCGCTAGGCAATTCTGACTCATAGTGACCCTATAGGACAGAGTAGAACTGTCCCATAGGGTTTCCAAGGCTGCAATCTTTTTATTAAATTTTATTTTTTAATTTTTTCCCATACAAAAATTTATACATACATTGTTATGTGACTCTAATTGCTCTCCCCATACTGTAACAGCACGCTTCTCCTTTCCACCCCTGATTTCCCATGTCCATTCAACCAGCTCCTAACTCTCTCTGTCTTCTCATCTTACCTCTGGACAGAAGCTGCCCGTTCTCCTGTATCTACTTGAGCTAAGAGGCACACTCCTCACGAGTATCACTTTATGTCCCATAGTCCAGTCCAATCCCTGTCTGAAGAGTTGGCCTTGGAAATCATTTTAGTTCTGGGCTGATAGAGGATCCAGGGGCCCTGCTTCCCAGGGTTCCTCCAGTCTCAGTCAGACCATTAAGTCCGGTCTTTGAGTTCTGCACCCCTCCTTTCTCTGAGTTCTGCACCCCTCCTTTCTCCTGCTCCATCCGGGACCCTCTGTTGTGTTCCCTGTCAGGGCGGTCATTGGTGGTAGCTGGGCACCATCTAGTTCTTCTGGTCTCAGGCTGATGAAGTCTCTGGTTTATCTGGCCCTTTCTGTCTCTTGGGCTACTACTTTCCTTGTGTCTTTGGTGTTCTTCATTCTCCTTTACTCCAGGTGGTTGGGACCAACTGAGGCATCTTAAATGCCTGTTTGCAAGCTTTTAAGACCCCAGACACCACTCACCAAAGTAGGATGCACAACATTTTCTTGAAAAGCTTTGTTATGCCCGTTGACCTAGATGTCCCCTGAAAGCTTGGTCCCCAGACCTCTACCCCTGCTACTCTGTCCCTCAAAGAGTTTGATTGTATTCAGGAAACTGCTTAGCTTTGGTTTAGTTCAGTTGTGCTGACTTCCCCTCTAGTGAGTTCTGTCCTTCCCTTCACCTAAGATAATTCTTATTTACTATCTAGTTAGTAAATAACCGTCCCCCTCCCTCTCCACCCTTGTAACCATCAAAGAATGTTTTCTTCTGTGTTTAAACCTTTTCTTGAGTTCTTATAATAGTGGTCTTATACAATATTTGTCCTTCTGTGACTGACTAAATTCACTCAGCATAATGACCTCCAGCTTCTTCCATGGTATGTTTCACGGTGTCAAGGTTTGAATTATGTCCCCCCAAAAATGTGTGTATCAGTTTGGCTGGGCCATGATTCCCAGAATTGTGTGGTTGGCCTCCATTTTGTGATTGTAATTTTATGTTTAAAGAGGATTAGGGTGGGATTGTAACACCACCTTTACCCAGGTCACATCCCTGATCCAATGTAAAGGGAGTTTCCCTGGGGTGTGGCCTTCCCTGGGGAAGCAAGCAGAGGGTTGGGGACCTCATATACCATCAAGAAAGCAGTGCCAGGAGAAGAGCGCGTCCTTTGGACTGGGGTCCCTGGGCCGAGAAGCTCCTAGTCCGGGGGAACACCGAAGAGAAGAAGGCCAACAGAGAGAAAAAGCCTTCCCCTGGAGCTGATACCTTGAATTTGGACTTTCAGCCTACTTTAACTGTGAGGAAATAAACTTCTCTTCGTTAAAACCATCCACTTGTGGTATTTCTGTTGTAGCAGCGCTAGATGACCAAGACACGTGGCTACATCATTGTTCTTTATCGTTGCATAGTATTCCATTGTGTGGATATACCATAATTGGTTTATCCATTCATCCGTTAACGGGCACCTAGGTTGTTTCCATCTTTTTGCTACTGTGAACAGTGCTGTAATGAACATGGGTGTGCATATATCTTTTCATGTGACAGCTCTTATTTCTCTAGGATATATTCCAAGGAGTGGGATAGCTGGATCATATGGTACTTCTACTTCTAGCTTTTTAAGGAAGCGCCAAATCGATTTCCAAAGTGGTTGTACCATTTTACATTCCCACCAACAGTGTTTAAGTGTTCCAGTCTCTCCACAACCTCTCCGGCATTTATTGTGTTGTGGTTTTTGGATTATTGCTATCCAAGGCTGCAATCTTTTACAGAATCAGAATGCCACATCTTTCTCCCACAGAGCAGCTGATGGGTTCGAACCGCCGACCTTCTGGTTAGCAGCCGAGCACTTTAACCACTGTGCCACCAGGTATTCAGTGCACTGTTGTTGTGATGATGTGTGTTACGTTGTTGTTAGCTGCTGTCGAGTTGGTTCCGCTTCATAGCGACCCCGTGTACAACAGAACAAAACACTACCCCATCCTGCACCATCCTCACGATCGTTGTTATGCTTGAGCCCACTGTTGCAGCCACTGTGTCAATCCGTGTCGTTCAGGGCGTTCCTGTTTTTTGCTGACCCTCTACTTTACCAAGCATAACATCCTTCTCCACGGATGGATCCCTCTCGATAACATGTCCAAAGTATGATGATGTATGCAAACCCTCACATGCCTTACTTCATGTAATCCTCACGAAAGCTTAACAGTGAGTCTGAGCACGCGCACTCTGCCAGGCGCGGTTGGCGCCCCGTCTGTCCCCACACCTTTCTGTCCCTACACCTGCCTCCCCCGCCAGCAGCGCCCCCAGCGCAGCAAAGGCAGCAGGCGATGCTGTTCTGCGCACGGGCAGTGAGGCCTCGCGAACATCGCGCCTTGGCCGTGTTCTGCGCTTCCCCGCACGGGCGCCAGGGGGCGGCGGGCCGCTCTCCACGCAGACCTAAGTGCAGAAATTTTCCCTTTTGCTTATTTTTAAGACTGGACAAACATACAGAAAAGAGACAGCTCATTAAATGAATTTCAATTACGAAAGTAAAGCGAAAGCAGTTTAGAAAACACAGGAAAGAAAAAGACTCCTAGACAGTAAATGAAGATGAAGAATACGTCAGAGCAGGAGGGGGCCAGTAGGGGCAGCGAGAAGGTGGGTGTGGAGGGCCGGGGACCCAACCCCTCCCGGCTGTCTGAAGCTGATTCCGACTCATGGCGACCCCTCGTGTGTCAGAGTACAACTGTGCGCCACAGAGTTTTCTTTTTTTTATTGTTGTGCTTTAAGTGAAAGTTTACAATTCAAGTTAGTTTCTCATACGAGAATTTATACATACATTGTTATGTAACTCTAGTTGCTCTCCCTATACTGTGACAGCACACTCCTTTCCATCCCTGATTCCCCATGTCCATTCAACCAGCTCCTAACCCTCTCTGCCTTCTCATCTCACCTCTGGACAGAAGCTGCCCATTTAGTCTCATGTATCTACTTGAGCTAAGAAGCACACTCTTCACGAGTATCATTCTGTTTTCCATAGTCCAGTCTAATCTTTGTCTGAAGAGTTGGCCTCTGGAATGGTTTTAGTTTTTTCACAGCGTTTTCAATGGCTGATTTTTCAGAAGTTAGACCACAGGCCTTTCTTCTGAGGATCCTCTGGGTGGACTCAAACCTCCAACCTTTTGGTCAACAGCCAAGCACATTAACCACTTGCGCCAGTTCAAAAGGTGTGTGGCACTTTAAGCCTTTTAAGATTACCTCTAAGGAGCCCTAGTGGTGGTTTGAACCCACCTAGCGGCTCAGCAGGAGAAAGACCTGGTGATCTGCTTCCACAAAGATTACAGCCAAGAAGACCGTAAGGGGCAGCTCTACTCTGTCACATGGGGTTGCTGAGTCCAGAACGACTGGGCGGCACCTAACAACAGATTACCTCTGTACATGCAGGTGCAGCTCCACGCACAGTAACCCCTAGGCTGTGCACACCTCCATGTTCTAGCTCAATGGTTGTTAGTTTTCTTCTTAGGGTATTTCTGTTTTCCTCCCTCATATTTTATGACATTTTGTGTGTTTACTGCAGGCTCAGCCCTGGAAGCCTCCCTCCATCTGTGCACAGGATGGGACCTGCAGCAGAAAGGTGGGAACTCGTCCCTGGAAGCTGGCCGCGCACCGACTGCAGACAGCCGCAGAGGCCCTGCCCCGCCACAATGAGCAGAAAGTAAGGCCTGCAAGAAACCAACGCACAGCACAGGCAGCCTTCCCACAGCTGCAGCTGTTGGTCTAAGTGGTAATTTTAGAGAGGTAAATGTGAATTATGGACATTGAGAAGGGATGAAGAGTCACACTCACAGAAGGGGGGGACTGGCCAAGGACTGAAAAGGCAGTGGTGAGGTGGGGCCTGGGGGATGTGCACCTAGTGCCCACCCAGCTGGCACCGCCCATGATGGTCAGATGGGGTCAGCCCTGGACGGGGTGAGCAGGAGTCCCCCAAGGCTGAGTCACAGAGTGGCCCCGTGTTCCTCCTTCGACGTCAGCGGGTGCTTAACAAGGGTCCCCACAGCATCTTTGGGATCTACAGACAGCTTGTGGCTGAGAGGTGGGTACTGTTGGATGTGACCTGTCTGTGGGTGACATGCTGAGAACAGAGATAACACACGCTTACCAAACTGAAGATGTCCAAACACATACACACAACTTAAAATGTAACCCCAGTGGAAATAAATCAAATGAGCGAACGTGCCGGATGGTGTGCAATCCCAGATCGAACTGTCTGGAAGGCTAGAACCTGACAAGGCTGGAATTTAAAAAACTGGAAGTTAAGTAACGCAGATAGATTCAGAAGCACAGCACAGACGAGACATAGCTAAACAGCAACAGAGCCTGCAATTTAAGACAACAGGAGGACAAGCCTGTCATCATACGTGGCATTAACACAGGTAGTACGCTCGGAACGAGAGGCGACCGTCTCTGCTGACTCTGCGCTGCTCGGTCTGCTGTGAACCTCCCTGGGCACTGTCTTTTGAAGGAGCTGATCACTAACTGTACACATCAGAGGAAATGCAACCTGGATTGGGGAGAATCTGGGAACCACAGCCTGGGAGTAAGGCAAACAGAGCTGAGACCGTATAGCTAGGGAAAGGACAGAAATTACATGGCGTAAGATTTCAGGTCAACACAGAGAAGAATTTTCTGGCAAAGTTTTGTCTGGACGTGGAATGTTAACTGCGCGAGGTGGTGAGTTCCCCGTTTCTCCACCAGTGTGTGCGGCCTCGTCAAACTGCTCTTTCTGGGCGTTGTGCAAAAGATACACACCTGAGTTAGCAAGCCAAACCACACGTCTGCTAAGATTTCCTTCCAACTCGGTATTTAATTATCCCATTAAGTGGAGGGGTCCCTGGGAGGCACAAACGGTTAAGCACTCCACTTCTGGCCAAAAGATTGCCTTTTCCAACCCACCCAGAGATGACTCAGAAGACAGGCCTGGAGATCTTCCTCCGAAAGGTCACAGCCACAAAAATCCTACACAACGTGGGGTCTACTCTGCACACGGGGTCACCGTGAGTCAGAATTGACCCCATGGCAACTAACAATAACATGAAGTGGGGAAGCCCACTGGTCAAGGCGAGAAGCGGGGAGCTATGCACCCGCATCCTAGACAGTTCAAGCTCACCAAGCAGGGGGGGCGAGTGGGGCGAGTGGGGACAGGGCTCCCAGGAGGAGGCCAGGCCTGTGGGTCCACGGCCGTGCAGCAATGCAGGCGTCAGAGGCACACGTGAGGAACCCGGAGGGCCCGAGAGGTGTGCACAATCGCGATGCCAGGGGTGGGCGGTGGGTGAGAAGCAAGGTGCTCAGCACTCACGTCCCGCACCCACTCCTGAGTTATTCCTTCCAAGCTGAGGTCAGGTCACGGCTGCCGTAGCCCCTCTCAAAGTCCCAGGGAGCTAGGCCTGCTGGGGGAGCAGCCATCCAGGGCAAAAGGGGGGCCAGGAACAAACGGCACCTGTGACAGGTGCAGGAAGGGCCTCACAGACCGGCTGGGGAAGATGGAAGTCACACCTCAGACGTCCCCAGCTGCCTGCCCTTTCACAGGTGCTTCCCCATCAGAGAGGATTTACACAAGTGCCTCTGAGCGACACCAGCCCACACAACACAGGCCTGACCCACCCAGAAATCGCAGAAGGACACTGCCTGGGAAACTTAGTACAGGGTTTTTCTACCGCCAGGAAGCTAGAAAGCTCTGGGGTAGTTCAGGCCGGACAGAGTTGGCAGAAGGGGCAGTGTGGATCTTCTGTCTTGGCCATTTCTCCCAGCAGTGGAATGGGTTTGCTTCTCCCTGTGTGAAAGGAGGGACTGAAGACAGAAGCAGAGGCAGAAGGCCAGTTCCAACACCCACCCCCACGGCGAGCAGCTCCAGGCACTTCCCTGAGGCCAGGCCGTGGTGGAAGATTCAGGGCTGAAGCCATACAGGCAGCATCTGGCGCCACGTTTTGAAAATACCAGTTTGAAAAGTATTACTTTTTACTAACAACTGTTGCCCACATGATTCACTAGCTTTAAAAACACCGAGCCTCTCGTTTTATCTGTGTTGAAAGTGAAGACGGAACATACAGGGAATGCTGAGGTGTGGAGGCATCTTCTAGCAGCAGTTTGAAAACCTAAGTGGCAGTGAGCAGCAGCGTGCACGGCGATGCCCACAGGCGGCTCTTACTTGGTGTCCGTCGTGGCCCCAGCGTCCGCCCTGGGCTTGGCCCGCAGAAGAGCAGTCTTCATCCTCATCTCTGCCACAGAGGGCAGAAGAACTGGCACTGCCACGCAGAACAGCGAGAGCCGGGGTGGCAGGACTGTCCCCGACGGTGCCTTCTTCTTCTGCCCAAACAGGAACTTCAGTTTTCCTTGAAACTGCATTGTCTGATGTTGCAAAGACAGAGACGAAGAAGCAAGTTAGCAACATGGTCAAAGGGCACGGTGGCCAGATGCCTGACAGTGACTGGCATTATCCGGGAACATAGCCATGGAGAGGACACCTACCCTGATCACTCTGCGGATGAGCGAACACTTAGGGCACTGGTAATACTTAGTAAGGTTCTACAAGCAGGGCCATCCCAGGGCCTTCGAGTAGCTCACGGTTACTCTGGAGTCTCCTTAACGTCCTTTAGTTGACAAGTGTGTTCCCGTGTGTGCATGCACGGTGTGTGCGTGTGCTGCCGGCCCACATGCAGGCGTGCATGAGACTGCATCTACCCGGCTGTGGCCAGCCCACCACGGAGCCATCAGCCAGATCCCTGGCAGGAAGCTGCCAAAGCAGACTGTCTCTGAGGGCTATGTCAGCATTCACTCCACGTCCAAATTATTATCCTACACTCCTAGTGATGAAACTTAGGAACAACAGGATTTCATTTATCTAGTGTGTCATGTGAGCTAAAAAGCCAGCAGATTATTTAGGAGCTTGTTATAAGAGAAAATAAAAGGTTTCTCTGTAATGGGAAGGCTGACCTACAATTGGGTTAGTCACCAAGTGCCTGCAGGGTGTTTGGCCCTTGATGGAAGAATGATCCTGCAGCATGGCCCCACTCTTCCTGGCCTTCTGTCCATCCATCCATCCATCCGTCCATCCACTCATCCTTCTGTCTTTCCATCTTGCCTTCCATTCTTCCCTCTATTATCTATCCCTTCTCCCTCCCTCCCTTCCTTCCATTCACATACCCACCCACCCATCCATCCATCCATACATTCATCCTTCTGTCCGTCCTTTCTTCCTTCCATCCATTCTTCTGTTATCTATCCCTTCACCCTCCCTCCCTCCCTTCCTTCCATTCACCTACCCACCCATCCATCCATACATACATTCACCTTCTGTCTTCCTTCCTTCCTTCCTTCCTTCCTTCCTCCCTTTCTTCCTTCCATCCATCCATCCATTTGTCTGTCTACTCATCCATCCATCCATCCGTTCACCCTTCCATCTGTCTGTGGATTTGTTCACTGAACAGACACTTGCAGAGCACCCACTGTCTGCCAGACACGTGCTCGGTGGGAGGACTCAAGGCAGTGGTGTGCTCGTGAGTGTTCAACATCCAGCTCTCCAGGTTCCAATGTCTGTGGTGTAAGCACTCCACCACGGCTGATTTCAAGCTACCAGGGTGACGTCAACAGCACTGCAGAACTTCTGCAAACGTAACAACCTGCTCTCTTGGGCAGCACAAGCTGGCTCTGTGGGTCAGCACCTTGCCCAGATGTGGAAGCAGCATTTCTCACAGCCACAGGGTGTCAAGCTGGGAAGGGGCTGTGAGGCCACCCAGGGCCACCGTGTTCCAACTCCTGGCACCTTGTCACAGTGCATTCTGGGAGTGCAGTGCTGTGGAGTGACCGGGTTTCATGGAAAAATAACCCGACACTGGCTGTGTATGTTTTATTGCAACATTTTAGCTTCAAACTAATTTCTCTTGCTCATTCCCTTTATTCAGTCCTTTATTTTGCAGTTTCATTTTTATCTATATTTCAGTCACTGCTCGATTGTCCAGTAAATTCCTCCCGATCTGTGTCATCTGGAAATAAGAGTTTTCAGTTAACCTGGAACAGATTACCCAATTTTTAAAAAATAAGTAAAAACATTCTTTATTAGCCAATGAATAGTAACTACCTTAATTCACACAAAAATTAGTACAAAATACTGTAAAAATGAAAGCCAATAACATCTTTTATTTTGATACTATTTTACCCTAAATTGTATGTGTTAATCAAGTGCCTAAATTACACCTGAGGAATCACCTGCGTCTGTGGCAGCAGAGGATCTAGGATGGACATGGGACACGGAGGGCGTTTCTTCGTAAAGCCCAGCGCAGGCCTGGCAGCCTTTCTGCTCCTGCTGGCTGGCCAGCCGTGCTCTCGCCAGCTCTCCCGACCACGCCCCTGCTGCCTCGTTCCTGAGATCCCACTTGCTGCTCCCCTGCCACAAAGGTCACACGGTGCCCCACACAGTGTGGGAAAAGCGTGCTCGCAGGGCACTGAGCATTTCATGCCTTCCCTCTGACCAGCTGCTTCAACTCCCGCCCTCAGGAAGCACCAAGGGTTCTAAGGCTCGCCATCCAGCTGGTGAAAAAAGCTCAGCCTTGTTCCTGGCCTTTTCCTCCTGCTTAGATGCCAGACGGAGCGCTGGTGGCTCAGTGGTTAAAAGTTTGGCTGCTAACCAAAAGGTCGGCAGTTCGAATGCACCAGCCACTCCTTGGAAGCCCTATGGGGCAGTTCTACTCTGTCCTTTAGGGTCACTATGAGTCAGAATCAACTTGACAGCAATGGGGTTGGGTTTTTTTGGAGATGCCAAATGGTGTAAAATGTGCTGCCCGGCCCAGTGAAGAAATGGTGAACTATGAGGAGTGGGAACCCCAGGGGTCTGTTGGCAAGAGAGGAGTGAAAGGCTGGAAGCCGGGGTCTGGGTTGGCCATGCTGTGGTGGCAGTGCTTTCTGCCTCTTCAGTCCTTGGCAGGGTGCACTAATGATAGCCCTGTGCTCCACAGGACGTGTGGTATACTTGGAACGGAACCTCGTAAAATTAACTTTAAATAAAGTCACAATGGAAGCTGAGTGTCACATTGCATAAAAACCTACCTCAGATTTTTCAATATTTTAAAATATATTTGCAGGCAACTGATCAGGCTCAACCTATCTGTCTGCAGCAGATCGAAGTCTGTCCTCTTACTCACTCACACGTCGCCCCCGGGCCTCCTATATCCGGGCTCTGCACTATCAGGGCACCTGTGTTAGGGACTGAACTGAATCCCCGAAAGATGTGCTGAAGTCCTAATGCTGTGCCGGTGGACGCGACCTTGCTGGGAAGAAGGGTCTTTCTTAGAAGATGGCCAGTTGACAGGGACGTACCAGAACGGAGTGCGTCCTGACCCAGTGTGAGTAGTGTCCTTATAAAAGAGGGGGCAGCCACAGAGACACGGGGAAGACAGACCCCCGAGAGAATGCATCTACAGGCAGCAAAGGAAAACAAGGATGGCCTGGAGCCACCAAAGGCTGGGCGAGAGGCCTGGAGCAGTTCCTCGGGAGAAATCCCCACAGCCGACACCCTGATCCCGGACTCCCAGCCTCCAGAACTGAGGCCATGAATTTCTGTTCTTCAAAGCACCGACTTGTGTACTTTGCTGAGGCAGCCCCAGGAGACAGTGTGTGTGGAGACTTCTGTCAGTGAGCTCCTCACGCCCCTCCACCACCGGGAGCGCCGACGGCGGCACCTGGCGCACGTTGCGCACGTTACCGGAGCCACCGGTGGCGCAGTGGGTCAGCGGCCCCTCGGCGCAGCAAGTGGACCCAGCGGCAGAGCACACGTCCCAGCCCCTGTCCCCCCCTTCCTCTATGGCAGGGCAGATGTATTCCCAGTGACTGGTGACCCGAGACCCTGACTCACCAGGAAGCCCGAAGTGCTGTCCAGCAGGCAGCGCACGCGGCACACGAAGCAGCGCGTCAGAAAGGCGGCGAACTCGGAAGGCGGGCCGGCACCCGGGTCCTGGGCCTGGAGCAGCCTCCGCAGTACGGCGTCGTCTCCTGCCCCTGCAGCACAGGCGAGGCCCGGAGGGCGGCCGAGGAAGAAAGCACACAAAAAACGCCCGATAAACACGGGGCGCACGTGTGACAGCGAGAGGCGAGCACGTCTCTTCCCTCAACGCCCACCCGCGGCCCCGCGGAGGCACCGGGCCAACAAGCTTTGTGTCCATACGCCTTGCCTCAAGGCGGTCGTTTCCACGACCTATGTGTGCGTTTGGTGTCGTGTGTGGTCGCTGCAGTTGACTTTTTTCATTCGACTCTACGTTTCTAAGGTAAACTGTGCAGCTGTATGTATGAGTTATGGTGGACACTTCTAGAATTGTCTGAAATTCTCTGGAAATGTGTCAAAGGGCCAGGGAGCCGCTCTGTGCACTGGACTTACCCAGCAGAGCATCCCTGAGGCCTCAGGGACCCCAACCTGCCTGTCCCCTTGCAAGGTGAAGACGCTCGTTTTCGTCTGAGGTCAGTCGAGGAGAAGGAGGCCTGCCGAGCTGGCCTGGGCACAGAGCCGCCTCTCTACCAGGCAGGGCACGGGCTGTGGGGTGAACCTGGTTTGCAGGGGGTCCTCACACAAAGGGGCACAGGCTGGGTGGGTGAGTCTGGGTTTACAGGGGGTCCTTGCACAATGGGGCACGGGCTGGGTGGGTGAGCCTGGGTTTGCAGTGGGTCCGTGCACAAAGGGGCACGGGCTGGGTGGGTGAGCCTGGGTTTGCAGTGGGTCCGTGCACAAAGGGGCACGGGCTGGGTGGGTGAGCCTGGGTTTGCAGGGGGTCCTCGCACAAAGGGGCACAGGCTGGTGAGTAAGCCTGGTTTGCAAGGGGTCCGTGCACAAAGGGGCAACCATCCCTCAACAGGCAGTAATCTCTCAGGGGCTCTTTTTAGATAAATCCAATGTGGACCAGAGAAATTTCCAGAAGATGCGCATTTTGGCGGAGAGTTTGCAAAACAAGGGACAAGCCCTGCAGCTTCTCAGGAGGTGGTGGGGGGCTGTCTCTCAGCACAGAAAAGTAACCAGCAATACAAATGCTCCCAGAACCAGAGCAGGCTGTGGGACCACAGAAGGCGGGAGGCGCGCGGGGAGGCGGTCTCAGCGGCAAAGGGCAGCGGTCTCTGAAGAAGGTGGCAGGGTGCTGAAGGCATGGTGTAAGGCAAAGACTGGGAAGCGCGTGGAGCAGGCACACTTGCCTGCGGTGTTCCAGGTTTCCACGTGCCCTCCAGCCCGTCACCCCACGACACACCTGGACCCACCTGTCTCTGGGAGTGTGGGCTGCCCTAGTGCTGCCGAGGGTGGGTCCATGGCCCAGTGCAGCTGTCGGCAGAAGTCCTGGCGGTCGTCCACGTGGATGTAATCGTACACGTTCTGGTGCATCACGTCCGTCTGAAACACGGCAACACGGTCATTTCAGCCTCGACCTAATGAATGTGCACGCTGTATCCCAAGGTTGATACCTGCGAGAATTCCCACGTCTACCAGTCAAAAGCAAGTCACAGCCATGAAGACAAAACACTCCCTCCTGGAAGGCTCTTGACAGAGCCAGAGAAGGGCAGGACATGCTGCTGACCCCTTGCCCTCAGCACCTCGTCCCACCCCCGTCCACCTGGCAGGGCCTTGGGCAGGTGACCATCCTCTCGGAGGTTTGAGTTCACCCAGAAGCACCCTGGAAGATAGGCCTGGTGATCTGCTTCTGAAAGGTCACAGCCTTGAAAACCCTCTGGAACAGTTATAGTCTGCACACGTGGGGTCGCCACGAGTCGGAATCGACTAGACAGCAGCTAACAATTTCCTCAAAGCCTCTTCTAAAAGGAGACCACCGTCTTTCTCAGATTGAAGTCCTTGGCATCTCCTCTTGAGTGCCAGGCTTCCTTGC
The DNA here is from genome assembly GCF_000243295.1 of Trichechus manatus latirostris. Taxonomy (NCBI): domain Eukaryota; kingdom Metazoa; phylum Chordata; class Mammalia; order Sirenia; family Trichechidae; genus Trichechus; species Trichechus manatus. Next base: position 380,440 of record NW_004444008.1, on the reverse strand, counting down.
TGCAGCAATTCTGTTTACTCCCACATCAAATCTTCATCAAAATTTTTATAATTCAACTCCAGAATCTGTCATTTAACAATACCCACTTCATCTTCTCCCACTTTATGGCTTGGGTTTCCATGCTCTTAATGGACTCTAATGTAGTCTGATTCATCCATCCCTTCCTCATGGAGAGGGTTCTTTGTCCTGTGTTAGAAATCTTTCCCCACAGACCTCCTAACTATCCTTGTTACCTTCTAGAGGCTTCTACAGTCCATCTGATACTTTGTATGTAATGGTGTGTAGGAGTCAGGATTCCTTTTTTTTCCCATATGGATCCAGTTGACCTGGCACCATTTATTGATAAGACCATCCTTTCCCCACTGCCCTGCAGTGCCACCTTTATTATAAATCCTGTGTCCCCATGTACACGGTCAGCATGTGGACTCTGGATCCTGTTTTCTGGGTCTCTTTGTATATTCTTGCACTGATAACACACTGTCTTAACTAACCTAGTTTTATAGTGAGTCTTGATCTCTGGTGTTGAGCCCCCAGTCATCATCATCGCCTCCACCCTCTTCCTCCTCCTCTTTCTCTCCTCTTCCCCTCTCCCTTCTTTTTTTTTCCTAGATTGTTCTTGGCTACTCTTGTTGTTGTTAGGTGCAGTCGAGTTGGTTCCAACTCATAGCGACCCTATATACAACAGAACAAAACACTGCCTGGTCCTGCGCCATCCTCACAATCATTTTTATGCTTGAGCCCACTGTTGCAGCCACTGTGTGAACCCATCTAATCAACGGTCTTCCTTTTTTTCACTGATCCTCTACTTTATCAAGCATGATGTCCTTCTCCAGGGACTGGTCCATCTTGATAATATGTTCCAAGTATGTGAGACAAAGTCTCGCCATCCCCGCTTCTAAGGAGCATTCTGGCTGTACTTCTTACAAGACAGATTTGTTTGTTCTTCTGGAAGTCCATGGTATATTCAGTATTCTTCACCAACACCATAATTCAAAGGAATCAATTCTTCGGTCTTTCTTATTCATTGTCCAGCTTTCACATTGTCCAGCTATTCTCAGGCCTTTGCATTTCCATGTAAATTTCAGGATCAGCTTGCTAAATTTCCACCCAAAGAAAAGTTGTTCAGTTTTTATTGTAATTGCATTAGCTTTAGAAATCAATTTGGAGAAAACTGACATCTGTATAATATTGAGTCTTCTAATTCATAAATTTGGTCTATCCCTCCATTTATCTAGACCTTTAATTTCTTTAAATAATGTTTTATATTTTTTGTGAGGAGATATTGGTAATAGAGAAAATTTGGTAGATTTATTCATGGGAGTTTGATGTTTTTTAAATCCTATCATAGATGGTATTTCCCCCTGTGGTTCTGATTAAAGGAAAAGATTGTACTAATCTGTGAGCACTAGGTGGGTATAATTCCCACAGTAAATTAATAAACTGGCATTGTGACTCGAACATTATTCTCTCTAATCTCTGAAGAACTCCCAGAAGGTGAATCCCACCAATGCCCTCTCTGGCCAGCCCAGTGGTCTCCTAGATGCCCTGACCATCATCTCACAGGCCTTCGTCCATCAATGAGAGCGACATGTGGGATTAGCATCCAAGTGTGGGCTGTGGTTTAACCGTAACAGGAGACAAGCGAACTTGGAGGAGGGCACAATAAAGTCAGAAAAGATGTTTCCGATTGTTATGGACTAATTGTGTCCCCCCAAAATGTGTGTCAACTTGGCTAGGCCGTGATTCCCAGTATCGTGTGCTTGTCCACCATTTTGTGATCTGATGTGATTTCCCTATGTGTTGTAAATCCTAACCTCTGTGATGTTAATGAGGCAGGATTAGAAGCAGTTACGTTAATGAGGCAAGACTCAATCTACAGGATTAGGTTGTATCTTGAGTTAGTCTCTTTTGAGATATAAAAGAAAGGATTGAGCAGAGCAACATGGGGACCTCGTGCCACCAAGCATGAAGAGCCAGGAGTGGAGTGCATCCTTTGGACCCAGGGTCCCTGCACTGAGAAGCTCCTAGACCAGGGAAAGATTGATGACAAGAACCTCCCTCCAGAACCAAGAGAGAGAGAAAGAGAAAGACTTCCCTTGGAGCTGGGGCACTGAATTTAGACTTCTAGCCTCCTAACCTGTGAGAGAATAAATTTCTGTTTGTTAAAGCCATCCATTTGTGGTATTTCTGTTATAGCAGCACTAGATAACTAAAACACTGATTAAGGATGAAATGTGAATTTGTTTTAGGTTGAGGAAACAAAGCTCTGTACCTTAATAACTAGTGTGGCACGTCTAACCACCCTTAGTCTCTCTTGATCTCCTAAATTCTGATTGTTCTGATGTCAAGAGAAACAAATGCTGAGAGAAATGCAAGAAAGGGGGAGAGAATAACATAACAACTGTTCAAATACTACAAAAATAAACACTGCTTTACTCAAGTAAAGGCGCTCTTTATTTTAACTTTAAACCATTACTTACGGGGTTAAGAATAAAAACACTCCCAGTATTAACAAGCTGCTCATTCCAGCAGTTGTCGCTTTTACCTTTCTGGGCAAAACTGTGTATATATCATTAACCTTGCCCATGGGATTCTTGACTGCTCTGATCAACAAGCTGTAACAGTCCAGGCTGGGTCACACCGGGACAGCGTCCCTGAACTGCTGACCTTTGAGAGAAGGGACAACTCCCTGAAGCAGTAAAGGTCAAGAGCAACTGAAATCTACATCTAAACACCCATTTATTCATCACAAAGAGGATTGAATGCGACGGTGCTGAAACAAATGTACTCAGGTTGTGATAGGAAATAATTGCTTCCTGACTGTTTGTGAGCATTTTGCATAAGAAGCTCACAATAGCACAGAGCTGTTCTAATATTTTCATGAAATATTTTGCATAAACTAGAGGCAATGCCTGATTTAATGACATTTGGAAACAATTTCCTTATAATATAAAGCAAAACCATTTTACTTCTAAGGCTTGGGGGAGAATAATCAAGCTCAAAGAAAGTAAAGGTCTAATTATCAAGTTCAGACCTGGACTCAAAGCTGCCCTGTACACGTCTCCATCTGTCACCTACACCAAAATTATGTGGGGAAGACCATCAAATGATGGCTAAAGAAGACAGCTCGTGGAGTGTCTGAAGAATTTATGGGGCAACTCAGGATAGAGTGATTAGAACAAAAAGTAATTTTGAGTATGTAAAAGGTAGAACAAACAACTTATTTTTCTAGATTCAGACCTGCACATGAAACCACAGGGTAACAAGTTACAGAATGTGCTATTTTGGGTGCTACACCATAACCTCGTGTCTGTCCACCAGCAGTCCTGGGAGCCACTACCCGACCAGCACCATGCAGTTCCTGTGAGCCAAGCAATGGGTTTCGGGTGTACCAGGAGCAAACGGCAAGGCAGGTATTGAATCCAGGCAAAACACCCAGCTGATCGACTCTTTACTAATGCAGTGAGTATGGCTGAGGCATAAACAAAGTCATCTGAAGAGCAGATGTCAATGAAATGAGTGTACAGGGAGAGTACAGTGGAGAGAAAGGGACTTCAGAGCAAAGCCGACTGCCTCGGGACCGCTTACTCCAAGTGCTTGTCAGAAACACTTTTAGGAAAGAGAGACATCATTTCAGCAGGCAGATCTCCTCAAGATTGGGTGCATAATCAGGAGATGAATAAGTATCCAACAATAGACAATGGTGACACAATACTTGGCAAACATTTGTAATGTCACACATTGAAGAACAAATTCCAATAAGCAGCCAACAAGAGAACAATCTTGGGCTGGCCTCTCTTCTTTTGTAGGGATTGTGGATTGTGGTGATGGTGAACATAGCGATGGCTGTGATGGCGATGGTAGTAGTAGTGGTAGAGGTGATGATGGTGGAGCTGGTATGGTGGTGGAGGTGGAGGCGGTGTGGTAGAGGTGATGGTGATGGTGGTAGCGATGGTGGTGATGGTGGTGGTGGAGGTGGAGGTGGTGATGGTGGAAGTGGTGGTTGTGATGATGGGGATGGTGGAGGTGGTGGAAGTGGTGGTGGTCATCATCGTCATCACGGAGATGATGGTGGTGGAGGTGGTGGTGGTGGAGGTGGTGATGGATGTGGTGGTGGTGATGGTGGAGGTGGTGATGGTGGAGGTGGTGATGGTGGATGTGGTGGTGATGGTGGAAGTGGTGGTGATGGTGGAAGTGGTGGTGGTGATGATGGTGATGGTGGTGGTGGTGATGGAGGTGGTGGTGGTGATGTTGGAGGTGGTGGTAGTGATTGTGGTGGTGGTGGTGATAGTAGTGGTGATGATGGAGGTGGGGGTGGTGCTGGTGGTGCTGGTGATGGTGGTGGTGGTGGTGGTGATGGGGGTGGTAGTGGTGGTTGTAGTGATGGTGGTGGTAGTGATGTTGGAAGTGGTGATGGTGGTAGGGATGCCACTTGTGGAGTGTCACCAGGTGCCAACTGCTCTCCCAAGCACTCTGCATATAACTCATCTGGCCCCAGCAGCAGCCTGGGAGGTGGATCTATTGTTACACCCATTGTGTAGATAAAGAAAATGAGGCACAGAATGGTCGCATAACTTGCTATGATGGCCAAGCTGAGTCTCAAACCCAGCAGTCATACCCCTGAGTGATGCTCTAAATGCTGTGCTGTGTCTCCAACATGGTGGCCAACCTGGAGTACCCCGTGGAGGTCATGGATGGGTGCACTTTATTCAGTTTCACCCAGGGCTTCAAACCGGTTCTTTCCAGCCTGACCCCCTGCTTAGAATTTGCATTTCCACCCCAGATATACTGAATCAGAATCTACATTTTAACAAGATCCCCAGGTGAGTTAAGAATACATGTACAGGTTCCACATGAGCACAATTGAATGTTCTGGAATTCCTATTCTTCCCACTGTTATCCGTAATTTGTTATGATCCACACAGTAGAATGTCTTTGCGTAGTCAATAAAACCCAGGTAAACAACTTCCTGGTATTCTCTGCTTTCAGCCAAGATCCATCTGACATCAGCAATGATATCCTTTGTTCCATGTCATCTTCCAAATCCAGCTTGAATTTCTAGTAATTCCCTGTCAGTGCGCTGTTGCAACACTTTTTGAATGATCTTTAGCAAATTTTACTTGTGTGTGATATTAATGATATTGTTCAATAATTTACACATTTGGTTGGATCATCTTTCTTGGGAATAGGCATAAATATGGATCTCTTCCAATTGGTTGGCTAGATAGCTGTCTTCCAAATTTCTTGGCATAGACGAGTGAGCACCTCCAGCACTGTATCTGTTTGCTGAAACATCTCAATTGGCATTCCGTCAATTCCTGGAGCCTTGTTTTTTGCCAGTGTCTTCAGTGCAGCTTGGACTTCTTCCTCAGTACTATGGATTCTTTTGTATGTGTGTGTGTGTGTGTGTGTGTGTGTGTGTGTGTGTGATTTAGATGAAAGTTTACAGAGCAAATTAGTTTCTCATAAACAGTTAATACACAAACTGTTTTGTGACATTGGTTGCCAACCCCTCAATGTGTCAACAGTCTCCCCTTCTCCACCCCGGGTTCTTGTTTCCATCTGTCCGGTTTTCCTGTCCCTTCTTGCCTCCTCCTCTTTGCTTTTGGGCTGGTGTGCCCATTATTCCATATACATGATTGAACTATGAAGCATGTCCCTCACTTGTGTTATTGTTGGCCCTATAGACTCGTCTAATCTTTGGGTGAAGGGTGAACCTCAGGAGTGATTTCAGTACTGAGTTAAAAGGGTGTCC
>NW_004444008.1:372948-374540 GCF_000243295.1 Trichechus manatus latirostris | reverse complement strand
CAGAGCAGTTGGTGGTGGTAACCAGGCACCAACTAGTTGTTCTGGGCTCAGTCTGGTGGAGGTTGTGGTAGTTGTGGTCCATTAGTCCTTTGGACTAATCTTTGCTTTGTGCCTTTGGTCTTCTTCATTCTCCTTTGCTCCAGCTGGGATGGGACCAGTAGATGTATCTTAGATGGCCCCTCGCAGTCTTTTAAGACTCCAGCCACTACTCACCACAGGCGGATGTAGAATATTTTCTTTACAGTCTATGTTATGCCAGTTGAGCTAGATGTCCCCCAAGACCATGGTGCTCAGCCCTCAGCCCAGTAGCTCAGTCTCTCAGGGCGTTTGGATGTGTCTGTGAAGCTTCTATGGCTTTGCCTTGGTCAAGTTAGCTGACTTCCTCAGTATTGTGTACTGTCTTATCCTTCACCAAAGTTACTACTTTTCTATTGTCTAGTGTTCTTCCCTCCCCACCCCTCCCTTCCCTTGTAACTATCAAAGATTGTTTCTTTCTGTGTGGAAACATTTTCATGTGTTTTTATAATAGTGGTCTCATACAGTATTTGTCCTTTTGTGATTGACTTATTTCACTCAGCATAATACCCTCTAGATTCATCCATGTTGTGAGATGTTTTGCAGATTCATCATTGTTCTTTATCGTTGCATAATGTTCCACTGTGTGTATGTGTATCCATTCATCTGTTGATGGGCACTTAGGTTGTTTCCATCTTTTTAGTACCATGGATTCTTGATCATATGCTACCTCCTGAAATGGTTGAACATCAACCAATTCTTTTTGGTACGGTGACTCTGTATATTCCTTCCATCTTCTTTTGATGCTTCCTGCACCATTCAATATTATGAAAACTTATGCATCTTCTAGGGGATATTTTTGTGGGGGGCTTGTGGAAGTGTAGCTAAGGGGTCACATTTTTGCTTCATTGAGCACCCTAGAGATTTTATAGTCCACAATTGGCTACTCTTCAGATTTGGGGAGCCTGCATTATGCAGTAGTGCAAATTTGGATTTTAAACCTCCAACTTCTGATTGCTCATGAGAAACTTCTTTTTCCCTCCCAGAGGCCAGACAAAGAAAGCTCTCTTGTCTGTTCCTCAGCTATCAGTGGGATTTTTTCTGGCATCTTTTCCATGGATGAGCATGGGTCCCAGTGTTTGACAGGGGCCTCAACTCCAGCTCTCTGCCCTGATGTCTGGAATCGTCCAACTGGGCTGGCCTGGGCGATGTGCCAAATGAATTATATACACACCAATAATTACTTTTCCAGAACACACTATGTCCTGAATGGACCAAATATCTGAGGTTGAAGACCTCAACCAGGGAATTGTGGAATGGGATGCTGCTGGAGGTGTGAGGTTCCTGCCAGTGGTGTGACTGGCCACTTACAAAAGTGAGAAGCCCACGGCCAGCACCACACTAGGACACCCTGCACAGTCACCACGACTTTCACCCAGCGCCACACTCAGACACCCCGCACACTCACCACACCTCTCACCCGGCGCCACACTGGGACACCCCGCACACTCACCACACCTCTCACCCGGCGCCAACTCGGACACCCCGCACACTCACCACACCTCTCACCCGGCGCC
>NW_004444008.1:357548-372155 GCF_000243295.1 Trichechus manatus latirostris | reverse complement strand
ACCCGGCACCACACTCGGACACCCCGCACACTCACCACACCTCTCACCCGGCGCCACACTCGGACACCCCGCACACTCACCACACCTCTCACCCGGCACCACACTCGGACACCCCACACACTCACCACGCCTCTCACTCGGCACCACACTCACACTTGCTGTGCCTCTCACTGTAGCTTGATCCCAGACCCTGAGAAACACCCTGGACTAAGGCTGGAGGGGTGGGGTGGAAATCACTATCTGATGAAAGTTAAGTGATAAGAAAAACTTAGAAAGATTTTTAAACCTTGACAACAATAAACATTGACAAGGGTAACAATTACAAATTTAACAGACTGAAAAGCTATTTTCGCTTCATTTACCTGGTGAAAGCCCAGATAGTCCACAATGGTTGCTGATGCATAAAATATCATCCCTTCTGCGCTCACCACCAGGGCAAAGCCATTGAGAGACTGAAAAAAACACAGAGAAAATTGAGATTGGCTCCTGCAGACATTCATGACATCACCCGAGATGTAAAAGTGAAAACAGCGTTTTTGTTTAAGTTCTTCGACCATTTCTTCCTGTTCTGTAGTGCGCATTTGTGCCTGCAGGACCGCCATTGTTTATTTATTACCACTTTGTAACAGGTCCCAATGTGGCAGGCGGTATGGGGACTTGGTCATGGTGTAAGGCTCAAGACTTGGCTCATGAATTTAAAATTTATATTTTATAAACTATAAACATCATCACGATGAGATATTGAGATGCCAGGGGTGCATGAAACAGACAAAAATGAGAAAACTTTTATTTTACTCTATGGAGGCTTTTCCCATTCATACACTTTCTTCTATACAATATCTTGGGGCACTTTTTTAAGAGCGTTTTTGTCATGAAAAGATGTAGACTCTACCAAATGCTTTTTCTGTGTCTACTGAAATAATCACATGCTTTTTCTTTAGTCTATCAGTGTGGTGAATGGCACTGATAGGTTGAATCATTCTTACATCTTTGGTGTAAACCCCATGTGACCGTGATTATTTTTCATATACTCTTAGACCCAATTAACTTCACTCAGGAGTTATGATCTGTTTGGAGTAAAACTGGTCTATAACTCCCTTTCCTTATTTTGATGGCAAGTACACATAATCATCAAAAAGTGAGTTGGACGCGGGCCCGGCCACCCCACAGGTCAGCTCCTGTTTTCTGAGTAGACACTCTGGCCTCGCCCATGTGGGCCCCCTCGGGCTGACTATGCTGGCCCTTCTGCTCTCACTCTGCCCTGGCTCCCAGTGGTCCCGTCTCTGGTCCACAGGCCGAGCCTCATGCCCCTTCCAGGACCCGCCTGGACACTGGCTGGTGTCCACAGAATGCCTGGCATATGCCCTGAAGTGCTGCAGCCAGAATTAAGGGCCATGGGGTGTGACTGGGGAGTGTGTGGCCAGGACCCTGGGGGCTGGGTACCCTAGGCGGGCCCAGCTCCACCTCACAGGCCACATGCTGGACCCTAGGGCAGCTGCAACCTCCCCTAGGAGCTCCAGGCTCTTGTCCGCCAGAGAGAAGGAAGGCCAGCTGCATGTCTAGGGAGCCACAACTGTCTATACTTTTCACCCCCAACCGGGGTCTGCACACGGACTCCAAGGGGCTGGCATCACATGGTGTCACCTGGACAGTCTGGCAGGTGGTATCAGGGGCTCTTCCTGGCAGGCACCATAGGCTGGGCTCTCTCTGCTGTGCATTCCCGGCAGACCCCACGGGCTGGGCTCCCTCTGCTGTGCATTCCCGGCAGACCCCACGGGCTGGGCTCCCTCTGCTGTGCATTCCCGGCAGACCCCACGGGCTGGGCTCTCTCTGCTGTGCATTCCCGGCAGACCCCACGGGCTGGGCTCTCTCTGCTGTGTGTTCCCGGCACGGGCTGGGCTTTCTCTGCTGTGCACAGCTCTTAGCTCAGTCCCTGTCCCCCCTTGCCACTGGCAACACACCTGCTGAGCCCCAGCGCTTCCTTTCAAACACAAGATGCCCCGTGGCAATAAACAGAACAAGGGTCTGTTCCCATTGGACCTGGTGCTCCTTCCTTGTGTGGACCACCTGGTACCTTCTGCCAGTGAGGACAGGGGCAGGGGGGAGGAGAAGGGCACGGCCCCCATTCCCTGCAGGGCCAGAGTTCACCAGCTCTCCTCCCTGACTGTCTACGCCCCCTGCCCTGAAAGCCACCAGTTCAAGGCTTGGCTCGGCACCGAGGGCAGGCTGAGTTGCCCATTGAGGCTCTGAGGAGAGTGGTACAAAATGGGAGGTCGTTTGAGATGCAGGACACTTTCCAAGAGGGCAGATTTGCACGTGGCCCCTCGGGGGGACAAGGGGACGCCTGTGAGGCCCAGGAGTCTTGATGGGGATGGCACCACGTGGGGGGTGGGGGTGGGCATGGGGAACACATGAGGCAGAGAAGGGACAGCCAGGCTGGCAGACAGGTATGGCCAGGACTCCCCAGAGACTCACGCCCCTCTCGAGCCCCCACTTCCCGACCAGACTCTTCTGGGGGCCCTGGACCCCGTTCTCTCTGGGCTGCACCCTGAGGCAGGTAGGAGCTGAGAGAGAGAGACTGGGGGACACGCAGGGCAAAGCCCAGGGCCCAGCAAACCTTGATGCTGTGGTGTGGCTGGGAGAAGGAGGGAGGTCGAAGCAGAGGGGCCTGGGCAGACTTCTGAGCACCCCAGCCCTCTCCAGCCCCTCGGGGAGCACAAGGACCTGGCAAAGAGTTGGCTCCATTCCCCACCACCAGGTGGAAAGCAGAATAAAGTAGATTGAATTATAGAAAAACAAGATATATCCTTTGGATACCACATTTCAGCTACATAATTGCTTTTACTTTTTATCATGCAAAAGTTCCAACATACACAAAAGTATAAAGAACAGTGGATTCAGTATATTTAAACCCCATGTACCCATCAGCCAGCCTCAACAATTATCAACTCATGTCTAATTTTGTCTCATCTCTATCCCCCATACTGAATTATTTTGAAGCAAATCCCAGACAGCATATCAGTTAATCCAGAAATATCTCAGCTGTAAATTAACTTCCATGAAGATTGTAGTCATCAGCAGAAAAATATACTCATTTCCCTGATTATCGACCATCCTAGGCATCGTGTCTTTTTTTTTTAATCTTTGAAAATTTTTTAAGTGATATTTTACCATTATTTTAATTGTCATTTCATTGATTACTATTGATTGAAAAGACACTTCATACATTCACGGGTAATTTCTATTCTTTTGTAAACTGCCTGGCACATCATTTGCCAATTTTTCTAACATAGTTTTTAAATCTCAGTATCTAAGAGCCTTTAAAATATTGATATTGGAGACTGACAGACAGCAGAGGATGATGGCAGCCACCTAAACCCAAACTCCCACACATTCTAAAAGCCAAGGGAGGACAATAACTAGAACAAGCGAAACTGCAGAAACCCATGTCCTTGGCATAACCAGAATGCAGACAAATGAACTAGAAATTATATATAAACAGAAAAATCAACATCAAATCCCAGTGGATTAAAATGGTTATGTCACAAAACAAAAAAGCGTATAATCTCTCAGCGAGAAAGTAGAGAGATAAGAGCCAATTAAATCCAATGTAAGCAGAAGGAAGTAAAAAAATAAAAAGAGTGGAAAATCAGTAAAAATTCCTTAAAACAGTCAAATAATAGAGAACATTAACAAAGTAAAAATTTGGTTCTTTGAAAAGACTGAAAAAAAATGATAAACCCCTAGTAAGACTGATTGAGAAATATACAAACTGCTAATACCAGGAATCAAAAACGGTCCATTATTACAGATCCTACATTATTCTTAACATGTTATTATCCTATTAAAAGGATGACATATTAAGAATAATGTTTAGTAAACAATTTAAATGAAATGGACAAATTCCTTGAAAAAGCACAAATTAACAAAAGTGATAAAAGAACGACAAAATCTAGATAACCCAATGTCTATTAAACAAGTCGAATTTGTAATCAAAACCCTCCCACAAAAAAACTCCAGGCTCAAATCAAAAAGACATAAAATACCCAGGAATATATCTAACGAAAGATATGCAAAACCTGTATATTGAAAACTATAAAACATTACTGAGAGAAGACCTAAATAAACCAAGAGAAGAAATACAATGTTCATAGGTTGAAAGGTTCAATATAGTGAAAATATCCAATCTCTCTAAACTGAGTCTATAGGTATAATGCCATCCTAATCATAATCCCAGCAGGGTTGCTTTGTGTTTGTTTGTTGTAGATTTTGACAAGCTGATTCTAAAATTTATATAGAAATGCAAAGGGTCTAGAATAGCCAAAGCAATCTTGTTAGAGATGAACAAAACTGTAACAGACTTCATGACTTACTATAAAAAGCCATGGCAATTAATACAATGTAGCATTGATATAAGGATAGACAAACTGATTTTCAACCAAGGTGCTAAGTCAATCCAATGGGGAAAGGAAATTCTTTTAAACAAATGTTCCTGAGACAGCTAATTATTTGTAAAAAAAAAAAAAAAAAAAAAAAAAAAGCCTTGATCCTATCTCATTATATACACAAAAATTAATTCAAGATATATCATAAACCTAAATATAAAACCTAGAACCATAAAGCTTAGAAGAAACTATCTGCATGATTTGGGGGTAGGTAGATTTGGATAGAACATAAAAACAGTAATCGTTAGAGAAAAAAACTTGATAATGGACTTTATTGAAAGACACTGTTAAAAAATGAAGGGACAAGCCACAGAGTGATAGAAAAAAAAACTCACAGAACATTGACAAAGGACTTCTAACCAGAATATATAAAGAAATTCTACAAATCAAAAATCCAGTTTTTAAAAATGGGCAAAAGCCTTGAACAGGTACTTTACAAAAGGAGATAGAGGATATACATATGAAAATGTGCTCAACATCATTAGTCATCAGGGAAATGCAAATTAAACCACATTGAGATACCATTTCACACTCACTAGAATGGCTGTGGGCAGTGTTTTATTCATTGTATACTGGGAACCTATCGACTCCATGGCAACCAACAACAACAACAAAATGGCTACAGTGAACACAACCAGCAAACACTAAATACTGGAACTCTATGTGCTACTGATGGGAGTGTAAAATGCTACAACCACTTTGGAAAACTGTTTTGCAGTTGCTTATAAAGGTAAGTATACATCCACCCTATGAACCAGCCAATTCCTCTGTTGGTATTTATCAGTCGAAATTGGTATGTTCACAAAGACTTGAATGAGAATGTACATAGTAGCTTTACTCATAACAGCTAAAAGCTGGAGGATGGATAAACAAATTGTACTGTAATCATGGAGCCCTGGTGGCACAGTGGTTAAGAGTTCAGGCTGCTAACCAAAAGGCTGGCAGTTCTAATCCACCAGCCGCTCCTTGGACACTCTATGTAGCAGTTCTACTCTGTCTTATAGGGTTGCTATCAGTCCAAATCGACTTGACGGTTTTTTCTGGTTTAGTATAATCATACAGTGATACAATGGAACACTACTTTGCAATAAAAAGAGCAAACTACTGATGATGCAAAAACATGGATGAACCTCAAAAGCATTAGGTTGAGTTACAGGAACTAGACTCAAAAGTACATACTCGTTCAAGAACAGCCAAAGCAAATCTATAGTGATAGAAGAAATATATGTGTCCTAAACCAGCCACTTACTTAATGGTATTTCCAGTAAGATCAGGAAACAAGGCAAGGATGCCCACTGTCCCTATATAAGAGGTGCCCAAACAACTCACTAATTGATGAGGGAAGCAGTAAGATGTTGTTGTTGTTAAGTGCCATCCAGTCCGTTCTAACTCAAAGCAATCCTATCTATAACAGAACAAAATGTTGCCCAGTCCTGCGCCATCCACACAATCATTGCTATGTTTGAACCCATTGTTGCAGCCACTGTGTCAATCCATCTTGCTGAGGGTCTTCCTCTTTCTCACTGACCCTCTACTTTACCAGGCATGATGTCCTTCTCTAGGGACTGGTCCCTCCTGATAACATGTCCAAAGTACAGGAGATGAAGTCTCACCATCCTTGCTTCTAAGAAACATTCGGGTTGTACTTCTTCCAAGACAGATTTGTATGTTCTTCTGGCAGTCCATGGTATATTCAATATTCTTCGCCAACACCATAATTCCAAAGGCATCAATTCTTCTTTGGTCTTCCGTACTCATTGTCCCGTTTTCACAGGCTCATGAGGCAGTTGAAAGTACCATGGGTTGGATCAGGTGCCCCTTAGTCCTCAAAGCAACATCTTTGTTTTTTAACTTTTTAAAGGGGTTCTTTTAGCAGCATACTTGCCCAAAGTGATATGTAATTTGATTTCTTGACTGCTGCTTCCATGAGTGTTGACCGTACATTCAAGTAAAATGAAATCCTTGACAATTTCAATCTTCTCTCCATTTATTACTTCAATATTTACTCCATGCTTATTGGTCTAGTTGTGAGGATTTTTTTTTTTTTTTTTTTATGTTGAGGTGTTCAAGAGCAAGTTTCAGAGTCTCTTCTGACATCCATTTTGGTCTTTTCTTTCTTTCTTGTCTTTTTAACGATCTCTTGCTTTCTTCATGTATGACGTCCTTGATGTCATTCCACAACTCGGCTGGTCTTCAGTCATCAGTGTTTAACGCGTCGAATCGATTCTTGAGATGGTCTCTAAATTCAGGTGGGATAGACTTTGGCTCTTGTGGACTTGTTCTAATTTAGTTTCAACTTGAACGTGCATATGAGCAATTGATGGTCTGTTCCACAGTCCGCCCCGGCCTTGTTCTAACTGATAATATTGAGCTTTTCCATCCTCTCTTTCCGTAGATGTAGTCAATTTGATTCCTGTGTATTGAACATCAAGTAGCTAAAGCAAAAAGAAGAAATGATGAAGTAAAAGAGCCGAACAGAAGATTTCAAAGGGTGGCTTGGAATACAAAGTAAAGTATTATAATGACATGTGCAAAGACCTTGAGATAGAAAACCAAAAGGGAAGAACACACTTGGCATTTCTCAAGCTGAAAGAACTGAAGAAAAAATTCAAACCTCCAGTTGCACTATTGAAGGATTCTATAGGAAAAATATTAAACGACACAGAAAGCATCAAAAGAAGATGGAAGGAATACACAGAGTCACTATGCCAAAAAGAACTGGTCGACATTCAATCATTTCAGGAGGTAGCATATTATCAGGAACCGGTGGTACTTAAGGAAGAAGTCCAAGCTGCACTGAAGTCATTGGTGAAAAACAAAGCTCCAGGCATTGACAGAATACCAACTGAGATGTTTCAACAAATGGATGCAGTGCTGGAAGTGCTCACTCTTCTATGTCAAGAAATTTGTAAGACAGCTACCTGGCCGACCAATTGGAAGAGATCCATATTTATGCCTATTCCCAAGAAAGGTGATCCAACCAAATGTGGAGATTATCGAACAATATCATTAATATCACAGGCAAGTAAAATTTTGCTGAAGAGCATTCAAAAGCAGCTGCAGCAGTATGTTGACAGGGAACTGCCAGAAATTCAAGCTGGATTCAGAAGAGGATGTGGAACGAGGGATATCACTGCTGATGTCAGATGGATCCTGGCTAAAAGCAGAGAATACTAGAAAGATTTTTACCTGTGTTTTATTGACTATGCAAAGGCATTTGACCATGTGGATCATAACAAATTATGGATAACATTGCAGAGAATGGCAATTCCAGAACACTTAATTGTGCTCATGAGGAACCTGGACATAGATCAACAGGCAGTCATTCGAACAGAACAAGGGGATGTTATGTGGTTTAAAGTCAGGAAAGGTGTGCATCAGGGTTGTATCCTTTCACCATACCTATTCAATCTGTATACCGAGCAAATAATCCGAGAAGCTGGACTATATGAAGAAGGACAGGGCATCAGGATTCGAGGCAGACTCATCAACAACCTGTGATATGCAGATGACATAACCTTGCTTGCTGCAAGTGAAGAGGACTTGAAGCCTTACTGATGAAGATCAAAGACCACCGCCTTCAGTATGGATTACACCTCAACATAAAGAAAACAAAAATCCTCACAACTGAACCAATAAGCAACATCATGATAAATGGAGAAAAGATTGAAGTTGTCAGGGATTTCATTTTACTTGGTGGCACAATCAACAACCTTAGAAGCAGCAGTCAAGAAATCAAAAGATGCCTTGCACTGGGCAAATCTGCTGCAAAAGACCTCTCTGAAGTATCGAAAAGTGAAGATGTCACCTTGAAGACTATGGTGTGCCTGAACCAAGCCATGGTATCTTCAATTGCCTCATATGCTTGTGAAACCTGGACGATGAATAAGGAAGACCGAAGAAGAATTGATGCGTTTGAATTGTGGTGTTGGTGAAGAATATTGAAAATACCGTGGACTGCCAAAAGAATGAACAAATCTGTCTTGGAAGAAGTACACGCAGAATGCTACTTAGAAGCAAGGATGGTAAGATTAAGTCTCAGATACTTTGGACATGTTATCAGGAGGGATTATTCCCTGGAGAAGGACATCATGCTTGGTAAAGTAGAGGGTCAGCGAAAAAGAGGAAGATCCTCAGCAAGATGGATTGACACAATGGCTGCAACAATGGGCTCAAGCATAACAATGATAGTGAGGATAGTACAAGACCTGGCAGTGTTTTGTTCTGTCGTACACAGGGTCCCTGTAAGTCAGAACTGACTCGACACCACCTAACAACAACAATGTATGTTGAGGTGTAATCCCTGTTAAAGGCTGTAGTCTTTGATCTTCATTAGTAAGCATTTCAAGTCCTCTTCAAAGTTGTCTCATCTGCATATCACAAGTTGTTAATGAGTCTCCCTCCAATCCTGATGCTCCATTCTTCATATAGTCCAGCTTCTCAGGATATTTGCTCAGCATACAGACTGAATAAGAATAGTGAAAGGATACAAGCCTGATGCACAACTTTTCTGATTTTAAACTACACAGTATCCCCTTGTTCTGTTCGAACAACCGCCTCTTGGTCTATATACAGGTTCCTCATGAGCACAATTAAGTGTTCTGGAATTGCCATTCCCTGCAATGTTATCCATAATTTGTTATGATCCACACAGTCGAATACCGTTGCATAGTCAATAAAACACAGGTAAATATCTTTCCAGTATTCTCTGCTTTCAGTCAAGATCCATCTGACATCAGCTATAATATCTATAATTCCACATCCTCTTCTGAATCTGGCTTGAATTTCTGGTATTGCCCTGTCAATGTACTGCTGCATCCATTTTCAAATTATATTCAGAAAAATTTTACTTGCATGTGATATTAATATTATTCGGTAATTTCCTCATTCTGTTGGATCACCTTTCTTTGGAATGTCATGTATATGGATCTTCCAGTCGGTTGGCCAGGTAGCTGTCTTCCAAATTTCTTGGCATACATGAGTGAACGCTTCCAGCATCACATCCATTTGTTGAAACATCTCAGCTGGTACTCTGTCAATTCCTGGAGCCTTTCCTCTTGCCATTCCCTTCAGTGTGGCTTGGACGCCTTCCTTCAGTACCATTGGTTCTTGATCATATGCTATCTCCTGAAATGGTTGAACGTCAACCAGTTCTTTTTGGTACAGTGACCGCGTATTCATTCCATTTTCTTTTGATGCTTCCTGTGTCATTTAATATTTTCCCCATAGAATCCTTCACTATTCCAACTCGAGGCTTGAATTTTTTCTTCAGTTCTTTCAGCTTGAGAAATGCCAAGCATGTGCTTCCCTTTCGGTTTTCTAACTCCAGGTCTTTGGTCATGTCATTATAATATTTTACTTTGTCTTCCCGAGCTGCCATTTGAAATCTTTTGTTCATCTCTTTTACTTCATCATTTCTTCCATTCGCTTTAGCCACTTGACGTTCAAAAGCAAGTTTCAGAGTCTCTTCTTACATCCATTTTGGTCTTTTCTTTCTATCTTTTTAATGCCCTTTTGTTTTCTTCACGTACAATGTCCTTGATGTCATCCCACAACTCGTCTGGTGTTCAGTCATTAGTGTTCAATGTATCAAATCTATTCTTGAGATGGTCTCGAAATTCAGGTAGGATATACTTAAGGTCATATTTTGGCTGTCGCAGAGTTTCAATTTTCTTCAGCTTCAACCTGAACTTGCATATGAGCAATTGATAGTCTGCTCTTTAGTAGGACCCTGGCCTTGTTCTGACTGATGATATTGAGCTTCTCCATCGTCTCTTTCCACAGATGTAGTTGATTTGATTCCTGTGTATTCCATCTGGCAAGGTCCACATGATATTCATCGTTTACACTGTTGAAAAATTATTTCCAACGAATAAGTCGTTAGTCTTGCAAAATTCTATCATGTGATTTCTGATATTGTTTCTTTCCCCAAGAGCGTATTTTCCAACTACCAATCCTTCCAGTTTGTTTCAAACTTTTGCATTCCAATCACCAGTAATTATCAATGCATCTTGATTGCATGTTTGATCAATTTCAGACTGCAGAAGTTGATAAAAATCTTCAATTTCTTCATCTTGGCATTAGGAGTTGGTGCGTAAATTTTAATAGTAGTCGTATTGACTGGTCTTCCTTAGAGGTGTGTGGATATCATCCTCTCCCTGACAACATTCTACTTCATAATAGATCTTGAAATATTCTTTTTGAAGATGAATGCGACATCATTCCTCTTCAATTTGTCACTCCTGGCATAGTAGACCATATGACTGTCTGACTCAAAATGGCCAAAACCAGTCCGTTTCAGCCCACTAATGCCTAGCATATCGATTTTCAAGCCTTCCATTTCATTTTTGATGACTTCCAATTTTCCTTGATTCATACTTTCATACATTCCAAGTTCTGAGTATTAATGGTAAGATGTTAAAACCCGTCAAAAGAGCATTTGAGAACCAAGATATTTACAGGTCAATAACCGAAAAGCCATATGGGTTTATCTGCTCCACTGGACAGAAATTCATTACATTTTCACTGGATAAAAATTTGCATGTTAACATCTAACTTGACCAAGTCTGAGGCATTTACTCAGTAGTCAACAGTGAGTTGAACTAAGTAAATTCCCCTAGAGACTCCTTGAGTGGTCCTGCCCTGTGACTTTGAAAGGGTATGCCATCCAACTTTTTCACACATTTGAATTTGGGATAATTTTTCTCACATAGAGGTGCAAACACCAGGATGGTAATTTTGCAATAGGATTTAAACTTTGTGCTGAGTTGTCTGAGCAAGAAATCCAAACCTACAAAGCACCTCCAGTGTGAATGAGGATATTACAGAGCTACTTTGGCTGCTGTCAGATGCCCTGTTGATAACAAAATAGATCGGTCTTTTCAATGGCTCGGCATCAGAATAATGACTATATAGAACTGCAAAGCCCATTTTCAGTTACAACCCCTGAACTCCAATAGATTTTTATAGGAGGAGAAATTGGCTCCTGCAACATATGCATCCACAAAACATCTTCAGCAGCTAACACAAACTGTAGTATTTGTCAATTTTAACTCTTATGCAGTTCCAGGTAAAAGTGTTTGTTCCCATTGTACTAAATTTTTCATGAGTAGTGAATGAAAAATCCAGGGTATTTGCCTGGATTTCTTCCTAGAAGGCTCTTCAAGAGTTTGTAAATATGCTTAAATCTTCCGGAAGAGGCTCTGTTCTCGGAAGTATAGTATGGCGGGTGGGGAGACTATGAAGCATTTGGGATTTGTTTATTCATTTACATCATTTAACAAAAGTATTTTCTGATGATCTGCAGACATGAAATTGCTCTCTTCCTGCCAGTGGCTGGAACCAAGACTTGAAACAGACCCCAAGTGAAGGGTGTGAGGACCCTCATCATAGAATCTTCCCTAGACAAACAGAGCACCAGACTTGAGGGTACCAAGGAAGGGCATGTTACGTGGCCTGGAGGTGAGTCCATTTGTGTAACAATCTCTCACCATTTCCTGGGCCATTGTAGAGGTATTTTACCTAGAAACATAGTATCTTCTCATCCCATTTCCCCTGGCTTGGAGAAACTTTGCCTGGAGGATTTTTCTAGGCATCATTAGTTTGAGCACACATGAGGAAGCTCGGAACTCTGAGGCAGAGTTCTGCGCCCCCGAGCTACTGACCCTATCAAGATAGGGCATTTTCATAAAGAAAGGCTCTAGGTTGGAATGAATAGTCATCTCCGCAACACTTTGCTTTACTCTGCAATCCTGCCTTGGGTAGAAGATTCAGAATCACACAAGGTTTAAACATGCAGTCTGCCACCACCTCCTTGCAGAGCTGAAAGTATTTTTAGAAAACAAAGATGGTGCTCTGTGCTCTGGCCTGCATATCCCAACACTCTTGTGCATGCGGGCTTCAACATGCTCCAATTCGGAAAATCCTGGCTTGCCTGGATTTGATCCACATGGGGAATGTTCTAGAGTCTGAAAGTACGTTTGCATCCTTCCTACCCCCAGAGGCTCTGCTCTCAGTGGAGGCGGTAAGGCACTGGGCTGGCACTGGGGAGGATATAGGCTTTGGAGCTGTGGCAGGGAGAATAGGCCAGTATGGTCAGACGAGACAGGGAGAACGGGCAATCCATCCACTCCCAGAGGTGGTGAGAGGGGTCAGACAATGCAGGAAGCCCAGCCCAGGCGTGGTATCCAGTGAGTGCTCAATGGATGGTGACATTATTACCACGGTGGTTCCTGCCCTCAGGGAGGGGCCGGAGCAGCGTCCCAGATTTGGTGGGGGGGGGACTGCCAATGCCCCTTGCAGCAGCGTCATCACTGCGGGGGTTTAGGGGGTGTGGACCGCACCAGGTTACACTCTCAGAGGGGGTGCCACCAAAATGACTGTCTATAAGGTTTTTGTGCAGTGTTTCAGTGTTTTTATATATTATTTTATATAAAAATATCCATGCTGTTGTCGTTAGGTGTTGTCGAGTCAGTTCCGACTCACAGCAACCCTACATACAACAGAACGAAACACTGCACGGTCCTGCACCATCCTCACAATTGTTGTGATGCTTGAGCCCATCGTTGCAGCCACTGTGTCAATCCATCTCATTGAGGGTGTTCCTTTTTTTCGCTGACCCTCTACTTTACCAAGCATGATGTCCTTCTCCAGATAACATGTCCAAAGTATGTGAGACAAAGTCTCACCATCCTCACTTCTAGTGAGCATTCTGGCTGTACTTCTTCCAAGACAGGTTTGTCCATTCTTCTGGAAGCTCATGGGATATTCGATATTCTTCACCAACACCATAATTCAAAGGGATCGATTTTTCTTTGGCCTTCCTTATTCCTTGTCCAGCTTTCACATGCGTGCAAGGCGATCGAAAACATCGTGGCTTGGGTCAGGCACACCTTAGTCCTTAAAGTGACATCTTTGCTTTTTAACACTTTAAAGTGATCTTTTGGAGCAGATTTGCCCAGTGCAATGCGTCATTTGATTTCTTGACTGCTGCTTCCATGGTTGTTGATTGTGGATCCAAGTAAAATTAAATTCTTTACAACTTCAGTCTTTTCTCTGTTTATCATGATGTTGCTTATTGGTCCAGTTGTGAGGATTTTTGTTTTCTTTATGTTGAAGTGTAATCCATACTGAAGGCTGTGGTCTCTGATCTTCATCAGTAAGTACTTCAAGTCCTCTTCACTTTCAGCAAGCAAGGTTGTGTCATCTGCATAACACAGGTTGTTAATGAGTCTTCCTCCACTCCCGATGCTGTGTTCCGCTTCTTGGATTATTTGCTCAGCATACATTGAAAAATATTCCTGTAGTTAGTTATAGCAACAAAAACATTTTTTGTAAGCCCAGCTGACATGTCTCAATATACCTACAAGGCTAAAACTGTATGCTCATTTAGTTTTTGAACCTTCTAATGCACTTCGGTCAGGGCTGTCATTATTACCCAATTTCAGTGACACTCAGAGTCACGTGGTCTCATCTGCACTCACTAAAACTGCTGTTTTCGTTGCTGCCTGTGTTTTTATAGTTGCTGATTTTGTCACATTTTCTGGTGTTTTAGCTACAGTATTGTGGTAAGTAGTATTTGTGAACCTATAGCAATAACTTTTTGGAGAATGAAGTAGTAATTAAAGGAAATGAAGGAGTGATATACAGGAATTACGATTTACGAATGACATCAGTACAAAAAACATTACTAAGGATTCTGTATGGTCTGGTACAGGAGCAGGTCCATGCAGGGGTGACACCATGAGTTACCCCACTGGGTGACACCAACTCTAGTGACACCAGTGCCCTGCAGGTTGGCCCAGGTTAGCAGCCCCTTCAGGCTTCAGTCCACTTGCCCACCCTCAGGTCTCCAAAGCCCCTCCCTGGGATATGGGCAAAGGTAGGGTGGGTTATGCTGGGTCCACTAAGAGACTGTTAGAAAACAAGGTGTCGCATCTACTCAGAGACCCTGTGCTGTTGCAGCAAATGATCAGAAAGTGCCAACGTCACATGGTCAGTAGACCATGGGTCCAGGAAGCATGCTTCAAGTTGAGTGGGGTCGGTATCTAATCGCCCACTCCATGCTAGGCGGGGACCATGGTGAAGGGCTCTGCTCCCATTCTTGGAAGCAGGGCAGCTGGGAGTGGCGGCCAGGTGCAGGGAATCTGAGGCTCCCCCACCC
>NW_004444008.1:341634-357225 GCF_000243295.1 Trichechus manatus latirostris | reverse complement strand
CCCCCAGCGGGGGTCGAGGGGGTGAGCGGGAGCCGTTGGTACCCTTGCCGCCCGCCAGCGGTCCCACAGCTTTCCTCGGAAGGGGCTGCTGCATACTGATGATGCTTACTAATAATAGTTCAAAGACCCGAGACATTTTCAAGGCTTGAGTATATAAAATGCCTTCCTAAAAAAGATTTTATGAGATTAGTCACGACCAAAAACAACCTTAATTTTCACTCACGATGGAGAAATTTAAAAAAAAAAAAAAAGGCCATATAATGCTGCTTGGCAAGTCATCTGGATTCAATATCAGAGCGACCTTCTGGTCCAGGATGATCCTGCCAAGCGCGTTCACACACGTGGGGCCGGCCTGTGAATAAGCATCGGACCTTTGTTTTCTCTCCTCTCCCTTTTTGTAATCCTACAAGAGTTGTTTTAAAAAAAAAAAAAAAAAAACATGGTACATGGAAAATGAGATCACTTTTCCAAGTGGAAAAAGGGATTTGGCCCCAAGCTGAAGGCTGCACTTCTTTAAGGGGAAAAATCCCATCTCTGTTCAATTACCCGCAGTCACGGGACGCTGCACCTGCCGCCGCGGACACAGCGCAGAGTCCGGCGGGCAGACGCTCGCCGCCACCAGCAGCCCCTGGGGGGCAAACTGTGAGAGCTGCAGGGCTTCCTTCCGCAAAAGCCTTTAAATATCCTGCTCTCCCTCCAGTCCCACGCCAGAAAAAACAGCCAGCAAGTACTTCAAAGATTATTTTTGTCAAGGTCGTGGCAGAGGAAAAAAAAAAAAGAGGGAAGAAGGAACAATTCAAACAGCCCCCCTCCTTGCTCTTCCTTGGAATAAGGGAAGTGGGGAGCGGAGTCTCGGGAGAGCCGTTACTATGGTGACGGAGCAACAACAGGCGAGCCTGGCCAGTCACGCTAGCGGGCAGCTCGCCGGTCAGCCTGGCGGCCGCTGGAACCACTTCACTCGGCAGGGCCTGGGCGGTGTGCGTGCGAGCGGTGCTCTGTGCTTGCTCGCTGGGGAGCTGAGTAACAGGCTGTTTATAGATTCCACAAACAGTAAACTCATCCCTGATTTCTTCCACGAAACAGGCACAGCGCCTGAAAACATTCCTGCAGCATCAAGCTGGCTGACTGTCCATGATCAAAGAGATGGATGATCTGGATCCTTCTACTCCCTAACCCTGGGCGGGCGCTGGCCCAGGACAGGCCCCACCTGAACGAGTGTTGGCAGCAGACCCCAGGGTGGGAGCACCCCCCAGTGGGGGCTCCAGTGGCAGCTCCTCCCACATCCAGCCCCAGCCCTTCTGCCGCTGGCTCTTCTTCTAGATGGTGGAGGGCAGCTGGTCACCTGGGATTAACCTGGCCAGGCCCTCCTTCTCCAGGTGAGCTACTCCCACCCGTGATAGGCTTCTTGGTCTTCTCTGTGACCACCCTTCAGGGCCTCCTGCCCCAACACGGCCCTGATACCAGGAGAGGTGCTGGGTGGTGAAAATTCAGGTCAGTCCTCCACAGGAGCCATCACCCCACCCCTGGGGCCCTCACAGCCCCCCGGCATGCCAGCAGGTACAGAGTCCAGAACACGGTGTTCAACACACTAGAGCCCACAGTGCTCACAGTTCAGTGATGATGCAGCCATGTGTGCCACCCACAGCAGGTGACCTCAGTCTTACCATCTGAGAAGTGGGTAGCAGCGACAGCAGGAGTGAACAGCCGATGAGGCACTCAGCTCCATCCAGGCAGAGTAGGCACTGAATCATTATTTGATATTATTGTATCATTAGCAGGATGCAAGATGTGCTAGACACACAATTTAATATCAAAAGTATTAAAATTATCTTGTAACTGGATAGATGAAAGCATATGGTTAACAACTGAGGTCTGCTTTCTGCATGCAAACATCTCAATGCTATTGATTATTCTTTTTGGATTATCTGAAGAAGAACGAGACATTAAGATTGGAAGAAGACTCATTAACAACCTGCAAAATGCAGATGATACAACCTTACTTGCCAAACATGAAGATGACTTGAAGTACTTAGGTCAAAGACTACAGCCTTCAGTATGGATTACACCTGACTGTAAAGAAAACAAAAACCCTCACAGCAGGACTGATAAACAACATCATAATAAATGGAACTGAAGTAGTCAAGGATTTCATTCTACTTGGACCAACAATCAACCCCCACGGAAGCAGCAGTCAAGAAACCGAGCAACATATTGCATTGGGCAAATCTGCAGCAAAAGACTTCTTTAAAGTTTTAAAAAGCAAACGCCACTTTGATGACTAAGGTACGCCTGACCCAAGCCATGGTCTTTCAATCGTCTCGTATATATGTGGAAGGTGGACAATGAAAAAGGAAGACAGAAGAAGAACTGCTGCATTCGAACTGTGGTGTTGGCAAAGAATACTGAATACACTGTGGACTGCCAGAAGAAGAAACAAACCTGTGTTGGAAGAAGTACAGCCAGAATGCTCCTTAGAAGCAAGGATGGTGAGATTTCAGACACATCATCAGGAAAGACCAATCACTAGAAAAGGTCATCACGTTTGGTAATGCAGAGGGTCAGCAAAAACGAGGGAGACACTCAATGAGATGGACTGACACAATAGCCTCAACAATGGACTCAAGCATACCAGCGATGAAGAAAATGGTGCAGGACAGGCAACGTTTTGTTCTGTTGTACGTAAGGTCTCCATGAGTCACAGCCAGTTCAAGGGCATAGCCATAACATAGATTATCTGATGAACATAACCACAGCCATAACATAGATTATCTGATGATGAACGAGGGGGAGAGCTCCGTCTGGAAGAACCACACCCATCCTGCTGGGGCTCCTGGCCGTTGTGGATGGGGGGGACTGTGACCCACTGTTCCCCTGAAATCTCTGACCATAGCCTTGCAGCCGTCGGCCTCCCCAGACCTTCCAGCCTTTCCTCCACACCTGCAAACCTCGGGAGCAGAAGGCACAGAGGAGGGGTCCTGGGAGCCAGGGACTTGAGGTTGTTGTTGTTAGGTGCTGTTTACTTGGTTTCAACTCATAGCGACCCCATGGACAGCAGAACGAAACACTGCCTGGTCCTGCGCCATCTTCACAATCATTACGCTGGAGCCCATTGTTGCAGCCACTGTGTCAATCCATCTCTGTGAGGGTCTTCCTCTTTTTCACTGACCCTCTACTTTACCAAGCATGATGTCCTTCTCCAGGGACTGATAACATGCCCAAAGTATGTGAGATGAAGTCTTGACATCCTTGCTTCTAAGGAGCATTCTGGTTGTACTTCTTCCAAGACAGATTTGTTCGTTCTTTTGGCAGTCCATGGTATATTTGATATTCTTTGCCAACACCACAATTCAAAGGTGTCAATTCTTCTTTGGTCTTCCTTATTCATTGTCCAGCTTTCACATGCATATGAGGTGATTGAAAACACCATGGCTTGGGTCAGGCGCACCTTAGTCTTCAAGACATCTTTGCTTTTTAAAAGACCACTCTAAAGAGGTCTTTTGCAGCAGATTTGCCCAGTGCAATGCGTCTTTTGATTTCTTGACTGCTGCTTCCATGGGTCTTGACTGTGGATCCAAGTAAAATGAACTTGGGGTTAAGCTCTCCTCCCAAGGAGCCAGGTGTTTTACTTACCTGTTCAGACCTGGGGTGGGCAATGGGAGACCCCGCATGATGCTGAGCACCGACACCCGACCACCTTAACCCTGCGGCTGGGTAGAGAAGGGACTGAATCGGATGCTGGAACAAGCTTTGGTGGTTCCCACACCGGCCAGGGCGATGCACAGGTGGTGGGCAGGTTCCTCTGCTGGGGAGCTCACCTGGCCTCCCCTGAACCAGGGAGATCTCCACACCAGCCAGTCATCAAAATAGCTCTGTTCTGCTGACTAAACTCAGAATGGGACCATGGCCCAACACCCCTGCCCCTCATGAGGCCCCCCAGGTGGCAGGCCTTGGTCCACTCCTCCCTTGAGGTCCCCGTCAGGCCTCTCCCAGGGACCCTAAGGGGGCTGAATGATCACCAGGGGGCAGGTCTGCTGTCACTGACTGTGGCACCCTGACTCCCCTTGGCCTCCAGCCAGGTGTGGGGACAGTGGACAGTCCTGCGGTCTAAAAACCTAGAGAGGTCAGACCCAACCCCTATCCTGAACCACCCTTGGGCAGGGTTGTGACCCTCAGGAAGGCGCTTCATCCTCCTCCTGGAGATCAGAGAGCACGGCTTGTCCTGGGGGGCAGCAGCCTAAGGCGGCAGAGGCTGGCGGGCACTGCCCTGGGTGCACCAGTGCTCACCTGTGGGGGTGAGGCTGCAGCCAACTGGAGTGCACGATGCCCCCAGGGCAGAGCCCTCCTGCCCTCCTTTGCCAGGAGTGCCCCTTCTGCCTTGTGTCCTGCCCTGAGCTGGCTTGCGCTGGTGGTTCTCTGGTCCAGTCCTGTCCCCATGGCTCTCTCTCCCTGGCCGGCGTGCGGCCGTGCCTCATCCCCACTCCTCATACATTCCCATGGCTCAGCCGAGTTTCACCCAGGGCCTATTCACCCACACCCACCTAGAGCCAGCCCTGGGGTGACCTTGAAAGGGGAGAAACGGGCCAGGAGGAGGCCCATGCATCCTTTTCCATCCCCTATGTCCTCCCCCCAAATCCCACATCCATCCCCTCCCCCCACATCCTCCCTTTCCCCCCAGGTCCTTCTCCCCCATGTCCTTGCCTTCCCCCCTCCCCCTGCCCTATGTCCTTCCTCCCCACCCTGCATCCTCCTCATCCCCCATCCTGCCCCTCCCTGTCCTTCCCCTCCCCCCATATCCTTCCCCCTACACCTCGTCCTCCCCCTCACTCTCAACTAGCCCCCATGTCTTTCCTCTCCTCCCCTTCTTCCTCCAGAACTGTCCCCAGACTGTCCTGGGCACCTCAGACCAGCCTGCTACCTGGAGACTCTCAACCAGGACAGGTGAGCTCAACCAGGACAGGTGGGCTCAGCCAGGATAGGTGGGCTCAACCAGGACAGGCCTTTCTTTAAAGAGCAACCACATGAGCTGAGGGAAGACTCCACTCCCAGTTAAGCTCACATGTCAGGCACTTCTGGTTCCCAGGAATTCCTCTGAAAGCTGGCTTTTCCAGAAACCAGGCCCATGTCAGCACTGGCCATGGATGCCTGCTGAGCGGTCATGTCCTGCTGTTGTTTATGGGGTGCCCATGGGTGCCCCTGTACACAACAAAGTCAGAACTAGACAAGGTGAATCAGATCCTACTCTGGGGTGGGAGCCTGGGACCCCACACACTGTCACCCCGGCCCCACCACATCCCAGAATTGGTGGATGCTCATTTCGGGGAACTTGTGAAATCCCCTCCTCTCAGACCTTGGGTGAGTCAGCAGGCCTTCCTGTTTGTTTTAATTCGAGGATCCCAGTGCAGCCTGGTGGTCAGCAGCCTGGACCAAACCAACTGGACCTGCTGCCTCTTCTGTAGCTTTGTGTCTGCACTTAGCACTTAGTGTGGGTTTGTTAAATTAGAGGACGCAAGGCTCCCAGCATCAGCCAAGACACAGGCTCACCAGCC
The DNA here is from genome assembly GCF_000243295.1 of Trichechus manatus latirostris. Taxonomy (NCBI): domain Eukaryota; kingdom Metazoa; phylum Chordata; class Mammalia; order Sirenia; family Trichechidae; genus Trichechus; species Trichechus manatus. The sequence goes on along the minus strand of NW_004444008.1, from coordinate 351,679 downwards.
CCTCCCCAAAGTTCCCCAGGAACTAGACTGGGAGAGGGGTGGGAGGAGATAAGAGCAGCCTTGATCCTGAGCCTCACGGATGCTGTGAACAATGTAATGGTATTCTTAGAGACTGAAGAAGACAACTCTGGACCTAAAATTTTATACCCAGCCAAATTATTATCCAAATGTGAAGGAAGAAAAAATATTTTCAAGCATGCAGTGAGACCCAAGAAGATTCCACACCAAGACCCTCCATGAGAACACTTAGGAGGAAAAGCACAAATAAGAGAAATGAATCCAGGGGTGCCGCTGCAAGAGATGTGTAGGGGGGTGCTGTGGACTGAATTGTGTCCCCCCAGAATGTGTGGAAGTCCTGGCCCACGTACCTGTGCGTGTGACCCTGTTTGGAAATAGAATTTTTCTTTGTTACGTTAATGAGGTGGGCCCTAAACCTAATCCCTTCTGAACCACCAACCAGTTGCTGTTGAGTCGATTCCAACTTATGGCAATTCCATGTGTGTCAGAGTAGAACTGCACTCCATAGGGTTTTCATGGCTCTGCCCTTTCAGAAGCAGATTTCCAGGACTTTATTCCAAGGTACCTCTTGGTGTGTTCGAACCACCAACCTTTGGGTTAGTAGCCAAACACTTAACTGTTTGCCACACCCAGAAAGTCCAATCCCTTCTGAGTAGTGTCTTAAAAAGCTGAGTACAGTCAGCCCTCCAGATCCATGGGTTCTGCATCCATAGATTCAGTCAACCATGGATTGAAAATATTTGGAAAAAAAAAGTTCCAAAAAGCAAAACTTGAATTTGCTGCACACCGAGCACTACATTGAATCCACACTAATGAAGTGATGTGTAGGCATACCCTGCTGTAGCCTTCCGCCATTTCACGGATCCTCAGTCTCTCTCCAGTACTCATTGTTTGAGCATTGCTCACCTCGTGGCTTGTTCGTTCACTACTAGTGTTATATGCACCCTTTATTTCTGTGAAAAACAGCTCCTAAAAAGTAATGAAGTGGTCAGTGCAATCCCTCAAAGGCTAGGCAAGAGGGGTTGAGAAGAGCAAGAGGAAGGAGTGTCAGGCTAGTAAGGGATGGCTGGCTAGTTCTGGAAAGTGCTGCAGCCTCCAGAACTTCAAGATCAAGGCTGAGTTGGCATGGGGTGATGCTGAGGCACCATCAGTGTTCCCAGAAGAGCTCAAGAAACTCACAGAAGGGCTTCCTTCCACAGCAAGTCTTCAATTTGATGAAACACCTATTTACATAGCTTTTACATTATATTAGGATTCTAAGTAATCTAGAGATTATTTAAAGTACTTGGGAGGATGTGTGTAGGTTATATGCAAATACTACACCACTTTATACAAGGGACTTGAGCATCCTTGGATATTGGTATATGCGGGGTGTCCTGGAACAACCCCCTGTGGATACCAAGGGATGACTGTACAGACACGGAGACACACATGGGAGGAAGAGAGCATGTGAAGAACCATCTACAAACCCAGGAATGCCAAGGAATGCCTGGGGCTGCCAACCCGTGGGAGAACACTGGCCCTAACACACCTAAGAAATCAACAGAGAAATGAACTTGTATAGGCTTTATTTTAAAGGCAACCCCTGGAAGAACAAAAATTGAATGCGTAACTTTTAAACTAGCATCAGAAAACTCAGTCTATCAAATGGAGAGCTAGAGAGAAGAAAAATAGAAACCAAAGAAAGTACAGTAAATGGAAATAGAAAATGTGATGGCGGAAGTCAGCCCCCAAATATGAGTAATTACAAGCAGTATAAACTGGCTGGAGTCCCTGGTGGTGCAGATAGTTGTAGGTTTGAATCCACCCAGAGGCACCTCCTCAACGTGTCTGTCAGTTTGTCATACTGCGGGGGTTTGCGTGTTGCCATGATGCTGGAAGCTATGCAACTGGTATTCAGATACCAGCAGGGTCACCCATGGCGGACAGGTTTCAGCTGAGCTTCCAGACTAAGACGGACTAGGAAGAAGGACCTGGAAGTCTACTTCTGAAAAGAATTAGCCAGTAAAAACCTTATGAATAGCAGCAGAACATTGTCTGATATAGTGCCAGAAGATGAGCCCCTCAGGTTGGAAGGCACTCAAAAGACAACTGGGGGAGAGCTGCCTCCTCAAAGTAGAGGCAACCTTAATGATGTGCATGGAGTCAAGCTTTCTGGACCTTCATCTGCTGATGTGGCACGACTCAAAATGAGAAGAAACAGCTGCAAACATCCATTAATAATCGGACTGTGGAATGTACAAAGTAGGAATCTAGGAAAATTGGAAATCGTCAAAAATGAAATGGAATGCATAAACATTGATATCCTAGGTGTTAGTGAGCTGAAATGGACTGGTACTGGCCATTTTGAATTGGACAATCATATAGTCTACTATGACGGGAATGACAACTTGAAGAGGAATGGCATTGCATTCATCATCAAAAAGAACATTTCAAGATCTATCCTGAAGTACAACGCTGTCAGTGATAGGATAATATCCATACACCTACAAGGAAGACCAGTTAATATGACTATTATTCAAATTTACACACCAACCACTAAGGCCAAAGATGAAGAAACTGAAGATTTTTACCAGCTTCCACAGTCTGAAATTGATAAAACATGCTATCAGGATGCACTGATAATTACTGGTGGTTGGAATGTGAAAGCTGGAAACAAAGAAGAAGGATCAGTAGTTGGAAAATATGGACTTGGTGACAGAAATAATGCCAGAGATTGCGTGATAGAGTTTTGCAAGACCAATGACTTCTTCATCGCAAATATCTTTTTTCACCATCATAAACGGTGACTATACGCATGGACCTCGCCAGATGGAATACACAAGAATCAAATCGACTACATCTGTGGAAAGAGACAATGGAAAAGCTCAATTTCATCATGTACATAATCAAGAGGCAGTTGTTCGGATAGAACAAGGGGATACTGTGTGGTTTAAAGTCAGTAAAGGTGTGCATCAGGGTTGTATCCTTTCACCATACCTTTTCAATCTGTATGCTGAGCAAACAATCCAAGAAGCTGCACTATATGAAGAAGAACGGGGCATCAGGATTGGAGGAAGTCTCATTAACCATCTGCGATATGCAGATGACACAACCTTGCTTGCTGAAAGTGAAGAGGACTTGAAGCACTTACTGATGAAGATCAAAGACCACAGCCTTCAGTATGGATTACACCTCAACATAAAGAAAACAAAAATCCTCACAATTGGACCAATAAGCAGCATCATGATAGAGAAAAGATTGAAGTTGTCAAGGATTTCATTTTACTTGGATCCACAATCAACTCCCATGGAAGCAGCAGTCAAGAAATCAAAAGACACATTGCAGTGGGCAAATCTGCTGCAAAAGACCTCTTTAAAGTGTTGAAAAGCAAAGATGTCACCTTGAAGACTAAGGTGTGCCTGACCCAAGCCATGGTATTTTCAATCACATCATATGCATGTGAAAACTGGACTATGAATAAGGAAGACCGAAGAAGAGTTGATGCCTTTGAATTGTGGTGTTGGTGAAGAATACTGAATATACCATGGACTGCCAAAAGAATGAACAAATCTGTCTTGGAAGAAGTACAACCAGAATGTTCCTTAGAAGGAAGGATGGCAAGACTATGTCTTACATACTTTGGACATGTTGTCAGGAGGGATCAGTCCCTGGAGAAGGGCATCATGCTTGGTAAAGTTGAGGGTTTACCAAGTGAAAAAGAGGAAGACCCTCAACGAGATGGATTGACAAAGTGGCTGCAACAATAGGCTCAAACATAACAATGATTGTGCGGATTGCACAAGACCAGGCAGTGTTTCATTCTGTGGTACAAAGGATCGCTATGAGTCGGAACTGACTCAATAGTACCTAACAACAACAACAGAGGCACCTAGGAATCAGCCATTGAAAGCCCTATAGAGTACAGCTCTTCTCTGACACACATGGGGGTGGCGTGAGTTGGAGTCAACTCAATGGTATCTGGTAGTAGGTAGGTAGGTGGGTAGGTAGGTCTGAACTGGTTAAACTCACGGCTATAGTAGACACACTGTTTGAGGAAAGGGTTCCCAGTATGCTGTCTGCAAGAGGCACACTTGAAATGAGGAAGAAGAGTTAAAAATTAAAGGATGGAAAAAGATACATCAAGCAAGGAGAACCAAAAGAAAGGTGGGATAGCAATCCTGACATCTGACAAAATTTCCTGGGGCAAAAGGGTTAAAATCAACCGTGCAAGATTTAAAGCATCAGGGTGCCCAGAGCCTGTCACAGAAGTCAGCAGTCCCCACGTCATTTCCTGCTCCTCAGAGCAGCTGCTCTGAGCTCTCTTAACCGGCTGTTTGGGTCCTCACCTCCCGCTTGCTGAGTCACTTGCTTACATAAAACTGTTACTGGGTTTCCCAGGGTTTTAGACATTCTACTGGGGCTCCAGTGGGTGCTGAGAACACCACTGTCTCCTGCCCTGCACCCATGCACACCAGCACACTGCACCCATCTCCCTAATTCAGCAGGGTCCTAACTTTGCTTAAACCCATATTCCAGATTTATTTTATTACGAGTTTGCCTGGACTCCTCTCCGCTGTGCCATGTAGAATATGCTTTGAACACATCATGTTCCTGAACAATTTTGTATTTGCTTGGAGCTAACAAATGTCCCTTTTTGCTGACTTATCACTGATTTACCCCCAGACCCTCGAGTTGAATAAATCTTCCCTCCCTCAGTGACCAGGGGCCTTGGACAGTCTTCCAATTTCACCTTCTCCCAGAAGCATCTCCAGGGGCTTTTGTCCAGCTCCATGGGCCACTGGGCCAGTGGCTCCCACTCTCCCACCCTCCTGGATACCCCTCCACCTCCAAATGGGACCTCCTGCCCTTGTTCTGGGGAGAAATCCCTCGGGGCTTCTTGAGAACCAACAAGACCAGGATGTCTGAAAACATGTTTACTCCACTCACCCTGACTGAAGGTTTAGGACTGTGTGAGTTCTCTTCTTTGGGGCCTTGGGGGCATTTCTTCATAGCCTTCCAGGTTCAAGTGTTGCTGGCGACGCTGCCAACATCTTCCGATCCTTGGTTCTCTCCATGAGACTTGTCCTTTCTCTCTGAGAACACTGAGGATCTGCTTGTTGTCCCCTGGGTTGCAGACCTTCACCAAGGTGAGTGCCAGGGACTTCTCCATCCCATCCTGGCCACCTGGCCCTGAGGTTCTGGAACACCTGGGCTTACTCCCTGACAATGTCCTCCCTCTGATCTTTTTCTGGAACTCCTACTAATGCAGTCTCATCTCATTGGTCCTGTGATTTCCTAGATCTCCTCTACTGTTGTACATCTCTTTTCCTTTACATGTGGAAAGATTTCTTAAACTCTGACCTCCCACCCTTCTACTAGATTTCTAATTTTGGCTCTTGTGCTTTTTATTTTTGAGCCTTTTAAAAAATCTCTGAATATACTTTTTTATAGCAACCTGTTTCACTTGATCGAGGCAGCACCCTCACTTGGGATAGCTCGTTTAGTGCTCATTTTCTGCACTCTACACATCTTTGTCTCTGTCAAATTGCCATTCCTCCTGATCATGTAGTTTGGGTCTTTCATGTTTGCCTCTGTCCTTGGTGTACTCACAACTGAGTGTTAGACAGCTGACCGGAGGTCCTGGGCTGGCGGGGGCGCGGGTTGTGCACTGGGCTTTCGGTACTTCTGGTTTGGAAACTCTAATGCCGGCATTCTTCAGTCCTTTTCCTTACGGAGTCAGATACCCTCAAGGTGCCTTGTCCCCTTGGGCCTCACAGGAGGAGGTCAGTGCTCCGAGTGCGACGTAGGGAAAGGCCCGGGGCTCAGCATTGGTGGGCTGCATCCATCACCCTCTGTGTCCAAGGCTGTGCCTATGTTCCCACCCATAGACCCTGGTTCAGGGCACAGGTCTCGGGGTGGGAGGCCCACACCTCAGCCCCAACTCTGAGCTTTCTATCCTAAGGCTACCCCTCTCTAACCTGGGGTGATGGGGGCAAGAGGGTCAACTCTGCAAGCACGTCCTTGGCACACAACAATTTTTGGAAACATTAAGGTCTACCATCACCACCACAACATATTATTATTGTTGTATTGTTGTTGTTAGAAGCTCCAGAGCCACCACCACCCCCTCGGGTCCCGGTGAAATGTAGGTCTGCAGTGCGTCCATGTTTGGAGTGCCAACTCCAAAATGACACAGATATTAGAATGAGTAAATAAAGATTTTAAAACAGCTAATATAACTATCCTCCGTGAGGTAAAAGTGAATACTCTTGGAGTGTTTTTTTCTTGGAGTGAAAAAAAAAATTAAAAAAAAAACAGTCTCAGGAGAGAAATAGACACTATAAAAAAGAACCAAATGGAAATTTAAGAACGGGGAAATAAAATATCTAAAATAAAAATTTCACTGGATAGGTCCAGTAACAGAATGGAGATGACAAAGAAAAGAGTCTATCATGTTAAAGACAGAGCAAGAGAAATTAACCGATCTGAGGAAGAAAATATTGAAAAAAATAAATAGCACCTTAGGGATTCGTAGAACAATACAAAGAGTTCTGACATTCGTGACAATGGGGTCTCTGAAATGGAGGAGAAAGAGACTGGTGCAAGAAAAAGCATTTGAAGGAAAATGGCTGAAAACTTCCCAGATTTGGTTAAAGCCATAAATTTATAGGTTCAAGAAGCTCAGTGAACCCCAAGCATGGCAATTCCTAACAACACCAAGCCCGGACACATCATAATTAAACCTCAAAATTAAAAGTAAAGATAATAGTCCTGAACGCAGTCAGCGAAAAATGACACATTCCATTTCATATAGAGGGACAATCATTTGAATGATTGCAGATTTCTCATCAGAAACCATGGAGGCTGGAAGAGAGTGGACATCTTTAAAGTACTGAAAAAAAAGAACTGTCAGCCCAGAATTCTATACCCATCAAAAATACCATTAAAAAATGAAGACAAAATACATTTTCAGGTAAAAAGATAACTGAAAGAACTTGTTGCCAGAAGACTGCACAACAAGAAGTACTACGGAAGTTCTTTGGGATGAAGAGAAATGATACCAGATGGAAACTTGGAACCTCAGGAACCAAGAGAGAGCATTGGAAATGGTAAGTATGTGGTAAAATGGACTATTTTTACCTCTTAAATTCTTTAAATATGTATGACTATTGAAATAAATTATAATATTATTTTGGGGGCTTCAGCGTATGTATATGTAACATGGCAAATACAACATAAAGGAGGAGGATAAAATGTCTTGTTTAGTTTAAGACTTCTACATTTCACTTTCAGTGGTAAATATTAATTCTGTGACTGTGAAAAGTGGGATTTGTATATTATAATCCTTAGAAGAAGTACTAAAAAAAATAAAATGAAATATACTCCCAAAGCCAATAGATAAATTAAAATGGAATACTAATATATATTCCTATAAACCAAAAGACAGCAGAAGGGGAAAAAAGAGAAATTAAAAAAAAATTTTAAATAATAAAACAGTAGACCCAAATCCAACCATATCAATGATTACCCTAAATGTAAATGCTCTAACTATGCCAATGAAATCAGGTTGTCAGATTGGATTAAAAAAAAAAAAAAAAGACTCATTATATACTGCCTCAAGAAACACACTTCTTTAAATATAATGATATAGATGGATTTAAAGTAAATATATGGAGCAAGATATGTCATGCAAGCATTAATCAAAAGAAATCTGTAGTGGCTGTATTAGTATCGACAAAGTAGATTTCAGAACAAGGAAAATTACCAGGGATAAACAGGGATGTTACATAATGATAAAACAATCAATTCACCAAGAAGACATTGTAATCCTAAATGAGAATGCACCCAATAATAGAACTCCAAAATGTGTAAAGCAAAAACCTGAAAGGAGTAATACAAAAATCTTCAATTATACATGAATAAGAAAGACAAAAGAAGAATTGACGCCTTTGAATCGCGGTGTTGGCGAAGAATATTGAATATATCATGGACTGCCAAAAGAACAAACAAATCTGCCTTGGAAGAAGTACAACCAGAATGCGCCTTAGAAGCAAGGATGGCGAGACTACGTCTCACATACTTTGGACATGTTATCAGGAGGGATCTGTTCCTGGAGAAGGACATCATGCTTGGTAAAGTAGAGCATCAGGGAAAAAGAGGAAGACCCTCAATGAGATGGATTTACACAGTGGCTGCAACAATGGGATCAAGCGTAACAACGATTGTGAGGATGATGCAGGTCCGGGCAGTGTTTCATTCTGTGGTACACAGAGTCGCTGAGTCGGAACTGACTCGACGGCAGCTAACAACAACAACAATATACATGGAGACTTCAACACTCCTCTCTCGGCTGAGAATACACAGAAAATCAATAAAGATATAGTTAGAAAAAAATCAGATAATTAAAGCCAGAATAAGTATAAGAAAAAGAAATTATAATTCAAAAAATTTACAATTAATTACAGAAATAAATAAAATAAAAAATGGACAATTAGACAATTTCAATAATGTAAGCTTCCACCTTAAAAAACTAAAAAAGGGAAGGGAAATTAAACCTAAAGCAAGGAGAAGGAAAGAAATAACAAAGATTACAGCATAAATCAATGAAATTGAAAACAGAAAAACAATAAAGACAATCAATGAAACCAATAGCTATTTCTTTGAAAAAAAATCAATAAAATTAATAAACCTCTAGCCCAGTGGACCAAGGGAAAAAAAATTAATGAACATATAAATTACCAGTGTAATGAAAAGGGGGACATCATTACAGAACCAACAGTCATTAAAAGGACAACAATTCTGTGCTTAAAAATTCAATAACGCAGATGAAATGGACTAATCCCTTGAAAAACACAAATTAAAAATTTCACTCAAGAAGAATAGATAACCTGAATAGTCCTACATCTATTAAAGAAATTGAATTCATAGTTTAAAATCTCCCAACAAAAAAATAAAATAAAATCTCCTAACAAAGAAATCTCCCAGGCCAGATGGTTTCACTGGTGAATTCTAACCAACATTTCAGGAGTAAATAACACCAATTCTAAACAATCTCTTCCAGAAATGGAAGAGAAAGAAACACTCTCAACTAATTTTATGAAGCTAACATTACTGTGATACCAAAGGAAGACAAAGACATTACAAGAAAAGATAACTACAAATATTTCTCATGAGCCTAGGCATACACACACACACACACACACACACACACAAATCACAAAATATGAGCAAATTGAATCCAGCAATGTATAGATGTAGTTTGTCCTGGGAATGCAAGGTTGGTTCAACATTTGAAATCAATCATTGTAATTCACCTTATTAGCAGAGTAAAGAAGAAAAACCATAATCATCTTGATAGATGAAAACAGAGCATTTGACAAAAATTAACATCCATTCATAAGAACACTCAGAAAACTAAGAATAAAAGGGAAATTTCTTAATCTGATAAAAGTCATCTACAAAACAAATAAACAAACAAACAAACAAAAAAACCACTAAATATCATACTTAATGGTGAAAGACTGAAGACTTTCCCCTAAGATCAGGAACAAGACAAGATGTCCTCTCCCACCATTCCTATTCAACATTGTATTGGAAGTTCTAGAAGTGCAATAATAAAAAATTTAAAAAAACACCAAACCATCGCTGTCTATTCTAATTCATAGTGACCCCGTGTGCAATAAGGCAAAAAAAAAAAAAAAAGGGGGTGGGGTGGGAGGGCATGTAGATTGAAAAAGTAAATACAAAACTCTCTATTCATAGACAGCATGATTGTTGTTGTTAGGTGCCATCGAGTCTGTTCTGACTCATAGTGCCCTGTGTACAACAGAACGAAACACTGCCTGGACCTGCACCATCCTCATAGCCATTGCTATGCTTGAGTCCATTGTTGCAGCCACTGTGTTAATCCATCTTGTTGAGGGTCTTCCTCTTTTTCACTGACCCTCTAATTTACCAAGCATGATGTCCTTCTCCAGGGACTGATCCCTCCTGATAACATGTCCAAAATATGTGAGATGAAGTCTCGTCATCCTTGCTTCTAAGG